>NW_027507758.1:459374371-459688859 GCF_037356315.1 Lithobates pipiens | reverse complement strand
CACTTTTAAGCAGCATGGACCCCTGCTTAAGGTAGCTATGGAATACCCCCCACCCATCTAAACAGCAAAGTGACAATCCAAAACCTGCAATATTGCAATCGGGAAGGCAGACTATAAAATTCTGAGGCTACTAATGCCAGGGAAGAGATGAGCGGTTCACTTTTTGGAAAGCCCGTTTAAGCCTCATTAGGTAGCTACAATACTATGGGGTAAATAAAATTAAAAAAAAAAAAACGCACAAATATAATGCAGTAAAATCAGTCGTTAAAGTTAAATTCACTAAGAATTTAGTGAATAATGCGGCATTCGATTTATTAACTACTGCATTTTCTCATGTGGCAATTTCACACATCCGTGGTTAAGGATTAAGATAATTTCCTTATAACATCAAGTCTTTGAAAAAAAAAAAAGTGTAAACTTTTACAGTAATCTGTATTTGGAGACATTGCAATTTGAACTACCTTCTCAAATTTAAGGTCTGATGCTTGGTAGTCCAAGCTGTCTTTCATGTGAATCTGTTGACTGAAAATAGCCATGAAGCTGTGTTGCGCTTCACTAAAATCGATCATGCCATATATTCATAAAGTTTTTGAACATGTATGGACTTCTACAGCTATTTAAAGTACCCTTGACTAAATAGTTATGTTTTTGGCCCAGTTTTGTGCTGCTGTCTATGGTTTATATCAGGGGTGCCCAACCTTTTGAAGAGCGAGGGCCACTTAAGAGACTTGATAACTGGTTGCGGGCCACAATGAGTAGACTCTGCTTATGCAGAGTGGACAATGACACAGCCCACTCTACTCTATGGGCTCTATAATCCGATCTGCTCAGATGGAAGGGAACCAATCCTTTTTGCGGATCAGATTGGAGGTAGGCGGGTGTAAACGGATAGTAGTTTTACATCTGCCGCTACATAGAGGTGAATAAAGGGTCTAATTATGTCGGATTGCGAGAAAGGGGTCTAAGGCCGCTTTCAATCCGATGCGCTGAGATTTACCACAGTGCCGTGCACCTGTGGCTTTCCTGTGGGTTAGCTGCACTTTGCCATAGGCTTCTATTATATCCTGCAGTTGAAGTTCACACCAAACTGGCAGGTAATAGCAGAAGTCCATGGCTCAGTGCAGGTAACCTGCACCTGCAAATCAGTTTGAAAGCAGCTCAGTAACCACTGAACAGATATGCCCATATATACACAGATTTTATTAATAAACTTACCTATAACAGTCTTCCATTCAGGTATTGCTGACTGTTACTGCCCCGGGCAGAGTGCATTTGGCATCACTCCACCTGTGACAGGAGGCGGCACTTTGCAGGAAGCAGCACCTTATGCCTCTGTTCATTCACAACACTGATGCTCTGAGATTGCCAGCCACCCCAGAGCAGGAGGTCATGGGCCACATCAGAGGGCTCCACAGGCCACATGTGGCCTCCGGGCCACTGGTTGGGCACCCCTGGTTTATATAGTGGAGACTAAGAATATTTGAGACATTCTTTAAAAACAGTTTGTTCCTTTACAAGTTTAACTTGTAGTAATAGTGTATATAACCAAAAGTATTACACTTCATCAAGTTACAGTGGCCACTTCTAGCTGGAGCAATGGCATTGACACCATTGCCGCACTTTTTTAAAGTTTTAAAAAGGCCTTGATAAAATTTCAGCTGAGGTTTGCATTTAATTTGCAACATGTCATGCCCTTTTGAATAGTTTACTGCTAAAAAGTTTAATTTTACTTTACTGCATGATAATGTAAATAAGTAACATGAGTTACTGCATGCGTTAAAGTTTAGTGAATCGACCCCATTGTGACCCAACTAAACCACTTTGGCTTTAAACAAATTTTAAATATGGACTGGTAGAATAAGAACCTTCCCACATCTAAAAATACTGACTGCACAATTCAGAAGGTTTAGCACAGATTGCATATTCATGCAAGAAATCTTCCCTCCACCCAAACTTGGATCATATCCCAGTTAGTCTGCAGAAATGATAGTAGCTGCCAGCAACCCCAGTACAAAATAAAGTGCCTATTCATTACTAGCTACAGGCACATTCCACAAAAACAAGATTTCTCAGATACAGAAGCTCTAAAGTATACCAAATATTGTATATGATAAACATTTACCCATCTAGAGATAAAAAGTAGAAACAAACTTGATTAAGGGGATTAAGACTCCAAGAATCTGAGTTCTAGTGGTACAAGTTCAGGTGGTGGCCAACATGTTTTTCTAAAGTATCATGCAGCATAACTACATGTTCATCTCCCCAGAGTCTGAATATTTTCCCAAAATTATTAAAACACCCTGCAAGTACAGAAAAACCCTCTGCCAGAGATGCACACTGCTCCCAAGTCCTGCTGTGGGCTGACCAAATACAGGGAATTCAATAAAGCCTTTACAACACATTTCTGGTAGTTGCCTTAAACTACCTGCAAATTCAAGCAAAGAGCTGCACCAGTCTGCTCACTGACCTTCGTAGCAAAATCTGGTAGTGCCAACTACAGCTACAGTAATTCTTGAAGAACCATCACTGTGGCAGCAAAAGATTCCAGTTTATAGCTTAAGAAACCAAACGGTAATTAACACCTCTGAGTTGGTGTACAGAACATGGCCAGGGATAGAGTCCCATATGGGCAGCAATCATTCATGACCTCTTACCAACATTCAGCCATGAGATTCCTTTGGCAAAAAAGGAGAGTTGATGGAGCCCGACAGGGAACGATGTCTAGAACCCATCAGGTTCACTTACCTGTAATCATGCAAGGCATTCAATTGATTTCAAAACCCGCCATTGACGTGGGTGTCCTGATTGGGAACTAGTCTCCCACCCATTCTACTACACACCTCAGCTGTGCATCGATCAGTGTTGATGTATGGTGTTGCAGCCAATGGAATTCTAATGGTTGTGAAATACTTTTGAACTCCCAACAGTATCTTTAGCGATATCAGTTCTGCCCAGATAAGGACTTTCAGTTTATCATGGAGAGTAAATGGCCCTCAATCTGATGGTAGAGCTAAAGCAGTGTACAAGCAACTATGTAGTGCAAGGGCCTGAATAATTTGATACAAAACAGTTTAGGCTGTCTTGTTAAAATGGCTGAAAATCCAAAAGTTATTTTCTAATAAAAGGAATTAGTGCAAAAACTGCAAGAGCAATGGCTCTCTTCTGGCCAATGCCATAAAGCGCAACTCTATGAAGCATGCAGCTTGTCCTTTGTACAGATACCCTAGTCTCTGCTGTGGAACGCTGCAGCTCCTCCAGGGTTACCTTAGGTCTCTTCACTGCCTTTAATACCCTACTTGCCCGGTTTAAGTTGGTGTGCGGCCATCTCTTGGCATATTTGCTGTTGTGCCATGTTTTTTTATTTGATGGTGCTCCTAGGGATCAAAGATTTTTTTTTATAACCTAAACCTTGGTCTTCAGGGCAGCATTTGGTTAGTGGTGCCTCTTAGGTGTTGCATCCTCTGGGGCCTTTCAAAAAAAAAAAAAAAAAAAAGGGTGTGTATATGCAATTACAGATCATGTGACACTGATTGCACACAGGTAGACACAATTTCACCAATAATGCGACTTCTGAAGGCAGTTGGTTGCACCAGAGCCTATTGACTTCATAACAAGGGGTGGTGAATACATGCCAATTAGTTTCTGAAAAATAGGTTTATGCAAAAAAGTTTCCAATTTTACTTCACCAACTTAGATTGTGTTCTGCTCCATGACATAATTTAGAGAAAAAAAAAAAACCCACACACCACACCCTAAAGGCTGTAATGTAACAAAATGGGCAAAAGGCCAAAGGGGTGAAAACTTTTGCAAGGCACTGCACTTGTACTTTTGATGCCTGCAGGCAGTTACTGAAGTCCAGAGATGTCAGTGGCCCAAGAGCATGCTCACAGGCACCCTTGTAGTTAGAGAACAAACCGTCAGCTGCAATGGCTGGCGGTAGTTCACAGAAACTGCATGAACTGGCTATGTGGCCAAAGCCTGCTCAGCCATGCTATTCAAAATTTTGACAGTGGCTGTGGGAGTAAGACAGTTGTGGGGGGGGGGGGATGGGTGCAATACATTGGGGTGACCCCCACACACAGCCTATGCATCTGGGAGCTGTGTAGAGAAAAAAAACCCTGCAACTAAACGTAACAAGTGTGGACATAGGGAGTATTTTTACTGAACAAATGTCAAAAATGCAGAAGGCAGCAGCACTTTTTAAATCTTAAAGTCATCCTTTAGAAGTGGGGGCCATAATTTGACAAAACAGGTTTTTGCTGGAACACATGCAACAATGCAGTAATTGAGTATCAGAATGGCTGACCTGGAAATTAGGAACATAAAAAGGCTTCGCCTGACCCAAGATGATCACGCAAGATATCCCATTTCATAGCTAGCTACTGTACTGGTCTATTAAATGCATGCATAGTATTTTTAACTTGCCTGGGAAAGCCTGAACTAAAGGGGACTTGATTAGAAGCCAATTCAGTTGTGCTTATGTTGGCAGTTGGTGCTAAGATCTAGTAACCTGATGTTGCTGTGAGTTGGAAAGGAATTTTCATGTGACTGGCTTCTCGTGGCTGATAGTTACAAATGTCTAACAGGCAAGCACTGTTCATGGGGTCTGTTTTCATGAGGCTGTGAAACAGTGGCCCAAAGTACACCAATAACTTCCTTTCATCATTCAATTGGTACTACCGCCAACTCATCCCTAATCCAAATACACATTCTTTGGCTGAATATAGGCAAGCCATTCCCATAGTCTTTATTAAAGGGTCACAAGGAAGTACCTTCCATTGCTGTGGAGCCCCATTCAAAGCTCCACATTTT
This sequence comes from Lithobates pipiens, assembly GCF_037356315.1. Classification (NCBI taxonomy): domain Eukaryota; kingdom Metazoa; phylum Chordata; class Amphibia; order Anura; family Ranidae; genus Lithobates; species Lithobates pipiens. The sequence goes on along the minus strand of NW_027507758.1, from coordinate 459,684,047 downwards.
ATTTTCACTGCTGTAATTCTGTGACTAAGTCCCCCAGAGGCAAGCCTACCCCTAACAATAGGAAGGTTTGGTTTCTAAAAGCCATCCTAATGATCATGACACGTCTTCCAGGGTGTCACACGGGAATGTGACAGTGTTCAAAGTCACTGAAAGGGGGGGGGCCTTAGCTCAGCAGGGGTCATGTGTGGATGTCCACTCTGCCACCAGTTTCTGTGCAACTCTCCACCTGCAGTGCCTCCATGAGTTTTGTTCCCACCTGAATGGACTGAAAAGGCGCAAGTGCATTATATCACAACGAGCTCATACCGCAAGTTGAAAGCCCACATGAAGTCCAAAAGGGAAAGCCATTACAGCCTCCACACTGAAAGAACTGGCAAGCTGTTAAAGATTACTTTTTTTGTTCCTCGGTTTATATACAGTCACTCTTGGAATGTCTCATTTTCATCATTGAACGCAAAGTGAAAAATTGCCATGTTATATGTGCTCTCGAGTCTTGAAAGCTTTCCCTGGAACGCATCAGACAGCAGCACTTCCTAGTATGCCTAGGCATGCATGTGCAGTGCGAGATCTTTGGCACCACTGATTGCTAGGCCTAGAAGATCTGAAGTGACATTTGGTGATGACACAAACTTGCTGTGCACAGTCCTTGCTGGAGTCTGACCTGAGGAAGGCATTTACTTTATTAACTTGGCTGCTTTCAGACTACAGAAGTCATGACATCTTGTAAAGTGAAAAGATCAGCTGTAAGGAGATAAGCAATACTAGCAGTTCCTTTAACCAAGACAGCAACCAAAACGTTGGAGAACTGCTGTAATTGCCTCATTTGTAATACAGCTTTTAACTGATTGTTAGCAAGATGTTTGATGTACAGTATCTCACAAGAGTGATTACACCCCTTGCTTTTATAAGTTTTATATTTTTTACACAACACTGAAGAAATGACACTTTGCTACAAAGTAGTGAGAGTACAGCTTGTATAACAGTGCAAGTGTGCTGTCACCTCAAAATTAAGACAGCCATTAATGTTTAAACCACTGGCAACAAGAGTACACCCCTAAGTGAAAATGTCCAAATTAGCCATTTTCCTGCTGGTTTCATGTGACTTGTTAGCGTTACAAGGTCTCAGGTGTGAATGAAGCAGGTGTGTTAAATATGGTGTCCTTGCCTTCAAATACTGGCGCTGGAAGTTCAAAATGGCACAGAACTGGATGATAAAAAAAAAAAAAAGACGGAGGTTGCTTTACATAAAGATAGCCTAGGTTACAAGATTGCCAAGGCCCTGAAACTGAGCTGCAGCACAGTGGCCAAGACCATGCAGCGGTTTAACAGAACAGGTTCCACTCACAACAGGCCTCATGGTCAACCAAAGAAGGTGAGTGCACATGCTCAGCATCATATCCAGAGGTTTTGGGAAAGACATGTGTTGCCAGCATTGCTGCAGAGGTTGAAGGGGTGGGGGTTCAGCTTGTCAGTACTCAGACAATACACTAAATTGTTCTGCATGGTTGCAAGGAAGCCTCTTCTAAAAAGATGCACAAGAAAACCCACAGCTGAAAGCAGACGAAAATTACATGGATTACTGGAACCATGCCCTGTGGTCCGATGAGACCAAGGTAAAACATTTGGTTCAGATGTGTTGAGAGTGTGGTGGCAACCAGGTGAGGAGTACAAAGACAAGTACATCTTGCCTACAGTCAAGCATGGTGGGAGTGTCATGGCCTGGGGCTGCATGAGTGCTGCCAGCACTGGAGAGCTACAGTTCGAGGGAACCATGAATGCCAAATATGTACTGTGACATACTGAAGCAGGGCATGCTCCCGCTCCCTTCAGAGACTGGGCTGCAGGGCAGTATGCCAACATAAAGACTCCAAACACTCCAATATGACCACTGCCTTGCTAAAGAAGCAGAGCATAAAGGTGATGGACTGGCCAAGCATGTCTAGACCTAAAGCACATTGAGCATCTGCAAATGGAAGGTGGAGGGCAAGGTCTCAAACATCTACCGGATCCATGTTGTCATGGAGAGGAAGAGGACTCCAGTGGCAACCTGTGAAGCTCTGGTGAACTTAATGCCCAAGAGGTTTAAGGCAGTGTGGGAAAATAATCAATTTGTGGCCCTTGAGGTCCAATTTGGACATGCACTTAGGGTTGTACTCGTTTCCAGCAGTTTAGACATTAAATGGCTGCGTGTTGAGTTATTTTGAGGGGACAGCAAGTTTACACCGTTATACAAGCTGTGCACTTTACATTATAGCAAAGGGTAGTTTCTTCAGTGTTAACTAAAAAGATAATAAAATTTTACAAAAGTGTGAACTCCCTTGTGAGATACTGTATAAAGCTGAAGAGAAAATGTATGGTCAGATGGAAGCAAAGTTTCTCTTTGCAGGTTTACTCAAGTTTCCAGTGTACAATGGGCCACTCATGCAGGTTTTCCTAGACTTAAGACGCACACAGATTTTGTAAACTCTGGCTTTAACATCAGGTTTAAGTTGAGTACTTACGCTTTAAATGCTGGCAGATAAGAGTATATAGAGACACTGCTTAAGTTGTATAGAAAAGGTAGATGCTTGTGTATATCTTTTGTTGCCCATGTGTTGAAAAAGGTGTTCAACAAACCTTGGTCCCCACCTAAAAAATAAAAAATAAAAAAAATTGCCTTTAGTACAACAGCCACATCTATATTCATAGAAATACCTTTTAAATTCCTAGGGAAGGTTTTAGTGATGTCTGGGAGCCCCACGGCTCCTAATCCCATGCATAGTGGCATTGTAGTGCCATTGCACTGTCATTTGTTAAACCACATTTAGATTTTACAGTAAAGCAGGCAAGACTAGGTGAATCACAAAAGAGGGCAAATTGCCTAGCATAGGGAAGGGATATGCATTCACAGCCATGACCCCACTGGTGAGGTTCACCCTCATTTCCTGCTGAAGCTACCAGGAAAGGAGTGGGAGTCCCAACATTTTTGCTTGCCAAGAGCTGGGGGGGGGATCCTCACAAGTGTGAGGGATTCCCTTGGAGCATTGACTCCACTAGAGATGTCCCCATTGGAAGTTTCCTGTTGCATCTCTGGACCTAAAGTGGAGAAATTTTCTACTGTATTACAAGATTCATAGGTGAGCCATTGAGCAATATTGGGACTCAGGACAGTTGGTCTTCTAGAGGTAGCAGTTTTAGATAGATCTGACCAATGTGATGCAACATATGATGTGAGATATGTCCAACAATGAAGGGCAGCAGGCTTGGGATGTTTGGGGGCTGGATGAATTGACAAATACATCTTCGATCTTAGCGCAGTGCGTTTCATATAGTATTTACCACACACCAAGTGTGCTTGTAGCTTATTATCCATAAGTATATTGTGCTCAGAGCCCTAAATAGCAGCTAGCACATTGAGACAAAGATGTAACTGAAATCAAATCAGTGCAGCACAGGAGTTTTAAAGTTAAAATACAGCATACAAAATAAGTTCGGTTCCTCTTTAGATTTGCCCCACGACCATCTTCAGGGAGTCCCATCAGTGCTTACCATCACTAAGAGGGGGCAAAACTGCACTTACCAGAAGGACACCCTATACCCGAGGTATGGAGCCCAACTTGCTTAATGTATACAAGAGTATCCAATCAAAATGGGGTCTCTCCTCCAAAGGGTCATCATCCCTAGCAGTACCACATCAAACGCCTCTTTAATTGGATAGCCATCCTAGCACTTAAAATTGGCTTGTGATGCAATATCAACCATGTGCATAAAAGAAATGGCTTGTGTAAAACCACATGCTATGTTTAACATAACATTATCACTCACATGTGGAAACATAGGCTCTTGTAATAACCATCAGTCCCAGGATATCCAACATTACTTACGGTTAACAAAAACAGAATCCTGCAAAGGCATCGGATACCCAACACATTTTGTCATAAGTGATGTCTGGGGTTAGAGACCTGTGCCGAATCACTGCACTTTCTAAGTATTGACAAATGCATTGGTGTCCCACTCAACATTTATGCCATACAAGGCATAACACCTCCTCAACTCCAATCCATTGGGTTTTCATCCTAGAACCACCCCTCCAAGGGGGAACATTTATCGATCACCATGTGGATTTCTTTGATCGTGTAAGGTATAGTGTTTAGAAACAGACCAAAACCTTTTGGAAAATGTTCATTGACTGGTTGAAAACTGAGCGGTACTGCCCACATACTGTCTGTACCAAGGGCACATGTGACAAAAATGGTTTGTTTAATTGGATACTGTATTGGTCACTGGAAAGTGAAAAAGGCAGGATTTATTGCCCCACTAGGTTAGAACGACAGACCGGGCATTTTCTTTCACAAGGAAAGTATCCAACTAAATGAAAAAAATTGGGGGATTACATTGAGAAATCTAGATTTGTAAAGAGCACAACTATATCCCAGCCCTTTCTGGAAGGGGGCTTAATATACACTTTTTTTAAGTCCCAAAGTTTGTGGATTATCTTTCTAATCTGCTCATGCTGTGAGAAGTAAAGACAGACCACCTAATGTCTTTATTCTGTCTTGGTTGGGGTTTAATCATATGAGGGTCTCTCCCCCCCCCCCCCCCCCCCCATCTCTTGCTCTGGACAACTCCAAATAAGTTGTGGGCCAGGGTACCCCTTCACCATAAAACACTGTCAAGATCTGTCATAATTGTTGCAATATTTAGGATTACGATAGAGGCGTAGCTGTATAAATTGGTTACATGGAACCAATCAGTGGAATAAAATAACTTCTATTCATAGATTTAATATACGTGTTAGTAGCCAATTTGTCCTCCAATCCCAATTTGTAAATCTAAGAAATTAAACTAGTGCTTGCCTCAAGGTTAACAATTATATTGTTAAAGCCCTCCATAAAGGAATGTAGTTAATCCAAACTGCCGTGCTAAAGGACTAGGGGGGGGGATGTTCATCTTGCCCATAGGGCTAGTATCCTCCTCCCATTTGACCATAAACAAAATTGACCAAATCCTTCTGTAGATAAAATTGGTCATTGGTGAAATTCAGCAATTCCATAATAAACCATTTGTACTTGGGTTTTTTTCTCTTCTTGAGATACAACTATACCCCAAGTGCGATTTATCTTTACATTACATATTCCTGTATGGTGGTCAAGGTGCCCATCTAAGATATTTTTTTTTTAATCAATGCACCCTGCTGAAACTACTGCTTGTGGAAGAGTATGCCACATCCTTACCGCTCTAACAGTAAAGAACTCTCTACAAAGTTCAAGGTTAATCCGCTTTTAATTTTAGTGAATGGCCGCAGGTCTTTAAAATCCCTTGTACGGAAGAGCTTTATCCCCATTTTGGGGTCACCAGTACAGCATTTGTATATTGAAATCATATGCCCTCAAGCATCTTCTCCAGAGAGAATTTCAGTGCTTGCAGTCTTTCCCTATAGCAGAGATCCTCCAGTCCCTTTATTAGCTTTGGTGCCCTTCTCTGGGCCAGCCCCAGCACATCCCTTTTGAGGACTGGTGTCCAGAACTGGATGGCATATTCCAGGTGTGGCTGGATGAGTCTTGTCAAGTGGGGAGACTTTTTTAATCTCTACAGTGATTCCTTTAATGCATGCCAATGCTGAGCTCATCACCTACTATGACCTGTGTCCTTTTCTCCATCCTAAATTCCCCCAGTGGTTCTCCTAGTGAGCAGATTGCATTAAACCCCATTTGTCATGTAGTTGCACACCCCATTTGTTTTGTTCTTGCAAGGTTTACACACCCTGTGTAGAATTTTGCCCTGCTTAGCATAGTCTGCAAATACTGAGATTGAAAGATGGGATAAACGGCTCAGAAATGTTATGAATTAATAGGATTAATCCTAAAAGAGAACCCTTGGGGACCAATTTTCTACACCAGACCATACTGAGTACTCCACCACCTTCTGCATGCCCCCTGCAACCAGTTTTCAATCCATGTACTCACCCCTGGTCCATGCCAACAGACCTTAGTTCCCCATTAACATTTATTGTACAATCAAATGAATGCCTTTTAAAAATCAATACACCACAGGCCTTCATCTAGATGCCAGCTGACCTCATTAGGTGGTTAATAGGTTGGTTTGGCAAGAACAAGTCTTCATGAATCCATCTCAATTACTTGCAAAACTATACATATATCCCCTCCAAGAGTTAACAAACTGAGGTTAGGCCAACTGGTCTATAGTTCCCAGGGATCTTGGCCCTTTAAATATAGTGCTACATTGGATTTTTGTCAGACAGCTGGTTCCAGTCAAACTAAAAATTAGGAACAATTGTCTGGCAAACATTTGACAGAGTTCCTTAAGGACCTTCAGATGCAAGCCATCTGGTCCCGGTGACATAACATTAAAGTTTCTCAAGTATTTGATTGTATTCCATTAACCACGAGGGCGCTTCCTGTGTCATGAGGATAAACATTGCAGTCTTGGTTACTGAACATTTTTGGGGGGACATTATGACTAGGTGTCTTATATAGCCATATCTGCACTGTTGTACAAAATTGTATCTTGGATTGGGCCTGCCTGATATTGGGCAGCTTAAGCCCTAGATCCACTTTCCAGGTTGGGAATTTGTCCCATTTTCATCAATCTCCCTCATTTCAACATCCGTTTGTCAACTAAACACTATACCCTACTATAGCCGTACCTTTAAGGCCTGCTGGATTAATTTTGTTTTAGCCATTTGCTTGCCAGCAACACTCAAGTTAAGTTAATGGCAATGCGGCATTTTTGTCCCTAGCAATATGCTGTGTCCTGCCATTTGGCTAAGCTACAGTCCCATTACTTAAGTCATGTGAAGTCCAATTTCTGGCCTCACAGCAAGGCTTGGTTGTTTCCCCATGCCAACGTACAGATACGGCAGAGAGAAACTTGAGACCGTGCCGCCAGTGGGGGAGCCAATGAGCAGGTTCCCTGCAGTGACAGAACAGGATGTACACAAGGCAAATATTTGTTCTGACTGGGGAGGGGGGAAGAAGCACACACAAGAAACACTAACAAAAGAAACTCCATTTGTGTGAAAAGGGACATTTGGGCACAGTGTTGCACAACTGTGCAGTTGTCAGTTAAAGTGACGCAGTATCGCATCACAATATGGCCTGTCAGGAAGTGGATAAATGCTTCTGGGGCTGAAGTTGTTAAAATGACAGCTTTCATTAATGTTAAACAGCTGTCTAAACTGGTAGCCCTCCAGCTGTTGTGAAACTACAAGTCCCATCATGCTTCTGCCTTCAGGAGTCATGCTTGCAACTGTCAGCTTTGCAATCCTCATGGGACTATGTTTTGCAATAGATGGAGGGCTGTTAGGTTAAGATCTGATGTAAAGCCTTTAATAAAAAAATTGATGCAACCAATTATAGTGTGAGTAAGAGTATGGTTTGTTAGTGTATTTAAATCTGCTAATTTTACACCCAACCCCCAGACTGACTGCTGCCATGCCTCCTGTGCACATTAATTGAGTGGTACTGTTGAATCAAACAAACAATGTCAAAGGTAATAGTCATATTTTCTTAAAGCATATACAGTTTATAACACATCTGAAACTATGCTTATAATCTATTCCTTATGAGAATAAAAAAATAAAAACCCTTACACAGTACATACAAAAAAGTAGGTTATAAAAGCAGGGCTACAATTTCTGCACAAGCTTTACAGCTTTTTTTTTTTTTTAAGCACAAGTTTGCAGGCACTACAGTCATTTGGCCACGTCCCCTCAGTATTTTATAAAAGCCTGTTCTCAAAAAAACCTCAAGGTTGCTACTGCTGGCTTCTGAAAATGGTAGTTACCTGCAAGATCAACCCAACTTCAGTTCTTTCCATGCCTAAAACAGACATTTGAAACATGCCCGCTTCAGGTCAGTTGCTCTAGTCAAGATCTGTTCCTGCCAGGCAACAAGCATTTTCCTGAGAAATCCTGCAATGGCAGCCTGCAGGATTATCCACACAGTTCCTCTGCGACAGTAATTACTCCAAATTACCTCCAAGGAACCCATTTTAAATCTATAGCAAGCTTGTAGTACAGAACACACTTACAAGACTAGGGACAAACATTTTTAAAGATTGTGCTACAGCTTACAAATGGACAGGTTCAGAAAGTGCATGAACTGCTTCTGAAGTTACTGTTGAAAGCAGTACTTTTCACACATACAAGGCTGCTGTCACATCACATTGTGATCAGCTAAAGCAGCAATAAAATAGGTCAAAGTGGTGTGTGACAGACTAGTCAGATTTCTGCATTCGCTTTATATTTTAGTTACAAACTTAAGTTCTAAGTTGGCATGTCAACTTATCAATTTGGTTAATTAAAACATGCAAAAATTGTTTGGAGAGACACTACCCAGATTTAAAACACCTGAAATAGTGTTCATTGAAGGCCACAGCTGTAATCTTGGTTGGGGTTAGAATTCTGATGGGCCATTTATGGCTGCTCACTGCCAAAGGGACCGCTGGGGAATTAGCAGGTCTCCTACAGCTAGAGGCAGGGAGCCACCTGCTGGTTGGCTGGGGCTTTCCCAGAACACAAGGGTAGACTACTCCAGCCACCCAGGGAAAAGGTTGTGGTAAGCTACTTACCACCTCAGAGGAAGGGTACCCTCTCCCAAAAAGGACAACTGCCAGAATGGGGTGCCGTCTGGGTGGAAGAACCCTTACAGGCCAACTTCATATCCATGATAGGGCTGCTGCAACCAGACCTGCACATGCCTATGGTTCTGCATGTGCCAACAAAATTTAGGTCATCCTACCTTTGTCCTAGCTGCCAAGTCATACAACAAAAGCATATCCCTGCATAAGAGGGGAAATTCCCAGCAGGGAGCCAAGGGCTATGCTTTTGCATAGTTTCCCAATCCTGAAGGTGGTGATCTAATCCAATTGTTAAAGATCCTGTGCCTTGCAAACAGAAAAAAGTGCAACAATTTATACTTGTAAAAATGTATAAACTGAAAAAATCATGGCAACTAAAAGGATGAAAATGTGCTTACATATGTGCTTTTGCAAGTCAGAATGCAAGTATGAGCGCTACTTCAGTGTTTGTTCACAATCTTCCAGCAAGATTAGACAATTACATAGGTGTGCAAGAGGCCTTATTCAGAATGTATATACAAAATTTGCAGTTCAATAGTGATCTCCAACTCACCATCAAAACTGCCTTTTTCTTTTGCCAACTGTACCAACTGGTTGTAAGTCTCAATAGATGGCTGATATACAAACACTCCAGAGTTAAAGCAATCAGGCCAGCCTGGATCAGGTGCAGCAGATAGCTCTTCACGTTCAAACAAGTCATCAACATTTGTCATAACCTGGAAGATGGATCACACTTTGTCATACAGGAGATTTTTTATTTCAGTCTAAAGTACCATATTTTGTCAATGTGATGCACACAGTATTCCAGAACATAGGGTTACACCACCTGTAGGAGATGGACACAAAAAAGCTTTAAAACCCCTTAATTTTTTAATTAGGTACCTTTAAGCTAGTGCATCGTTTGTTCACTTACCTTTTCCTTAGATTTCCCTTTAAAATTTTTTTTTTTTTTTTTTTTTTTTTTTTTTAGAAAAAACCTTTACAATCCCTTTAATACAAAGCTCCATTGACATGTACAGCAAAACATTGGATTGCAAGCAGAATTTGTTTAACAGCAACATTGTAATCCAAAGCACTCAAAGTGAATTTCCCCATAAGAAATAATGGAAACTCAGAGAGTGTGTGTGTGTGTGTGTGTGTGTGTGCGCACAAGGGTATTAGAAGCAAAATCCTGCAGTAGCTAAATACAGAGTATACAAGAGAAGAGGCGCCAAGTGTAGCAGTATATAGTTACATTTAATGAAGATGCAACATTTAATGCACATGGTTGATCAAGAGGCACATCTGAGTACTGTATTCAGGCATCTGGAGTAAAGCTGTCCACAGATCATCCACTGCACATAGTCAGCTCTCACCGCTGTCAGTCTGCAATCATGACCGGAAAACCAACCTGCAGTACAGTGACCTGAAAGGCTTGGCGCAGTCTGGAAGGGGCAACAATGGCAGTGCAGAGGTCAGTCTATGGACAGCTTTACCCCAGATGCCTGCATACTTAGATGTACCCCTTGACCAACCATGTGGGTTGCTAAATTTTGCATTGTCATTACATTTAACCCTATTGCTACACTTAGAGGCACCTCATATACTCAGTTGTGACACGATTCCATCAAGAGAAAAATTTAACAGCTTGCTGACCAGCCACTGCAGTTACTGTAGCAGAACACCATTATGTCGCTTTGCTTTTGGCCACTAGGGGTGTACATTGCAACATGTGGCCATTGACCGCTGGACACTCCTAACAGACCCCAGTTCATTCAGGGGAGTAGAGACAGATAGTGTGTTCATACTATGCATGAACACAAATCTGCCCTGGACAAACCCATCCCCCTACAGTTTTTCCCTAGGGGTGTTAACTCCCTTCCCTGGGAATGACATTTATACATTAATCTGTGCATTTTATAGCACTGATCGCTGTATAGTTGTCAGCGGTCCCAAAAGTGTACAATATGTCCACTGCAATATTGCAGTCCTGAAAAAAAAAAAAAAAAAAAAAAAAAAAAAAAAAGAAGCCATAAAGCCCCCCTATTTTGTAGACGCTATAACTTTTTCACAAACCAAATATACACCTATTGCGATTTTTTTACCAGGTACATGAATACATATCGGCCTAAACTGAGGAAAAAGTTTAAAGAAATTGGAATATTTATAGCAAAAAGCTAGTCATTGAGCAGCCAAGCGCTCCCAGGGCTGAAGTGCTTAAAAAGGTGAACCACAAGAAAAGATCTGGTGTCCTTAAACTTACTCCCAATAAAAAGTTTTACAGGTGGGACAAATATCTTGGCCCATCATACACTAGACAGTATTCATGACCATGGAATACAGTAAGAATGTTAGCCAGCCTTGGTCTCAAAAGTCTGTGGCACAAGAGTGTTCAACAATGGCAGCAAGAATGGAAAACCTAAGTAAAAAGCAGGCAAAAAAGGGATATCCTTAATGGGCGCAAAAGGCGTTAACATTAGCAACCCTCTGTACAAAAGGTCTAATAGGTGGCAAGTGGTCTCTGGAACATGCAAAAAGTAGAGACTGACTCCTGATTGTAGGTACTCAAGACCTAGTGTTGCATTGGCCCAAACCAGAAAGCATAGATCAGTCTAGGGCTGCAACTAAAGATTTTCAGAATCGCTTAATCAGTTTAAAAAAAAAAAAAGTAATGTATAATTTAGTTAAAAAAGGCAATTTTTAAATATCTATATGCAGTGGTAAATTTAAATAACTATATGGTTAGGGAGCAAAATATCAAATCCACTGATGACAGAAGAGATACACACCACATACCATTAGAGGGGATATATTATAAACTATTAAAGGAGATATACCATTAGAGGAGATTCTGTATATACCAGAGAGGTATATACATATAGTACCATATAGAGGAGAGATACTATTAAATGGTCAATCTGGTAAATATCAGACTCATTAACTTTAACCCCATTTTGTTACTGGCCGATCAAGCGATTAGTAGTTTAAGCCCTAGATCAGTCCCATGGGATACTTCCTTTGAGTTTTCCTGAGCTAGCACTAGAGCTGCACAAATTTAAAAAATTGTGCTCACGATTCAACTCCATTAAATCTGCAAAACTAGTGGCTCTTCCCCAATAGCTGATGAAAGCCAAATGTGGTATTGCTAAAAAAACCAACAGCTCCATAGACAAGAGGGCCAACACTCAAAGCATAGCTTAACACACTGCACTTCAAAACATAGCAAGACAGGTTTGCTCAAAGCTCTGCACTGAGAAGGTATCCAGGGTCTCTTTCCATGACAGAAATCTGGCATCCACTGTGAAGCCCTGCCAAATTGGGAGAGAAGATGACTACAGTGCTGAACTAGTCTAAGAACAAGCTTAGTCTGGCTGCTTAAGTTAATGAATACTCTAGAGCAGTGATGGCGAACCTTGGCACCCCAGATGTTTTGGAACTACATTTCCCATGATGCTCCACTACACAGCAGAGTGCATGAGCATCATGGGAAATGTAGTTCCAAAACATCTGGAGTGCCAAGGTTCACCATCACTGCTCTAGAGGTTGCCTTGGTGCATACTGCCAAATTTGCAGCGTTGGTTGGGAATCAAACAGCGCACGCCACACTGCCAGAATGAGTTATAGCACAAAGGTTGCACTGCTTTAAGTGCAATCTTGCCGTGACAAAAAGCCATGTCCCAGCCTTGGTCTGCAACCAAGATATATAAAAGCAAATTAGAAAGAAAAGTCATGGCACCACCAGCAGAATTGATTGAAGTAGCAAAAGAATAAGCAAGCACACGCTACACAGAATTTAAGTAGCAAAAGAATAAGCACACACTACCTGTTGCTTCAGCAAAATTTTCTCCACACCTGTGCTTAGTCATTGCTGCTAATGACTAAACATAGGTGTGTGAAACATCTGCTGAAGCCACAGGAGTAGTGTGCTTATGTTCCCGATTTGTATGCTACAATAAATTTTCCTAAGCTGGTGGTGCCGCCACTTTTCTTCCTATTTTAACACCAGAATGAGGCCATCAGTAAGCCCCTAACCCTCATGCAGAAGCAGAAAATAGGCTGGCCCCTGGATTGCAACTTAAAATAGAAGCTTCTCCTGAAGGAACACTTTAGACTGGGCCATATGCAGATCATGCCAAAAAACTCAAAGCAATGAGACTGTTCCAGCTCTGACATCTTGAGATTTAAGATCAACTTCTGGTCTGGACATGACATCCAGATTAACCTTCTATACAGATGCCTGGAGAAAGAAGAACACTAAAACAGAGGCTAGGATTTTGTTAGGGACCTTAGATGCAATAGTGACAAGCTGAAAGGTCAAACTGGGAAAGTCTTTCCACATCAAAACACAGATGTGTTGGTGCAATGGGAAGATGGAAGGTGTGGAGAACCTTTAAGTGTCATATAAGGCATATGTTCCCCTTGGCCACTATGACCAGCATCAAATAAAACCTAGACCTTTCCAGCACAGCAGCAATGACCAAGACAGCCGCTCTAGAGTGGAATGACAGTCCAACCGAAGCTGGCAAGTACAATGTGAAGCATAGTTGAGGCGGAGACTAAAATTCTACTTTAGAGCCTCTGGATACCACCACATTTGGGACCCAAGAACCTGAAACCTTATGGGGACCAGGTGGCTTGAACAAGTCTAGATTAGCTTCATTGGAAAGAGTTTAATTGGAGATATCCAGGGCTTGCAGTGAAATTGGGGCCAGCTAGACTGAGCCCAAGAATCATCTACCTTACAGGTCTTTGATGAGGACATGCGTTTCTAAGACAGCACAGCATATTCTTTCCCTGGTGATTTCTTTGATGAGAAGTCTTTGGTGCATCTTTAGACTTAGGGCATATACAAGTCACTACTTGCACTGCAGTTTGCCAGACTAAGTTAAGCCAAAGAGTCCTCATGTGACTAAACAGGAGGCCTATGCAAAATATTTGAACATTAGTCTGTATAGTAAAGAAAGGCAATGGGAAAACTCCAGTTAAAGATCTTTAGTATCCTGAAAAGTTGCACTGGACCAGATAGCTAAGGTCTGAAAGACTGTAGCAAGGACAGGTTGCAGGGTTACATGATCCACAGGAATGTCTTGTAAAGAAAAATTGCTAGAGCCACAGGGACAGACTTTCTGGATAGGGCTCCCTTAAAGAGAGAAAAAAATAAAAAAAAATAAAAAAAAAAAAGGTGACCTTCATCACAGTTGATGTAGGCAATTACATGGTATGGGCACAGCATCAATAAGGACTGAAATATTTTAGATAAAACCAAGTCCCCTTTCCTGAACTAGATTGTTAACCATCAGAAGTATCCTACCTGGATAGACAATCACCCCTGGAGTTAATGGGGACTGACTGCAATATTGCCAGAATTCTGAAGACATCCTCCTTCTGGACAAAGCTGAGGCTTGCTAGGAGAATGAAGGGAAAAAAAAGAAAATTTCCACAGCTTCTGAGCAAGCTAGGTCTCCATTTGCATCTTGGATGCTCCCCTCACACTGCAGCTCAGTGGAAGGGTTTCATCAGAGGCTGTGCTGTCATTCAGTAAGCAGGTGGATTTCACTGGCCACATGAACATGTCCTACATATCAGGGGGACCAAGGGTTTTTTCCTGATAGGTACCCACTCCTGCCAATGTCTGCATATTTCTCTCTTCACCCCGGAACATGTCACAAGAGACTACAGGACCATTCTAAAATAACAGCATGCCTCATGCAGAGTAGGGTCAGTTGTAACAGGAATTCACAGCCAGCATGGTGGTGCCTGGGACAAGACAGATCTCGATCCCTGGGGTGACTTTTTTAATTAGAAGTCAGCAGATATGGTATTTGTAAATGCCTGAAGGTTTATTTAAAGCTTTAGTAAGTTCAGTGCTTGAACTCCTGGTAAAGCCTTGAGACAATTTCAGAAGGTCAGACAAGAGGAAGCTTCATCTTCCTTTACTATGGTTATACATTACCAAAATGTTTGTCAATTTGTAATTTGAGCCATTTAAAGATAGAGACCTATCCACACAGAGGGGGTTAAGGGCAGTTGCCCCAAAGTTTAATATGAATATGTACTTGAGACAGTACAATGCAAATTACCATCATCTGTAGGCTCCAACCTACAAAACCAAGAGTCCGGTTGACCCATTCTGTAAGCTATAAAAAAATAAAAATAAAAGTTTACCATTGTATCTGCATCCATAAACACACATTTTGTGTATTGTGTCAGCGCCCAGCAGTGAAGCTTTGTTAATGTGATGCCAAGTTCTGGTCGTTCCATTAGAGCCAGGTGTGCAGAGTCCTCACTGTCTAAGACATCCACCACTTGAACAACATCATAAATTTTGTTGAGCACTTTTCTGTTGAAGACAGACACATTTTAGCTTCAAAACTATAACTACCAAGCAGCTTCATGACAGATTAATACTTGCCTCATGGACTCTGAGACCTGAGGAGTTATGAGCACACAAAGTCTTCTTGTAGTGCTGTTCCGCCGGAGAGAAGATCCCAGTACAAGCGCTCCTTTCACATAGGTATCATTGGTTGCCAAGGTGACAAAGGCTTGATCTAGAAAGAAAAATCTACATAAGCAAGTTGAAGAGCCAACGTTCTGCATTCTAAACAATTCAAAAAAATAAAATAAGGATTAATAGACAGCGCCGTTTTCCCATTATTCACTGCATTCTAAACACTTGGTAGTCATGCTACTCCAGAGAAGCATTTTATAGTCAATATCTGTAAATTGGGAATTTGAGGACAGACCTATAGTTCTATATCAATTTATGAAATGGCCTGGTACTGGAGGATTAGGCCCTCTATTAGGGTCTTACAAGAGAAGGAAAAGAAATAAAAAAAGAGAAGGTGGCACCGACCCGAGTAGTATTCAAGTGACAACTTCTAGGATAAAGAAGATTTCTAGGAAAATAGAAGATTTAAATGGTTACATCAAGCAAACACCCCACAATGTTTAGCCCCTTTCCCACCTTATCAAAAGGTTAGCATTTAGAAAGTAATGATCAGCAGGAGAGCCCCTTAGCCTTGCATTCTAAAGTCACTGCACCATACTTCAGTGATGCAAAGAAGTCGTGTGAGGCGACAGCATTTAAGTCTTACAGTGGTGTTGGAGCACATTTGCCCCGACTTGTAATAGGAAGTCAGTCAAAGATGTAGCCCATGTTCTTTAGCCTTTTATCCAGGCACACAGAACCAAAGAATGATATTTAAGGTTTTATGGCCCATATTTGTACTAATGCCTTTGAAGCTGGCATTTCACCAAACTGGTTCTAACACATTGTCTCAATGTACACTATCCAAAAATAACCACAGCTTCAAAGTCTTAATCCACCAGAACAAGGAGGTTTAAATAGCCAAGACCTAAACATGCCAACCCACAAGCCAGTTCATACTGCTAGGAACAATCATGCAATGAAGTGCTGCCTGGGACTAGTAGATATGTTCAAAGAAATATGCAGTTGAACTAACTTTTATACTGTTGAGTTCTAAACAAGTAACCCCCATAAATGGATAACCCAGACACATTTTAGAAGGTGAAGTCCAGCCAAAAGTTGTTTGGCTGGGCTTCTATGAATCACAGGAATGCAATGTAGAAATGGTAGCCTGAAGTGTGATTTGGGGGACACAGATGGACCATTAGGGGCATTCCAGCCAAACTTTTTAACGTCAGCAGCTACAAACATTGTAGCTGCTGACTTTTAAAAAAAAGGACACTTACCTGTCCAACGAACCCGCAATGTCAACCGCCCCGTCCATTGGATCAGCTGCCAGCGCCTCCATCCTAACGAAGGGGGAACAGGCAGTGGAGCCTTTGCGGCCTCACTGCCTGCTTCCTACTGCACATGCGCGAGTCCTGATGCCCATATGTCCATTTGCATAAATACCAATATGCAGCAACACAGGTCTGTTGGTCACCATCACCCCTTCTAGCATCAGATCACAAGATTCCTCTGCAAATATTGTTACTCATTTACCCCAGCATAATGGACCACTCAAGAAGGATTCACAATAGCCCTAATTATGCTTGTTTGAGTATGAAATGGTTGAGACCCCTCAAGATTTGTTCAGTTATGGGACATGGCAAAAATCTAAGGTCTCCAAGAAAAAAAAAAAAAAGTTACTTAAATGGTAACAGATCACACCCTGAGAGATGACTGGTCCCACCTGACAGGAAACTCAAAGGTTAACGCCTGCCCCTCCCTGTACTCAGTTGTGAAAATTGACCCACACCAGTGCACAAGAGAAACCACCACAAATGCATAATGGATAAACCCAAGAGCAGGTGGGAAGTAGGCCTGCCAGAAACACTGTTAATGGCAAGTGTAACTGGTCATTTTCTTAATTAATCTTCCAGGACGGCACCCTGGGAGAAATGCAAGTAGCTCAAACCTACGTTAGGGTGGGACAACAGCTTGCAAGACCTTCCTACCAAACGCCTGATCCTGAGGTGACAAACTCCACCCGATAATCTCAGGAAGGTGTTCTCGCTTGTCCATGTAGCTGCCTTACATATCTGCTTAAGAGGTTGCCAGCGATTGGGTGGAATGTGCCTTAAGGTCCCTTGGGACTGTCATACCAGAGTATTCATAGTTCAAGGAAATGGTATGCTTAATCCACCTTGCTATGGATGCTCTTGATGCCTGGTGGCCGTTCGGGGGGGGGGGGGGGGGAGTTAAGAAATGGCTGGATGTTCTAAATCAACCATCTAAAATAAGACATCATCTGACATCTAGACAATGCATAAAGATTTCCTTCACATTTTGAAGATTGCAAAATGAAGCACAATCTCTTGAGTGCTAGGGAACGTCGAGGCTTTTTGGGAGATACAGGGGGTCCTGCCCAAGTATAACCCTGTCAAGTAAAACGAAAAAATTGCTTTGATTGAAAAAGCCAGAATATCGCTTATCCTTCTGGCTGTTGTAATCACCAGAAGGAAAGCCAACTTAAACATGAGGAACTTAAGGGGAATCTGATCTAATGGTTCAAACAGAGCCTTGGTTAGACCCTCTAAAACTAGAGTAAGGTCCCATAACAAATCTACACATCTGTACTGGGGACAGCCTGTCTGGCGCCAGACCCCTGATAAAAAGGTTCTTGTCAATCTCCTGTCCAAAAGGACAAGGCTGCAATCTGTACCCCAAGTAACTTGGTTGCTAGTCCTTGATCTGAGCCATCCTGGAGAAGTTCCAGGATGGCAGGGATCTCGTTAAGTTCCTCTTGCTTGAGACCAGCTCAAGAAAATACAGCAGGCCTTTGCATAAATAGGCCTTCTAACTGGTTTCCTACTTAGAGTAGGAACTACTTGAGGCAGAACCTGCAGGAGAAGGGCCCGACAGAGCCAGGCTGTCAGCCTGAAGAAGCTGGGATCTGGGTGGTAGACTGGACCCTGAAGAGGTCCTGCCCAACAGGAAGATGCTGGAGGCAGGGCCATGGACTAACTCCTCAAGGTTGGAAACCAGGCCCTCTTAGGCCACCATGGGGGCAATTAAAATTAGACTACCCTCCGAGAGGTACAAACTTTCGTATTCGACCCAAGGGGGAAAGGCATAGGCCAACAGAGGATCTGTTGCTCTGCCCAGCCAAGGATCCTTAGTGCCAGTCAGAAGATTGCAAGATCTGATGCCTCCCTGATGATTCAGGAATTACACTTTTGTAGTATTGTCTGAAAGAATCTGGACCTCTGCCCCTGATCCTTCCCTTGAAAGCCCTTAAGGCCTCCATCGGCCAAGAGCTTCTGAAAATTGGAGATACTTCCAACCCCAGTCCCAAGGACCCTGGGCTTGCAGTTCCTCTAGGTGGGCCCCCACCCCCAGGAACTCACATCCTCCGTTATCCTGAGGGGCTGAAGTTGGCCCCAAAAGGAGACCCCCACAATTTGAGGATGAAGTCACCACTGTAGGGATTCCCTTACTATGCCTGGAATGGCAACTTTGTCCAGTATTCTTCTCTTCTGGTCCCAGGAGTATAGGACGTGCTGGAGAGTCCTGGAGTGGATCCAAGCCCACGGTACTGCTGGGATTCAGGATGTCATTAAACCCAGAACCCTCATGATCAACTCTGCAAGAGACCCTTTCTGCCTCTAACAGAACTGCTGGAATGAAGCCCTCACCTGGCAGCAACTCAATGCATTTAGACATGGTGGAAACTTTGAAGCTCAGCATCTGAATGGAAATTTGAGACTGAACATAGCATGGTTGCTGGTGCCAGATGGGCTGGTCTGAGCATTTCAAAAAGACTGCTGATCTGAGATTTTTCCCAGGCACAATCTTTAGGTTTTACAGGGAATGGTCAAAAAATAAATATCCAGCGGGCAGCATTTGTTGACAAATACCTTGATGTCAGGAGAATGGGCAGATTAAAATGCCCCTCTATCCTCTCAAACCAAATAAGCACTCGTTACAACCCAGGTATGCAGAATACCATCTCTGAACCAACACATTGAACCAGATGGGCTATAGCAGCAGACAACTGCACTGGGTCCCACTCCTGTCAGCTAACAGTAAACTGGGGTTACAAGTCAAAGGCTCAACAAAATTGGATGAGATTAGAAAATGTTACCTGGTCAGAATTTGTCATAATCATGGATCCATCATCCTGCTTTGTATCAATGGTTCAGGCTGGTGGCATAATGGTGTGAAGGATATTTTCTTGGCACACACTGGGTCCCTTAGTATCAATTGATCATTTAAAGGTCTTGGTCTTTTACGTATTCTTGCTGACCATGTCCATACCTTTAAGACTAAGTTATAACCATCTTCTAATGGCTACTTCCAGCAGGATAATGCATCATGTCAAAGCTCAAATCAAGCGTTTTTTGAGCACGACAATGAATTCACTGTAGTCCAATGGAAATGATAGCCACCAGATCTCAATCCAATAGTACACCCTTGGGATGTAGTGGAACAGGAGGTTTGCATCATGGATGTGCAGACAAGTCTGCAGCAACTGCATGATGTCATGCCAATATGGACAAAAAGTTGGAAGGAAAAAAAAAAAATAAACCCCCCACACACACACACTTTTGAACACCTTGTTGAATCTATGCCATGAAGAATTAAGGTGGTGCATTAGCCTGGTACTAGCAAGGTGTAACTAATAAAAGTTGCTGGTATGTATAATGGCTTGAGAACCTTGTTCAGACACCATTCTACAGTTTGGCAAAACTAGCCGCCATAAATGTCACTGGCACATCCTGGAATAGACATTGCTAACAGAAAGCCAAATGGCAGCCTGTATGACAGCTGTAGTTATCCTGCATAAATCATAAAATGAAAGGATGTCATTGCAACAGGTTTAAGCTAATCTTTTGCAATGACCCACTAAAATACCATTCTGTAAATAGTTCATCCAGCAGAACTACAAAGTCTCTAGATACCATGACCTACATCTGCATTCCCTACCAGAGGTTTCAAACATTCCTAAAAGATTACATTCATTAAATGCTGTTCTTATCCAAAAGATTGGATGCTTCTGAAGCCAATACTAAATAAGGCAGTCATTTCCACAGACTCATGAATAAAACATTAAGAAGAAACACCCCCAGTGTATGGATTCCCACTCCCTGCCTATTCAGTTTACATTTGTTTTTCTGCCCAGCCCAATGGCAGATATAGGCAACATTTTGCAGAGTGATGTTGCTACAAGCCACCAATATAAGCGATTTGTTACAGCATTGGGCTGTACTGCACTAAAAACCCAACTGTCCCATTTACGGAGTTATGAAAATGGCCATTGATACTAGAAGTGGGGAACCAGAATTGGAGGGGGGGGGTAGGCATTCCACCAGTGACTCTTTGCAGAGGAAAAAAAAAAAAAAAAAAAAAACAGACAGACACTCATTATCACCAATATCAGGCTGCAACTTAAATTGGAAAATCAGAATTCTTTATGAATGCACTTTATGTCCTATACTGCTCCAATATTCTTAGAGACATCCAATATTTTGCAGCATACTACAGCTGTCAAGACATTTATACATTACTGCATTTAAAAACATTCAGCTATGTTACTCTGAACACAAGTGTATAGGCCTCAAACTCACTAATGTGGAAACCTTGGACATAAAGAGTGAACTCGATGATATAAGAACTAAAAATAGGCAAGCTAGAAGCAACGTCAATATTAGTTCAACAGCTGGTAAAACAGGAACCCCAGCCATGTCCAGAAGTACCCTTTACTTCTGGCTATTCTTGTTTGCAAAGTACAGAGTGATCTGAAGGGCACTTTGTGAAGTCATTCCCTTGCCACCTGGCAGGCCTTCCTCATAATTTCTACTTCACACGGTTTGGTTTCCCCACATACTCAATTTGCATCCATAAGAAATGGCAAACATTCATTTTCGAGTTAAAGCTCAAAATCCCACTTGTCCACAC
Organism: Lithobates pipiens; assembly: GCF_037356315.1. Lineage (NCBI taxonomy): Eukaryota > Metazoa > Chordata > Amphibia > Anura > Ranidae > Lithobates > Lithobates pipiens. The sequence continues at coordinate 459,663,121 of NW_027507758.1, read as the reverse complement.
TGAATGAGTGCAACCTTTTTTGGGCTACTCCCCAGTGCGGTTAGAAAACCCATAAAATCAGTTATGCACAAATATCATGTATTCTCTAGGCAAAAGCAGTGGTGGCCCATCCATGAGGGTGCACCTCCCATCCAAGGGTCCTGGACACATACATGCTAATGGGTAGGTTTTGAAGCACATGATTAGAGTTAGAGGCTCCAATATAGGGTTAGCTTGGGGTACAGAGCACTGCACTCCGAGCCCACAGTTGTGATAAAAGTGAATGAATATTTGGCAATCTGAAAACGGCAATTAGGAAGCGGGTCTGAGAGCCCCATCTCCCAAATGGCTGAAAGAAGCGTCTGACTGCAGAGAAGGGAGGAGACATTCCTGTGGAGAGCAAGGGAAAGGGAAGCCGCCTGTGATACCAAAGGAGAACAGGGAAAGCAGCTGCCCCTCATAGATGGGGTAAGTGCTCCAGATGAACCAATTGGACTGAGGGGGGTGGACAGTTTGTGGTCTGCAATGCATAGGAGCCCATTATGCTTTACCTTTGCAGGAAGACAGGGGAAGTAAACCCATCAGGGTTTACTTCCTCTAATAGCAGAGCCATCCTCATTTATGGGATCTCTCCCAGGCAAGGTCTGTATGCCTGGAAACCAGATAGAAGGCTGCATCCAGTCTGGGTACCCTACCAACTGGCATCCTCTGTGCTAAGAAAAACCTAGGCTTCAGGGCCCTTCAAAGGAAGGGTTTCCTCCCCAGATCTTGCCAATCGATTTCCACTAGAGCTTCCTGGGCCGGGAACACACTATAAAGGCCATTAGGAGTCAACACCAACAGATGTACAGGCAACTGGACTTTCAATTATAAGATACCAAAATTGCTTTAATTTCCAATACCCTGTTCAAATAGTAAAAGCAAAAAAGAGGGAAGCCATTACAGCAGAAATACAGATTTGCCTAGTTTTTTTTAATAAAATTAAAACATATACACACACACACACACACACATATACGTGTGTGGAAGTCAATTTCTAGATATTGGCATATGACATTTTCTGCATATGGCTTGGTTTCAAGGATAGGCATGCAAGTGTTAAATTCCTGTTAAGACATGATAGCAGTGCCTGTACCACCTGACCAGTTGCAGTCCTGTATGAATCACAGTCAAGGACACTTGCAGTATCTTCTAGCCAAGCAACTATCTAAAACATGCTCCTGGATTATACTCTGGTTATCACCGTGTCAATAACAGTCCCTCAATGAGGCCCTGGTACAAGTCTATCACAACTGAATGAAATCCCAGCCTGTCTTTGCAGAGAAAGGAATGCTACACAGGTCTTTCCAAGAACACCACTATTCATAGAAGACATAGTACTATAAAAATGAGGGATCCATGTGGAGTTCATTGGCTAAGACACCAAACTCATAACTGCTCAGGTGGCATGTGGGTGACACATTTTAGACAATAGAATTAGTGCAAAAGGATAGTTGTTAAAGCACACAATTAGATTGTTAAGGGATGACTGATTTCTACAGGCTACCATTATGTGGCTTATTAGGCCTATGCAATAACCATTTTGTTTTTTTTCATAAGGCATTTGAAGTTTTTGTGCATCTATTTTTTACTAACCCTCGGCTGTGTGTTTGAACTCCCACGTGTTTTTGGGCACTTAAGCATCTTCTGTTCAAAAGCCTCAAAAAAAAAAAAGAAAAAAAAAAAGTGTTTTTCTACCTGTAAACTCCTGAAAAAGCAGTGTGCATTGTCACATTGGCCAACATGGAGAGTTACCAGGCAGATAAAACAAAAACCTATAGGACCCACTACAAGATGCAGTGTTCAAGAGCCCTAAAGCAATTAGCTCTGAGTCAGCAGCTGCAAATTCTATGTCTGGTCCTGGACAGGTGACTGCCCTTCAGCATAGCCACCGGAACTTGTTCTTTGCCATCTTCAGGTCCCCAGCACTGAATGTTTACTATGGGCCACTAAGCTGCGATTCCTTGTGAGTCATGCTGCATTTTGTGGAAAGTCCTATAGCCTTCTGGGACCCATTAAAATGTGTAGGCAATTAACCCCTGTGCCAATACCATTCTACTGAACTTCTAGTTGAGAGAGATTACAAGAAGACAATTTAAAGTGATAATGCTGGTGTGCACACAATTCATAGCATTATTAAAGAAAGTCAGTGCCATGCAGTCACAGCTTGAAATCAGTGCCGATAAGATTTAAAATCATGCCAGTTGTGTGAATATTTAGTACCATTTTATTTCATTTTTGGTTGGCACAACTGACCGGCACTGATTTCAGGCAAAGATTGGTAGCATGGCACTGATCTTTAAAGTGATTTTTTTTCTCATCTTCCAGCCTCTGAGACACAGGGCTCCTCCCTCTGGGACAGGAAACATTCACCCAAAATGGTTAAAAGGAGGTCCTCCAGGCCTTTCAGTTTGTGTTTCCTGCCAGATGTGAAGGAAGCATGTGAGGAACCCGAGGAGCCCCATGTCCCATGACTGTCCTGGATGAGGCATACTTACCTTCTCTGCTTAAGAACCCGTGTCCAAGCAGGGCTGCTAGCACACTGCTGCCACAAAAAAAAAAAAAAACCCACAACTCAGGGAGAGAGTTGGACCCCTGAAGATTGTAGTGGGACCCTGCCTCTATTCTGCTGCACAGATCCCATCTTCTGTAGTTGGTGGACAGACAGCATCCATCGTAGGCATGCTACCCAACTCTTCCGGGTGTCGGAGAGAAGGTGTGCAGAGGAGGGGCTTCTGCACTCTAACAAATGAAGACGTAGCTTTCAGCTGAGCCACATCAGGGGGTGCTGTGAGACAAGTTTCCGGTCTCCAGGCATGGCTTTCTGGGCATCCTGTGACAAATTGAGTAGCCATGGAGGGCAATGCAGCATTCCAGTTCTTCCAGCACCTCTCAGGTAAGCATGATGGGGTCTGACTGGTTTACTCTGGGAGGGGGTAGGTGAATGGCTGGGCACTTCTCTCCATCCCTCTGAGCCATGCACAGTGGTGTCAGGGTTGGGGACAGGCTCATGGGTTTTTCCTGTCTTTGATGTCAGGGTAAAGCCTAGGACAAGTCCCAGATGCAGCCTCCCAGGAGAAAATGTGTGGGTCAAAGCTATGTGCTAATTGGGAGAAACCACTTTGTCATAGAATCATCCTTAGTTAAACTGACACATTTGGTAGTGTCATAAAAGCCTTTACGTCTGAAAGATGAAATTGCATCCACATCCAAATCATTTAAGGGATGGATAGGATGCAGGGTCCCTCCGTGCCCATACCTAGAGCAGCAAGTATGCCTATTCTATCTTAGCCTAGTCAGGAAGGTAGGGGGAACCCAGATCACTTGCCTCTTCTCAAGCAGACTTGGGGTCCGATTCTGAGGAAGATTTCTCCAGAGGGTACAGATTGATGCTGGATGATGTGGGGGGGGGGGGGACTTAAAGTGAATTTATGACACCTTAGAGATCAGGAGTCGGAACAGCTTTCCAAGCATGACTATGCATCAGGGGTACCAAAAATCCTATTCTTACGTTCACTGACTGACAGCTCCTTAGACCATCAGGACATCCTCAAGCAGTGCCAAAACAAGGGGGTGGGAAAAAGCATAAAAAAACCTTCACCCACAATGGCTTGTGGGAACAGTTAAAAAATAATAATATAAATACTCAATCTGGGAGTCACTACCTTACAACCGCATCAAAAACTTGTAACAAATGCAACAGTGCATTTACATTAAAAATGTAAGTGCAATTGCAAATTACATGGCCACCTGCCATGGTGCTCAAGGCCAATTTCAGGTCTAATCCTCGCTGTAAGACAGCAGGATCCTGGATATAGAAAAGGAGCACAGGCTCCATCCTTTCTCCTCACACATGGAGATGTAGGCCTTCCAAGTATGGTGATATGTCTTCCATGCTCTCAACATAGTTGGGATCACAGAGTCCAAAAGGCCCCGGTTCGACACCTGGCTCTCAATAGCCATGGTGTTAAAACCAGGATGAGAATTGGACCTTGAGACAGAAGGCTCTCTTGTAACAGCAGTCGCCAGGGGGCATCCGCCACCAGGCACACTAGGTCTGCATACCAGGGATGCTGGGGCAATTACTGGAACCCCCCTCGGACTCCACTCTGGAGCAGACATGATAGCAGCTTTAGCAGAGGAAAGGCATAGATCAGCTGGTACTGACCCCACTGAGCCACCAGCGCGTGTGCCCAAGGATCTCTTGTCCTGGACACAAATCTCTGCACCTTCCAATTGAGACAGGAAACCAGGAGATCCACATCTGGTGTGCCCCATCACAGGCACAGTAGCCTGAACACCTCTGGATGCAATGTCCATTCTCCTGGGTCCAGCATCTGGTGACTTAGGTAGTCCGCCTGCCAGTTCTCCACTCCTGGGATGTAAATGGCTGATACTTGTTGCTCTGCCCACTGAAGGATGTGAGCAGTCTCCTGTGCAGTGGCTGAGCTTGTTCCTCCTTGATTGACATGCCACAGCATTATCAGCCTGGGCCGCAGGGCAGTATTCCAACATGACCCCAAACACTGCCTTGCTAAAGAAGCTGAGGGTAAAGGTGATGGACTGGTCTTTAGACCCACACCCTATTGAGCATCTGTGGGGCATTCCCAAATTCAAGGTGGAAGAGTGCAAGGTCTGACATTCACCAGTTCTGTGATGTCATTGAGAAGACGACTCCAGTGAACTCTAATACCCAAGAGGGTTAAAGCAGTACAAAAAAAAAAAAAAACCCATACAAGTACATGGTACAGCAGGCATATATCAGGAATATTAAGTGTTGGTGTAACAAATCATTGTTGTGCAATCCTATGACTTGACAGTGTGAACCAGACATCTTATGCTTGCCAGCATAGCAGGATCCTCTGTTATGTGCACCCTTGGTGTCACCCGAGTGCTGGTGTAGATATTACAGCATGTTCAAAATATATGCATTTGCACTAGAGGCATCCCAGAATACTTTGCAAACCCAGGTATTACTTTGTGACCGAACAGCTGTGAGGGACCCATCGGGCCATATGCAGAAGTTAAAAGGCAGCAGAGACAAGACCAGTCACCCTGCACAAGGAGAGCAAGCAGCAGCAAGTTATTTTACAGGGAGCTCCTGCAGAGGCAAGGCTTCACAATGAATTAAAGTAGTTGTAAACCAGGGTTTACTTTCTCTTTAAGGATAAGTTCCCTTTTACCAATAAAGGCACATTTTTGCAGGTAAAGTGCATTTTGTTTTAGAGGCTGTAAAACATTGCACCAATGATCAGCAGATAGTTGATGCCATGCAGGTCCCAGACCTGTCTGTATCCGCATCCTTGTACAGACAAGCAGATATACTCTGGCAGTTGATTCTTCCCGTCTCATGGTACTATATCTATATCTATATCTATATCTATATCTATATCTATATCTATATCTATATCTATATCTATATCTATATCTATATCTATATCTATATCTATATCTATATCTATATCTATATCTATATCTATATCTATATCTATATCTATATCTATATCTATATCTATATCTATATCTATATCTATATCTATATCTATATCTATATCTATATATCTCTCTCTATCAAGCTGACAGCTGCAACCATTTTCCTAATCGATTAGTTGGCTGATGGTTCAGGTTATAATCCAATCAAAACAACTTCAATACAGGGTAGTTCCTCCCCTTCCTGCCCAGGCCAATTTTCAGTGCTGTAACATTCTGAATGACAATTGTGTGTTCACACAACACTGTCCCCATATGAAAGTGACAATTCGCACACACCTCTTTTGGTGGTGTGTGCAGAAAGAAAGTGCAGCACCCCCTGGTTCCCTGCAGTGCTTCCACCATGGCCAGAGGAAACACTACAACTGAGGCCATGGTGGAAGTGTCTGGTCTTTAAAGTAATCTGCAGTGTTTCCTGGGAAAAGTGGGTGCATACATGCTTTTCTGCAGCTTCTACATTGAAGTCTATAAAAAATTGCTACTATAAAGGGATTAATTTATAGTGTGAAACAAATATACCCAGAAGTATGATATATTGGTATTATAACTAGGAGTCAGGCATGAAGCTAAAGGAGTGGAAAGGAGATTAATACAAATTTTATATTATAGTACTAAAAGCTGAGACTTCATGGATGTGACCATTTTTTGCACAGAGCAGCCCCAATTCTCTTTCGGGGTCCCCCACCAATGCTTCTGGCTCTTCTTGCTCGAGTTCCCCCAATAGCAAGCTGCAAAGCATAGTAAAAAGGCCCCCTATAGCAAGGTAAAAACCTCTGCCTGTAGAACCACTCGCTTCCTGTCCAGGACTACATGTCCCATGAGGCATTCAGGCCCTTATTGACATGTATGGACAGTGTCATGAGCTGTGTGTGCTGCCCTGCATTTCCTGATATGTAAACAAATGCATTCTGTATGCAGGTCAACTATTCAGCTGGCTGATTAAACATAGACAGATTATGAAAATTGTCATCAACCAATTGTTTTGGCCTTAGACAGCCGCCAAGGATGTTAGGACTTTTATTCCCCCCCCCAGGGAAAGATCCCCTGCTAGCTGTCAAACAGGGGAGGGAGTGGGAGCAGGGGCTAGTCCTTTTATAACATGTTACACCCTGAATATGTATGCAACATGTTATGAAAGATGAACTTATCCTTCATTGCACAGACGATTCAAGAAAATAAAATTCTTATTAGACAATGTGCTTCTCCATCAGCTTTAATACACATCTGCATTCAGTTTAAGCCATCTAGAATGCTGTAACTTTCCAGGTATGGTACAAGCATTCTTCCACTATGCTGTCTTCAGATAGCATGTACAGAAGACTTCAGGTAGGAGAGTTGCAACATTAAAGCAATTATTCAAACTTCAGATCATGGCCTAGATGAAGCCTTCTGGGTAATATTCTTTCTACCGACAACACATTTTAAATCTTAATTCTAAAATGCACCAAATTAGCGCAAACCTCAATTTGCTCCCCTTTTTAAACACTTACACCTTTCCCGCCTCTAGCAAGAACATGTTTTTTTTCACTATTCAAGAAAAAAAAAAAAAAACCCCACACAAAACTGGGCAGGCTATTACTGTAGTGACTTGTGCAGGTCAGGAATGCTCACAAAGTGGCATGCTTTGACAAACAGGCAAAACACTGCTCTGACATGGAGGGGTGCAATTAATTCATTGGAGTCAGGGACTTTCCCTGCATTTGTGGGGAGGGCAGCTTATTGAAATGAATGGACAGACCGTGCGGGTTGCACAAAAACTGACTCACCCAGGACAGGCTTTGAGGTGGACTGAATGCTAGCCTCTTTCTTACCGACTATGGGCCCTGCCATTTGAGGGAGCTACAAGCACTTAGGAAAAGGATATATAATGCAAGAGGACATCAGAGATGCCACAATGGCCTCTGCCAGCTTGGGACTAGATAGAGGTATGTGAAAGGAAAGCTACTTAAAGCGGAGGTCCACCCTAAAATGGACCTCCGCTCATCCGAATCCCCCCCCCTCCGGCGCCACAATTGGCACCTTTCAGGGGGGAGGGGGGGTGCAGTTACCTGGATAATCCAGGTAACTGCACCCACTTCCGGGATAGCTGTCTGCGGAAAGGGGCGTAGATTACGCCCCTTTGCGCAAGTGCCCCGCTGCCTGCTGGGAAACACAGTTCCCAGAGGCAGCGGGCACCGTCCGGATTGCGCCGCGCGGCTCGCGCATGCGCAGTAGGGAACCGGGAAATGAAGCCGAAAGGCTCCATTTCCTGATTCCCATACCCAAGATGGCGGCGGCAGGACCCGACAGACAACCTAGCGATCGGCTTCGGGTGCCGACATCGCGGGCGCGCTGGACAGGTAAGTGTCACTATTTTAAAAGTCAGCAGCTGCAGTATTTGTAGCTCCTGGCTTTAAAAAAAAAAAAAAAAAAACGCGGAGTCCCGGTGGACTCCCGCTTTAATGAGATCTGGAAAGCCCTGGGTTTCCTGCTGTCTACTAGTGAGGTGAGATCACTATTGGGCCAAGTAACTCACCTAGTCTGCTAGCAAATTACTGTGGGAATGTTTTTAAACTTGTAATAATGATTCTGTATTGTACAATGTGAGCTTAATGCTGGCAAGTCTGACCTGGAATGAGATCTCCAACTGTCCAGGTGGTTAGTTGTTTAACACAAGGTTGATAGTCTATGTTGGCTGTTCCTTAGTTGTGTTAATTATATGTCTGTGTACAGGTTGTATTGTTAGGGTAATATTAAAAGGAGGGGTTGTCCTGTGGGCGGAAATATATTCTGTGCAAGTTTGTTCAAGAAAAGTTACAGTTTTGCAGCTAAACTAGCCCTGCTTTTTTCTTAGCTGCAATAGGCAACTATAATATCCGATATTTATGTTTAGTCTGGAGGAAGCAGTATTCTGATGGAAGCACTCAGAGCGTGGGATGGCAACAGCCAGATACAGGTAATCCATAATCTGGTCATAGGAAAGTGACCATTTCACTAGTACAAGACCCAGAGTTGTCCATGACAGCACAATCTGTTGAGAGCTGCACACTCAGCAGTGGATGATTTGTGGCCCCATTGATAGAGGTCCACTGCTGAGAGGCCACATATTGTGTGGCAGATAGGGTTAAAGTGTAGATTAAGTTAACACATATGCAGTAAAACTCTGCAATACATGTCAAATCCCAATCTTGCTGTGATCAAATGCTTTTAAGGGCAGATGAGGATCTGGGGTCTTAGGCCTCATGCACACGGACATTTTTACAGCCGCTTTTTTGAGCGTTTTTTGCAGCTTAAAGCGGGAGTCCGTTTTTTTTTTTTTTTAAAGTCAGCAGCTACAAATACTGCAGCTGCTGACTTTTAAAATGGTGACACTTACCTGTCCAGCGCGCCCGCGATGTCGGCACCCGAAGCCGATCTCTAGATCGACACTCGGGTGCTGCCGCCGCCATCTTGGGTATGGGAATCAGGAAATGGAGCCTTTCGGCTTCATTTCCCGGTTCCCTACTGCGCATGCGCGAGCCGCGCGGCGCAATCCGGACGGTCCCCGCTGCCTCTGGGAACTGTGTGTTTCCCAGCAGGCAGTGGGGCACTAGCGCAAAGGGGCGGGCAGTTGCGGAAAGGGGCGTAATCTACGCCCCTTTCCGCAGACAGCTATCCTGGAAGTGGGTGCAGTTACTTGGATTATCCAGGTAACTGCACCCCCCTCCCCCCTGAAAGGTGCCAATTGTGGCGCCGGGGGGGATTCCGATGAGCGGAGGTCCATTTTAGGGTGGACCTCCGCTTTAAAAAGGCCTGTCCATCTTAGTCTATGGCTTCATGCCCACCTAGGCGTTTGAGTTGCAAATGGCATAGGCGTTTTTAAGCTGTAAAAAAACCCAGGACCAGTGTGTTCCCTGGCGTGGAGCTAGAGCTGTAAAAACGCGAATCACGGGAAAACGCACACAAACGCGCAACATATTTTCTTTGTTTTCTGAGTGCTATAGCCAAGAGATGTGTTTCTTTAAAAACAATACTTAACGCTAAAAAACGCGCAAAAATGCCAATGCAAAACGCGGTTAAAAAAAAGAGTTTTTTTAACGCCGATTTTCCAGGCGTCGGAGCTAGCTTTGCAGCCAGTTTTTTTAAAACGTCCGTGTGCATGAGCACTTATAGATAAGACAAACATCTATTGCTGTCGCAAGGAAAGTTTACATTCACAGCCCTCCTCCCATAATCTTCCCATGCGCAAAGGCATGCATCAATCCCACACAAGGTATCAAAATGAAGCAATAAGCTCATTGTTCAGTTTGCTTCCATTCTAAAAAGGGACATTAGAACAACCTGCTCTTCAACATGATCAAGAACACAGGATACATCAAATTCAAAGCCAACCTTAGAAACACCAGATAAGGAAAGAACGTCTAAAAAAGAAAAAAAATGCAGTCATTGTAAATGGATAGGCAAACTGCAATATGAAGTGTTTGCTTTTTGGGTAATACTGCAAGGTAAAAACACCTGCCAATACCCCAACTCTTACCCAAGCCCCACGAGTCATGAACCAAGGATGTCCGTCTGTAGCACTGCTCCTTTCCACCTGGTCTCACTGTAGACAATGCCAGGGGGCCATTGGCTCCTGCTAGTGTCAGTCAAATGTTTTGAGGTAGGGGGGTGTGGCTGAGTGTCTATGGGTGCACACAGCCCAACTCAAGAAGAGGCCCCTCAGCACAAGGGCTGAAGAAGCAGAGAGCACCAATGAGTTAAAGTACAAAAATTGTGTTTACAAACAAACTTTTTTTTACCTTGAAACTCAATACTGAGACCTCCGGATAGCCCTAAAACTGTTATACCCAAAGCCAAATTTTTTGAAAACATTTTTGCATTTAGGTCAATAATGAAAATTAATAACAGCTGGAAAAAAACAAAAAAACAAACAACTTTACTTACATTAGAGGTCAGTAGAGAAAAAAAAAAAAGCTCCCTTGCACTGGTGAATCTAGCGACAATCCCTTACAATGCTTGTCAATGGAAGTCAGGCCCATCTGACAGATAGGAGAGCAGATTCATCCGTAGGAACCGTCTGAGAAACCCGCTCTAAACCGAGTCTCCTGAATACATGACTTCACCCTACACCTAGCATGCAATTCATTCTGACAGCCTAGAGCCAAACGTGTGCCTTCCTGCACATAATCTATGTAGACTTACCAAACACCATCAGATCTGAGTCACTTCTCTCCAACTAGTTCCAGATCACTGGCCAGTCCCTCCTCTGACAGCACACTGCTCCACATTCTACTTTCATTTCTTACACACTGATCTACAGCAACAACTATGGAGATCAGAAGACCCTGGCAGTAATGGGCTGCAGAAAGGGATCAATGATGCATATCCAGATGGAAGGGCAATAAGGGTCAAAGATGTATAGATATGGGGGTGTAGTGAGGAATTAATGCATATGGACATTGGGTTAATTTTTTGGAGACATAAGGCTAGGGAGATGGGAAGGGGTAATGATGTATATGGAGATGAGGGTGCAGTAAAGGATATACATGTTTAGATGGGGGGAGGGTGGTGCAATAAGTTAATGTTTAGAGATTTGGGGGGGGGGGGGGGGGTAGAGGTAATGCATGGAGATGGAGGGTGCAGGAACATTACTATATGGCAATGTAGAAGTGCAATGAGGGGTTAATGATGTACACAGATTGAGGGTGCAATAAGTGGTAATGCAGTAATGGGTTAATGATGTACATATGCAGGTGCAGTGATGGGTTATGCATGGAGCAGGGGAGTGCAGTAAGGGGTTGATGTAAACAGATGGCAATCAATAAGCAAATAAGTTAAGGGTGCAGCAAGGAGTTAATGCATGGAGCTGGGATGAAAAGGCGCTAATGACTTAAACAGATGGGGTGCAACTAGTAATGACTGAAGCTGGGGTACAGTAAGGGGTTAATAAGGAATGAAGCTGAGGTATACAGATTGCTGGGGGGGGGGGGGAATAAGTAGGAATGAAGCAGGGAAGTAGTAAGGGGTTAACATACAGGTTGGGGGTGTAGTAAGGGATTAATGATGTAATAATGAAGCTGGGGGTACAGTAAGGGGATGATGTATGCAGATTTGGGGGTGCAATTAGTAATGAATTAAGCTGGGGTATAGTAAGGGGTTAATGATGTACACAGATTGGGGTGTGGAATAAAGCTGTGGGTGCAGTAAGGGGCTTAATGTATACAGATTGGGTGTGTAGTTAGTAATGAATGAAGCTGAGGTGCAATAAGGGGTTAATGATGTATATAGATTGAGGGTGCAAGCAGGAATGAAGCTGGGGGTACAGTAAAGGGTTAATGTATACAAATGAGGGGGTGTAATAAGTAATAATGAACTGGGGTGCAGTAAGGGGTTAATGATGTATACAGCTTAGGGGGTGTGTAATAAGTAGTAATGAGCTGAGGGTGCAGTAAGAGGTTAATGATGCATATAGATATGGGGGGGTAGTAAGTAGTAATGATCTTGGGTGCAATAAGGGGTTAATGATGTATACAGATATGGGGGGCGGTGTAGCAAGTAGTAATGAGCTGGGGGTGTAGTAAGGGGTTAATGATGTATACAGATATGGGGGGTGTAATAAGTAGTAATGATCTGGGGGTGCAGTAAAGCGTTAATACTGCTGGAGCCTGTCGGACTGTCACCCTGTCCCCGGAGTGAAGGCAGCCATGCTCGGTGTGTAATAACAGACGTCAGCGGAAGAGTGGGTCGGGGTGCCCGGTGGGAACACACAGAACCCTCCTGGTCAGCTCGCACCCCCGCTATGTAGAAAGGTCACGTCAGAGCTCCCCCATAGAACCCGCACAGAACGTGCGCAGCCCGCCCATGGAAGTTCCCCGACACTCCGTCTCCGGAGAGGCCAGCGGCGGTCAGTCATAGAAGGGAAGGACACACACCTGCCATCTCTGCTCGGAGTGTTTGCACACGGTGCTCTATGTGTACTGCGCGGTCCCAGACTTTCTTCTCCTCAGCCCAGCTGTACAGATGCTGCGGGTCACACACACACTAAGGAACTGCCTCTTATAGCGCGGTGACCATGTGACCAGGCCCCGCCCACCAGACCGGCCCCCAGAGGGCGGGCACACGCTCCAACACATGGGGAAGCCGTGTCAGGTGTTGGCGGTGTTGGAGGGATGACAGAAGGGAACTCCTAGAAGCCAGTTTGTCTGATAGACGCGTTGTGTCATTGTATGCTGTCAGATACACTTCCCTTGTAATCTGTCACAGACGGCGGCATAAAAAGCCCACAAATTCTAGTTGCTGTTCTTTGCAACCAAGGCACAAGTACACCAGTCCTCTTCTCACTAATGATTTATTACACAGAGCTCAGCATCAGATCACCAAGTCCTCACATTGTTGTTGTGTTGTATGGCCCTTTTGGGGGGCTCACCCCAATCACAATATTGCACTAAACCTGAGAGAACCAGCTGGTCACACATTATACTTTCTTCAATTTCCTTTAACCACTTACTTAGCAGACACTTTTACCCCCTTCCTGCCCAGGCCAATCAGCTTTCAGCGCTGTCTTTGAATGGCAATTGCACAGTCATGCTACAGTGTACACACACATATATATATATATATATATATATATTTCACACAAATAGAGCTTTCTTTTGGTGGTATTTAATCATCTCTGGGGTTTTATGTTTTGCTAAACAAACAAAGAAAGGGCGCAAATTCGGGAAAAAAACAAAAACAGTTTTCATAGTTTGTTATACAATTTTGCAAGCAGGTAATTTTTCTCCTTCACTGATAGGCACTGATGGGCACTAATAGATGGCACTGATGAGGTAGCACTGGTGGGCACCGATGAGGCGACACGGGTGGGCACTGGTGTACACTCATGAGGTAGCACCGAAGGCCACTAATAGGCACTGGTAGATGGCAATGATAGGCCACACTGATAGGTGGCACTGATGATGAGGCACTGGTTGCCACCATTGATAGGCACTGGTAGGTTGCACTGATGGGCACTGGTTAGCAGTGCTGATGAGCACTAGTAGGTGGCACTGGTGGGCACTGGTTAGCAGTGCTGATGGGCACTGGTAGGTGGCACTGGTGGACACTGGTTAGCAGCGCTGTGAGACCAATGTCACTTTTACAGAAGACGGTAATCGGCTTGTTGTTTTCTCCTCATGCTGTCAGTGTGAGGGAAAAAAAGCAGATTACCAGCTTCTGTATACGTCACGTGATCAGCTATCATTGGCTGACAGCTGATCACATGGTAAAGGGCCAGGATCTGCGATCAGCTGAGTCCCAACTTTCAGCTATAGCACGGGCTTCAAGTGGTTACATTTACATTCAACTGTGTAGTGCAAGGGCCTGCCTGATTGCAAAGAAATTGAAAGAAAGGTTTGACCTCATATTTTATAGTTTTTTTGTAAATCTTAAGGAAAATTGTGTAATGTGTAGCCAGCTTTAGCCCCTAGTCACACTGGTGTGGGTGATCTGACAGGTCCAAGTTGCATGACAAGTCACATCCTATTGTCAGCAGTGGAACTGTTCAAATTAGTGCAACGCCAACTTTGTGGTGCCGCACCGAGTTGAAAAAGTAGTTCCTGCACTATTTTTGCCTATTTTTGCCTGAAGTCACACTGACATGTGGCTTTGAGATCAATGCGATTTCAAGTGAAGTCATACAATTTCAACATGAGTTTTGGTGTGACTAAAAACTAAAGCCTCGTACACACGATACGATTGTTGGCCAACCAAGTGTCTGATTTTTGTCAAAAGGGCGTGTGCCAGGATCTTGTCTTGCATAATAACGGTACACAATTGTCGTGCCACAAACACGAACGTAGTGACATACTACGAGGAATTTCAGCTCTTGAGTGCCACCCTTTGGGCCCCTTCTGCTAATTATGTATTTGGTGAGCATTGATTCCGAGCATGCGTGTTTGTACTTTACACTTTTGCGTGACAGATTTGTGAACTGACCATACAAAAATCTGACGTCAAACCGTTGTCCGCCAAAAATTTACTAGCCTGCCATCCAACATTTGTTGGTCAAAAGTTGGACAACAATTGTCAAAACTAACTAACAATCTGTCAATAGACAATCCCTTGCCAACAATCATATCTTGTGTATGAGGCTTAAGAGTGCCCCACGCAAGACAGGGCCTATGTGAAAAGACAGGATTCCCTTCCTGGGAAACTAACCAGAAATCTAAACAAAGTCATTGGGAGCAGAGGGATTATTGCAACCAGCAAAAAAAAAAAAAAACAGCAAATAACATTAACCATAAGTATATAGATACACATCAGTATAGAAATAATACAAGCTTTATCTAAGAAGAGATTAATAATAGTATATACATCCAACCCTTGTCCAACCAGCCTGGATTAGAGCTTCTCACATGCGGAAACTGTGGTGTGGTACTGAAACTCAGAGTCAGTCTATCTACTCTGTGCTTTAGTCCCTCCCTAGTAGTGATGGACGAACTTCCGACGGGACGTTTCGCGAAAGCGAAATGCGAACGGACCCAAACGTTCGCGAAACCGAACGTTCGCCGCGGGCCCCATTGACTTCAATGGGAGGCGAACTTTGCAAACCTTCATGTCGAATTTGCGGCCACGTGGTAATTATTAGGGGGTAAAACGTAGTCCCACCATCTGGACAATGACATAATACATGTATGAGGTGAATTTGGGATCGATAACTACAAGCATTTTTATTTTATTTGGGAAATTGTTCTAACAATTCAGGACTATGGAGCTAATGAAGGCAATGGAGGAGAGGGAAGGTCAGGGACCAGGGTAGGCAAAGAAGAGGGTGCAGGAGATGATCACCAGCAGCGTGACATACCGGAATGACACATGCACCGTGATAGAGGCATCTGACAGCAGCACCGTAATACAGAGCACTGACAGCAGCACCGTGACATACAGCGCTGACAGCAGCACCGTGACATACAGCGCTGACAGCAGCACCGTGACATACAGCGCTGACAGCAGCACCGTGACATACAGCGCTGACAGCAGCACCGTGACATACAGCGCTGACAGCAGCACCGTGACATACAGCACTGACAGCAGCACCGTAAGCAGCCCCAGGAGGAAGTCAGCACAGCACAGGGATGGTGTGATCCCCTCATAATAAGAACCCCCAGGAGGAAGTCAGCACAGCACAGGGATAGTGTGATCCCTTCATAATAAGAACCCCCAGGAGGAAGTCAGCACAGCACAGGGATATCATAAGCAGCCCCAGTAGAAATATGACACCGCTCAACCTCTTCAAAGAGGAGGGTAGGGGCATATAGTACGGTGTGCTTTTTTGGGTCAAGGAAGTGAGCAGACTGTACGTCAGTCCCTATACCGCTGAAGGACTGCTGCAGTATAGGGCAGCGGTCAGCAGTGGTGCACGTCAACCCTATCTATTGTGGACCTATAGCGGTCCTTACAGAACAGCAGACTGTACCGCACTCAAGCCTATGTACCGTAGCACCCTATACCAAGTTACCAGTCCTTATAAGAACTTTTGTGGACCAAGCAGGTTGTGTATTAGTGTTTAGCAGACTGTACGTCAGTCCCTATACCGCTGAAGGACTGCTGCAGTATAGGGCAGCGGTCAGCAGTGGTGCACGTCAACCCTATCTATTGTGGACCGATAGCGGTCCTTACAGAACAGCAGACTGTACCGCACTCAAGCCTATGTACCGTAGCACCCTATACCAAGTTACCAGTCCTTATAAGAACTTTTGTGGACCAAGCAGGTTGTGTATTAGTGTTTAGCAGACTGTACGTCAGTCCCTATACCGCTGAAGGACTGCTGCAGTATAGGGCAGCGGTCAGCAGTGGTGCACGTCAACCCTATCTATTGTGGACCGATAGCGGTCCTTACAGAACAGCAGACTGTACCGCACTCAAGCCTATGTACCGTAGCACCCTATACCAAGTTACCAGTCCTTATAAGAACTTTTGTGGAACAAGCAGGTTGTGTGTTAGTGATTAGCAGACTGTACGTCAGTCCCTATACCGCTGAAGGACTGCTGCAGTATAGGGCAGCGGTCAGCAGTGGTGCACGTCAACCCTATCTATTGTGGACCGATAGCGGTCCTTACAGAACAGCAGACTGTACCGCACTCAAGCCTATGTACCGTAGCACCCTATACCAAGTTACCAGTCCTTATAAGAACTTTTGTGGAACAAGTGAGTTGTGAATGTTTAGCAGACTGCAGCAGAAGGGCAGCAGTCAAGTATAATATCCTTTCTATATTTGGAAGAAAGAATATTATACATGTACAAGCCTATTACTGTACCACTGATACCAGTCCTGAAAAGAACCTTTGTGGAACTAATAATAACAGCAAGTCTTTAAAATTACCCTCACTGCCTGACAACACTGCTTCCTTCCTGTCCCTATACAAATTGGCAAAAAAAGAGAACGATTAGTGGTTACTGGAACAGCTCTTTTGTGGACCTTGATAGTAACAGCTAATGATGATGATGATGATGATGATGATGAAAGACTAATCTGGCTGTCCCTGTAGCATACACCGTCCTTTCCCTTTCTCTAAACTAACAAAAGACACTCAGGCTGCTGCAAGAATCAGCAGCACAGCAAACCTATCAACACCTAACACCTATACCAGTCCTGAAAAGAACTTTTGTGTACCAAATAGCTAGTGGTTTATCTCTCCCTACTCCACACAGGAACCTGTCCCTATCGTAACAGAAGAAAGAATGTAAAATGGCCACCGGATCGGGTGTATTTATAGGTTAGGGGGAATGTCCAAGTGTCCATGTGCTGTCATGTCTCAATTGGCTGTCC
The DNA here is from genome assembly GCF_037356315.1 of Lithobates pipiens. Taxonomy (NCBI): domain Eukaryota; kingdom Metazoa; phylum Chordata; class Amphibia; order Anura; family Ranidae; genus Lithobates; species Lithobates pipiens. The sequence continues at coordinate 459,645,846 of NW_027507758.1, read as the reverse complement.
TGTATCACATGATAAACGTGTCACCAAAGGTTAAAGTTCTTGTATACATTAAACACGTAAGTCCGCCGCGGCGAACGACGGAAAAAGGCGTTCGAACGTGCGGACCGCGAATGTCGGAAATTCGCCGCGAAACGACCGCCGGGCGAAACGTTCGTCCATCACTACTCCCTAGTAGTTTCTAATCTGACATGCAAGAAGACCACTAACTACCAGAAGTGGATGCCTAACCTGACTCTAACCCATGCTAGTTATTGTGCTAAAACTAGCTATAGAGGCCGAGACCAGAAGGGACAGAGTTAAAGCGGAGGTTCACACAAAAATCGAACCTCCGCTATGGTGTCACATTTGGTATCTTTCAAGGGGTAGGGGGGTGCAGATACCTGTCTAAGACAGGTATTTGCACCCACTTCCATGGGAGTCTATGCCTTTTCCTGTCCCGCCGCGCTGTCTATTGGGAAACACACAGGTCCCAGAGACAGCGCGGATCGGTGTCTCCCTACCGTGCATGCGCAGTAGGGAACCGATGAGTGAAGCCGCAAGGCTTCATTTCCTGATTCCCATACCGAAGATGGCGACGGCAGTATCCGAGGACCGAGGGGCGGTTCGGCCTCGGATGCTGACATGGCTGGATCCTGGGACAGATGAGTGTCCTTATTTTAAAAGTCAGCAGCTTCAGTATTTGTAGCTGCTGACTTTAAAAAAATAAATAAATTTGCGGGACTCCCTTTTTAAATTAGAACTATAGGCAAAACGTCCTTTTTCATTTTGCGTAGAGTAAGGGACGGTTATAAATCCTGTCAGTGTTTTTTTGTCATTTGTGTCCCATTGGGGAGATTTACCATCACTTCCTGTCCCATAGCCAACACAGGAAGGGAAAGGCTATCCCTGCAAATTAAGGGAATCTCTTGCCCCCCCCCCCCCCCCCCATCAACAAAACTTGTGTCCCCATTGGAAGATTTATTTTCTGGGGACAACACAACATTTGTGACTTTCTTTTAACCACTAGCTGTCCAGGCCATTTCTTTTCACATAGACGTAAACAAATCAGATTTTTTTTTTACTAGATAACTACTTAGAACCCCCAAACGTTATATATTTTCTAAAAGCAAAGGCCTGGGAGAAAAAAATGTTTTATGTCACACAAAATTTGCACAGCGGTTTTTCAAATGTAATGTCTTTGGAAAAAATACACTTTAATGGATTTTGATTTGCACGAAAACACATGTAATTCTAATTGTTCAGTAAGATATAAAAGATGATGTTATGCCAAGCAAATAGATACCTAGCATGTCACGCTTTAAAATTGCATGTGGCATGGTGACAGACTGTGTGATGCTTAAAAATCTTCATAGGCAACATTTTAATGAATGTATAATGGCTTAATGAAACAGAGTTTTAGGCCATTTTTAGAGGGCTATGTTTCAGGAAAAACTGAATAATAAGTTGGTTGGTGGACAATCGGGCTCCTCTCCTGGGCATGATCTCCTGGGATTTATTTATTTCTCTTTCTTCCTTTTCAAATTTAAAAATAATAACAATATATACTTGTATTTTTGTATAGATTCATTTATTAAACTATGTGAACAATACTTGACGCTTCAAAACACATGTTTATAAGTGGACTTATTCTTTGATAGGATCTGCGGTCACCGCACTCCCGGCACAGGTAAGCCCACTTATGTGGCCCTACTAGGAAAGGGGTTGTTGGGGTTATATTTTACCCTCTTCTCTTTCCCCTTCCTGTTTTTCGGCCACTTATGTGGGCACTGGCTTTACTCCTGGCGGCCACTTTGTGTGGTGATCATGGGTTCATCCAATTTATTTCTGTGTCGGTGGTTTTAGCTCTTGCCTTTAGTGACACATTACAGGGGACAAATTCAATTGGTGTTCATCCGTGAATTTATGGTCATTTTTGTGGATTAATTTCCATATGCCCATCTAAAAGAGTTGATTGGGATAGGCCCCTCGAAGTGGATTGCAATATATTTAGCGATCCATGATTCATTATCTGATTCCTCCCCTGATGGATATAATCCGGAAAGATGGATGGTGTCGTCTTTGTTGGGAACGACACCGACATCTGTTCATTTGTTCCCTTCAGAATGTATGTTGAAACTATCTGCTGTTGTTGTTTACAGTCATTTCCTATTGTGGAGAGGCCGCCACTTCCGGAAGTAAAAAAAAAAAAAAAAAAAAGCGTCACTTCCGGTCTCGGGGAAAATTACGTAATTTCCGATTCCGGGTGCAAATTATGTCATTTCCGGTTCCGGCAGAAGATGACGCACCGGAAGTGCGACAAATAGCGGCAATAACGCCGCTGTTAGACCAACAATGGGTCTTGTATTTGGAGTAATCTCTAAGTAAGACCTCCAATAAAAAAAAAGCATTTTTAATAATGAGGAGGAGCTCTTTAAAGAACCTCCTATCAGAAAGAGCTGGTGGATAGGTAGGAGGAGTCACCATTCCCATTGGAAGATTTTTTGGCGCCAATCTACTCAATAGGGGCTATTTAAGGCAGACGGCAGAAGTCCTATTTAGGTGGGAACTCTCCTCATGTCCTTTGGATTCTCCAGATCTGATGACATCGGTAGGAAAACTGGGAAACATAGTTCTAGGAATATGGAACCTTGATACGGCGGTAAGCTATGATTTAGGAACCTCTCTCTTTATGAAAAATGCAATGATAGGGGTCAGACTAAAATATTCCTTGGTTCTTTTTGCCTTAGGTTCCTCAGACAAGATTGGGGCTCATACAATGTAATGTTTCCCCATCTGCTGGGCCATTGGACACATGTAAAGGAGTTTTCTATTTCCATCCTTTGTTGAGTCTTTTTGACTCCAGGGCTTTGAGTGCGGTGACATAGTAGCAGACCCTCACCATCTTCATTTATTGGTTCAATCTTCTCCCCTTTGGCCCGTTTTTTCCCGTCTTTGGGACGGCCGCCAAAATAAGAGAAAAATGCCTTCTATGGCATAAAAAATAAACATGTGAGTATTCAAGTATTGGGATTTAAATGTATTATGTTATGTTTCTAAGTGTATTCTTTGAAATATTTATTGCTTGTTGTGTGTTCACAGATAGTGGCTTCCCTGAAGAAGAGACTGTTAATACATACTTTGCGAAACGCGTAGGAAAAATAGCCGCTTGCTTTGTCGCATAAAGTTTACGCATGTGGTATTATTTTATGCTATATACATATGTCAGCACAACATTGTTATTTTATGGATTTTTTTGTTATTGTAAAGTTTTTTGGTATTTGTAATAAAATTAATATTTTTTATATACATCTAGTATAATTCTTTCTATATTGCCTTAAAAATCCCAAATAAATTTGAGGTTTTAATCAATTGTATTTACATTTTAAAAGCCTTCTCAGTTTAGCAATTTAGCTGAGTGTATAGAAAATAATTGCTGGCATTAAAACAATCATGTAAAAAAATGGCGTGGGGTCCCCCCAATCCATGCCAGACCTTTATAGCATGCAGCCCGGCAGGCCAAGAAAGGGGGGGGTGTAAGACACCGCTTTGTGAATTGAGCTCTCTATAAGGGAAGCCAGCATAGTGTTGGGAAGCTGGCGACGGTAGGGAAACCAGTAACGGTGGCTGCGCCCTAGGCGGCAGTGCACCCTAGGCGGCTGCCTAGTTCCCCTAGTGGTAGTGCCAGCCCTGCCCATCATTCTCATTAAAGTAGAACTAGAGGCAAAGCTTGATTGAGGAAAATGTTTCACCATGTCGTTTGATCAACTTCTGTCATGCAGAGACAGCCACATGTTCATTGAAATTCTGCCGGTCTCTTCAATCAGTTTTACATTTAAAACTGGCCATACATGGATTGAAATTCAACTGGTTTAGCAGGGTCTGGCTGAATTTCGATCCATATATGGGCAGGCTGGTTATACAGAATTAATCTACTGATCGATTTCTGCACAACTAACCTGTCAGGGTTTTTTCAAACAATCAGTGCATTCTGATGGCAGGGAAGACTCCCCTCTGTCAGAATATCTCAGCGGGAAGGATTCCCCTATCCACATCGAGTGTGTGGACGGGGGGAATTGGGTTATTTTTTACGTTCAACCTGCTGTTTTAAAAAAAATAAAATAAGTAGTCTATTGGCTGCCTAACACTTTTTTTCTTTACAGCTTTAAGTGTATGCAAACTCTATGCAATTTCTCTTGTTTGATCCCCTTAAATATTGTATTTAAATAATAATAATTTATTTAAATTAATTAAAAAAAGTTTTTCATTTAAAAATAACAAACTTGTTATACTTACCTGCTCTGTGTAGTAGTTTGTGCACAGAGTAGCCCAGATCCTCCTCTTCTCAGGTCCCTCTACAGCGCCCCTGGCCCCTCCCTCTTTCCGGGTGTCCACAGCAAGCAGCTTGCTATGGAGGCACCGAGCCAAGCCGCTGCTCTGTGTGTCCATTCAGACACAGAACCGCAGTTTGTCCCCTGCTCCATCTCTCTCCTCCTTGGCTCACTGAGTGATTGACAGTAGCAGGAGCCAATGGCACCCGCTGCTGTCTCAGCCAATGAGGAGGGAGAGTCCCGGGCAGCTGAGACTCTCGTGCAACATCACAACCACTTCACAACCACTTTGAGACCCCTTTCACACTGGGGTGTTTTTCAGGCACTTTAGTGCTGGAAATAGCCTCTGCTAAGTGCCTGAAAACCGCCTCCCATTCATCACACTGGGGCGGTGCGCTTGTGGGACTTTCCGAAAAGTCCTGCAAGCAGCATCTTTGGGGCGGTTTGAGAGCACTGTATTTAGTGCTCCCAAATTGCCCTGCCCATTGGAATGAATAAGCAGCGCTTTCGAAGTGCCTGAAAAGCTCTTCCAAAGCACCACAACACAGGGATTTTTAACCCCTTCTTTGGGGTTAAAAGCGTCCCGCCAGGGGTTGAAAAGCGGCACTTAAACAGCGCTAAAGTGCTGCTAAAACGAGCGTCGCTTTAGCGTTAATGCAGCTGTGGTCCTAGCGTGAAATAGACTCCTTTCACATTGGGACCACAGCTGCATTAGTGCTAAAGCGACGCTCGTTTTAGTAGCGCTTTAGCGCTGTTTAAGCAGCGCTTTTCGACCGCTAGCAGGGTGCTTTTAACCCCAAAGAAGGGGTTAAAACCTCCTGTGTTGCGGTGCTTCGGAAGCGCATTTCAGGAGTGTTTCATTATAGCTGTTTGACAAATAAAAAAAATAAGAGTTGCTTTTTCCCCAGCCAGAAATCTTGTGAGCTGATAACTTCCTGTTCTTTCTGCATCTGGCCTGGTAAAGGTTAGCATTATTCCCTGCCATTTCTGTAGACTACACAACACTTCCTCCTGTAATGGAAAGAGTGCCAGTGGTCTCCAACCTTTTAGACCTCATGGACCACTAAACTTAAAATTTTGAATCACATGGACCACTTGCATGTATTTTACATGCCTTATACACACAATGCTCTGGCTGTCTGCCCCCTCCCCCTGGATCACACTGCTGCCTTATACACACACTTCCCTGCTCCCCCCCCCCCTCTTCCCTTACTGCACACTGCATCACACTGCTGCCTAATGCCCTGTACACACGGTCGGACTTTCTGAAGAAAATGTGCGGATCTTGTTGTCGGAAAATCCGACTTTTGCCATTGGAATTTCCGAAATACGAAGTTTGAGAGCAGGATCTAACATTTTCCGACAACAAAATCTGATCGTGTGTTGACAATTCCAAAGGACAAAGTGCCACACATGCTCAGAATAAATTACGAGACAAAAGCTATTGGCTACTGGCCCGTTTATAGTCCTGTCGTATGTGTTCTACATCACCGTGTTCTGAACGATCGGATTCCGACAACTTTGTGCGACTGTGTGTAGGCCAAAATCTGTCGCAATAAATCTGACGGATTTTGTCGTCGTAATGTCTGAACGTGTGTACAGGGCATTACACAGACTCATTATCGGGTCTCACCTTGTTATCCAGCTGTGTACTTGAGCTTTGTGCTCCCTCAGTCTGTGATTAGTGCTGCCATTCAAAGCCCCCTCCTTCACCTCCGGCTCTGTGCACTACTCCTGGAGCCTCCCTCTGATTTCACAGGAGCCGGAACTACAGAGGCGGTATCGGGTATCAAGGCATTGAGAACAACTCTGGAAACAACATTGGGCAGTATACATCTGCCACAATGTTGATATGCGGCAGAAACTATGGGGACCACCAAAACTCTCTTGTGGACCATTGGCGGTCCACAGGTCACTGCTTGGCGATTGCTCATGTAGTTCTAAGCCCTTGTACACACGGACGGAGATTCCGACTACCAAATCCGTCGGAGTAATTCCGACGGATTAATTCCGGAAGCGGTCCGGAAGTGATGTTGCATACACACGGTCGGACTAAGTTGTCGGAAAATCCGATTGTACATAACGTAATGACGTTATTTCGTTAGACGGGACTACGTTCAGGCTAGTAGCCAATAGCTTTGTTCTAGGAATTTGATCTGAGCATGCGTGGCACTTTGTCTGTCGGAGTAGGCTACACATGATCGGAGTATGTCCGATCGGAGCATTTTGTCGGAAAATTTTACCGGCAAGTTGGAAAACTTGGTCCGTCGGATATTCCGACGGAAACAGTCCGACAAAACGGTCCGATAGGACACATTCCATTGGAATCTCCGACCGTGTGTATAAGGGCTCACCCAATCCCTGTCCAGGGGTGACAAACCTTAGTATAGTTGTCACCCTAGTACAGGAAGGGTGTTAATGTCAAGATTACCAGTGTGAAAAAAAGAAAAGAAAATTAATGCATCCACTACTTCTGAAGTTCTGAGAACCACCAATTTGCAACACTATGAATCTTTGTTCTTGGGTTTAGATAGACTTTAATATTTCTGCACTGATATATATATCATCACTGTATGTTGACTTTTCATCCAGATGTTTATATACAGTTAAAACATAGACTACAATGTGAGCTAAGGGCCAAAGGAAAGTGTTCGGTTACTTAAATGATTTGCATAACTACAATGAAAATAATACAATCACATTTTTGTGTCTATTTTCTTCTGGTAATAGAATAGGGGTTCATATGTCATGGAACCAGCACTCCATAAACTGTAGGGGAATAGATAAGCTTTTGGTATCTGCATGTTCTGTTAATACCATCAGGCTTTGAGTGATTGACATACACACACAAAGCTTTTCACCTTTCTTCTCAGGCCAGCTTCCAAGAGTCCAATAATCCACAGCATGCAATCCACATCTTAGCTATCAGCTTAACCAATAATATCTTTAGAAGTATTGGCCGAGTCCAGGTGGAAAGTTTGCACTGGTACATTATTCTTACATACAGAATGTGTATGGGCCTGGCTCTGCCATTCCAGCCATGGGATTATTGTAAGTGATATAATGGTCAATTCACTAAGAATTATCGTATGCAAAATAATTTATTTTTTATTTTTGTAAATATTGCATAATAAAAAAGTCAATTGAATTTAAAGTAAAAACTGCAATTTTGTCAAAGATGTCACATAAATACCTAAAAATGTGTCAATTCACTAAGATAAATACCACATACATTTTCCAGCTAAAATAACTCATGGTATTTATCTCAAAAGTAGTAAAAAAAAGTGTTATTTACTGAATGCATTAAATATTTATCTTTTGCAATATTTATCACTTAAATTTAGCATTATTTTGGGCGTTGTTTTTTTTTCAATTTTTTTTCCTTTTTGCATGCTAACAAGTCTGCACCAGAAGAAATTAGTTCTGTAAATAAACGCACACAGAAATGATATGAAACTATGAAAGCATTCCAGTGTGCTTTCATTCACAGAACCATCTTCCCTGTGGTGAAATTATACATTTTATTTCCATTCCTGAGCCCAGGGCAGAATATTTCCACACTGATACATTGTATACTTTTAAAGTTGTTGTAAACCTCAGACATGAAATATGAATAAAGCATATCCCTCTATAGCAGCTGTCATTAAATGTTGGCCTGTGGTCCGAACACGGGCCAAGTGACGCTCCTGCCAGGTCACCAGTGAACAGTGCCATATCCCTATTTCGCAGTCATTCGAACGTCTCTGCAACCAATGATGTCGTGTGTGCGCCACGCCCCCTGCTGTTTACCCTCTGGCGGCTCCCGGTCAGGCTGTGAGGTGAGACGTGACTTCACGTGCACATCCCCTCCCCCTGCTGCTCATCATCTCGTGGCTCTCACTCAGCCAGCTACGAGGTATGACGTGATATGTGTGCCACGCTCCCTTCAGCAGGACTTTCAGCGCAGCTCTCAAACCCTTTAGCTTGTTACCTCTGCTGGCTCCCGCTCCCTGCCTGTCTCAAGTTATGTGGGGTGTTTGCAGGGGCACGATGATGGGCACATATTCTCTTAAGGAGCACACTGATGGGCACATTTAATGCAAGGTTCACTCTGATGGACACAACAAAATGCGCCCATCATTGTGCCTTTTAACATAAAATAAGGGGTGCTCCGATGGGCATATTTAATGTTAAGGAGCACTCTGATGGGCATATTTTATGTTAAGGGGCACTCTGATAGGTACATTTATGTTAAGGGGAACTCTGTGAACCTTACATTAAATGTGCCCATCAGTGTGCCCCTTAAGAGAACATGTACTCATCAGAGTGCCCCTTAACAATAAATATGCCCATCAGAGTGTCCCTTAACATTAAAAATGCCCATCAGAGTGCCCCTTAACATAAAATGTGCCCATCAGCATGCCCCTTATTTTATGTTAATGTTCACTCTGATGGGGGCACACTGATGGGCACATATTATGTTAAGGAGGCACTCTGATGGGAACACCTGATGTTATGGGGACACCCGGTATAAGGGGACACTTTGATGGGAACCCCTGATGTAAAGTGGCACTTTGATGGGGACACCTGATATAAAGAGGCACTCTGATGGGGACACCTGATGTAAGGGGGCGCTCTGATGGGGATACATGATGTAAAGGGGCACTCCGATGGACACATCTAATGTAAAGGAGCACTCCTGATGTGATGGGGACACCTGATGTAAAGGGGCACTCTGATGATGGCACCTAATGTAAGTGGGCACGCTAATGGGGACAAATGATGTAAGGGGGCACACTGATGGAAGACACCAGATGTAAGGGGACCTTCTGATGAAGAAACTTGATGTATGTGTGCACTTTAATGGAAATACCTGATGTAAGGGGGCACTCTGATGGGGACACCATATATGGGGGTACTATGACGGTGGCAACTAATTTATGGGGGTAGTCTGATGGGGGCATCCGATGGATGAAGCAGTCAAAAAAGTCCTGCAAGCCGCATCTTTGAAGTGCTGTAGGAGCGATGTATTTACCACTCCTAAAGCGCCCCTTCCCATAGAAAACAATGGGGCAGTGCTGCAAACCTGCCTGTGGGCAGTTTTAACCCTTTTTCGGCCGCTAGCGGGGGTTAAAAATGCCCCGTTAAAATGACGGTAAAGCGCCGCTAAATATAGCGCTGCTTTACTGCCAGCCCCCGTAACTCAGTGTGAAAGTAGCCTTAATCAGCTAGCGGGTCTAAGCTAACAGGATATTAGTATATATTATTATATATGGTCTAGGGAGTTGTTATACCTCTAAGCCCTTATACACACGGTCGGAAGTTCCAACAGAAAATGTCCGATCAGACTGTGTTGTCGGATAATCCGACTGTGCGTGGGCTCCATCTGACTTTTTCCGCCGGAAGGTCCGATCAACAAAGTTTGAGAGCTAGATATAAAATTTTACGACAACATGATCCGATCAGACTTTGTCTGATCGTTTGTAGAGAATTCCGATCAGACAAAGTGCCACGCATGCTCAGAACCATTTATGAGACCAAAGCTATTGGCTACTAGCCTGAACGTAGTCCCGTCGTAATGAACGAACGTCATCACATTCCGAACGATCGGATTTTCCGACAACTTTGTCCGACCGTATGTATGCAACACCAGTTTCAGACAAAATCCGTCGGGAAAAAATCCGATGGATTTTGCGGTCGGAATTTCTGACCATGTGTACAAGGGCTAAGAGGGTCAGGGAGTGACATTCGGGTTAGAATCTGAATGATCCCATATTTCCCATAAAATTGGGGGAGTGTGTCATTTACTACTGCAGTAAGGGGGCCCATTCTGCGAATCTGTTCCAATATTTGTAGTGTCTGTGGGAGATTAGGTGGTGAGGGTGATTACCATTTAGAGTAAGGTTTAGTGAACCTCGGCTCTCTAGCTGTTTTGAATCTACGACCCTAACAATCACAGGCATGACTCCTAGAGGCAGAGTCATGATGGGATTTGTAGTTTCAAAACAGCTGGAAAGCCGAGGTTCCCTACTTCTGATTTAGAGGGTATAGCCCTCTTTGCTGCAATAAGTATTAAGGCAGCTAATTTTTGGATGTGTATGGCAATGCCGGGAATTGGCAAGCCCAAGAGATAATGTATCGTGTCTAGAGGAAGGGTTATATCAAATAGGTCCTGTAGGAGGGTCTGAATATTGAGCCAGAATGGTTGGATCAGGGGACATTCCCAAAAAATGTGGTAATGAGAGCCAATGTCCCCCCTGCATCTCCAACACACCCGAGTGGACCTGGAGTCATATATATGGATGAGTTTGGGGGTTCTGTACCAAAAGAGCATCATTTTTTAAGCTGTCTCTCTGTGTTCTACACATCGAGATAATTTGGAAACAATGTGTGCTTTTTTTTTTTGTTTATAAAAGGCTACAAGGGCTTTTGTTGGTTTCTTTTGGTCCCATCAATAGCTTCAGCTGTTTCCATTATCATTATGAGTGTTCAACTCAATTTGCTACACGTGATAGAATTAGCAATCACATGCATAATCATTCAGGTTTTTATGTCTGTGTGTGTGTATATACTGTATATATATATATATATATATATATATATATATATATATATATCAGTGTGCTGTGACTGTTATTTTAGCTATGACTAAGCACCAGTAAGGAGGTGTGAAACGCATCAGCTGTTCATCTATGACTCTGTATGCTGTTTGTACTGTTTTCTGTTTAATAAAAACATCACTTGCCAACCTCCTGCAGCATTTTTTACTAACAAAAGATGGAAAATTCACTGGCAGAGCACAGTTTTTACTTGGCAACCTGAGAAATTACAGAACTCCAATTGAAAACTAACACAGTGAATATTTAAACAGTATTAACATGATATGGAAATGCTGACAATACCTACAACAAAGTAATTTGCTTGGTTTACACTTAAAAGGTCAACACCGTGTGAAATTATCAGCCCCTGATATTTACTGGCAGTTGTAAAAAAAAAAAAAAGATTTTTACAAACTGTCGGTAAATTTACTGGCAGTTGGCAACCCTGCTTGGAGTGTGGTTATCTGGATCTTCCTTTGCTTGTAAGTGTAATTTCTGTCTGCTGCTTCGTTCCTCTGCTATCAGCATGAATCGCTTCTGATAAGTTTTCCTGATACCGAGAGAAAAATGGTGACAGGGGAGGGAACTCCAGCTGATTGACAGCCTCAGCTCTGTTTCTGTGAGCTGTGTGAAGGGGTGTGTGTCTCTTCCCTCCAATCAGCTTTCAGACCTTTCCTCACTGAGCTCTGCAGAGTGTGATTTCAGCTCTGCAGCCCCTTTTTTTCTGAACTCTCAGACAAGCTTTATAAATTCTGCACTTTGCACGGATGTAGAGAAGATATACAGGTACAACTAGTTTAGGAGGATGTGTTTCTGTGTATCACCTGAGGGCAGTGACTTCACTGTAAGGGTTTACAATCATTTTAACCACTTCAGCCCGGAAGGTTTTACCCCCTTCCTGACCAGAGCATTTTTTGCGATTCTGTGCTGCGTCATTTTAGCTGACAATTGCGCGGTCATGGAACATTGTACCCAAACAATTGATGCCCTTTTTTCCCCACAAATAGAGCTTTCTTTTGGTGCTATTTGATCACCTCTGTGGTTTTTATTTTTTGTGCTATAAACAAAAAAAGAGCGACAATTTTGAAAAAAAAAAAAGCAATATTTTTTACTTTTTGCTATAATAAATATCCCCCAAAAAATATTTAAAAAAACACACACTTTAGACTGACACATATTTTTGAAAAAAAAAATCATAAGTGTATATTGATTGGTTTGCGCAAAAGTTATAGGGAACAAAATACAAACTAGGGGATAGATCTATGGCATTTTTATTATTATTTTTTTTTTATTAGTAATGGCGGAGATCTTTTTTATCGTGACTACGACATTGCGGCGGGCAGATCGGACACTTTTGACACTATTTTGGGACCATTGTCATTTGTACAGCGATCAGAGCTAAAAATAGCCACTGATTACTGTATAAATGTCACTGGCAGGGAAGGGGTTAAACACTAGGGGGCGATCAAGGGGTTAAGTGTGTTCCCTCACTGTGTTCTGCCGACGTAAATTGGCGTGCGGCGGTCAGCAAGTGGTTAACTTAGGCTGGTCTTTAGTGGCCAGTACAGAGTTACCCTCATTGTTATAATGTACTTTTCTAAAATACAGACTGCCTATTGCCAGGTGATAAATAACGAATGTATGTGTTCTTTAACCGCCTCAATACAGGGAACTTTCACCCCCTTCCTGCCCCAGCCCATTTTTCAGCTTTCAGTGCTGTTACATTTTGAATGACAATTGTGCGGTCATGCAACACTGTACCCAAATACATTTTTTTTATATTTTTCTTCACACAAATAGAGCTTTCTTTTGGTGGTATTTAATTACTGCTGGGAATTTTATTTTTTACTAAAAAAGAGAAAAAAGACCGAACATTTTGAAAAAAAAAAAAAGTAATTTTTCTCATTCACTGATGGGCGCTGATGAGGCTGCACTGATGGGCACTGATAAGGCAGCACTTATGGGCACTGATTAGGTGGCACTGATGAGGAGACACTAATATGCCACACTGATGGGCACTGATAGGTGGCACTGATATGCAGCACTAATGAGCACTGATAGGCTACACTGATGGGCACTGATAAGTGGCACTGGTGGGCATTAATAGACGGCAGTGGTGACCACTGATAAGCAGCACTGGTGGGCACTGATAGGCAACACAGATAGGCAGCACTAATGGGTGGCGCTTATGGGCACTGATGGACAGCACTGATGGGCATTGATGGGCAGCACTGATGGGCACTGAAAGGCTGTACTGACTGGCATCACTTATGGGCCCTGATTCGTGGCACTGATGGGCACTGGTTGGTGGCACTGCTGGGGCTTTCCTGTAATCAGGGCACTGATGATCAGTGCCTTGATTACCTGCCTAGATCTCCCCTGCGAAGAGATGCTGCTGATCAGCACTCCTTGCCACACACTCTGGTGAGCCAGTTGATATTTTAGGAATTTACAAAATAACAATGATGGGAATTGGGGGGGGGGGGGGGGGTGCCTTCCCTCTAATCAGTTATCATACATCAGGTAACTATATGCTGTAGATCTGTAGTGTATAATGTCAAATCCCCACCCCCTGCCTGCTAGAGCTGAGAAAAATCCTTTGATCTGTGTGTTGCAAAAGACTCTACAGAAGAAACGCCTGCAGATGAAAAGGTACAACCATTTTATCGAGGATTTGTTTCATCTCTGTGTATCACCCATGGCTAGTCACTTCACTGTATATGTAAGGCCTTGTTCATACTGCTGCACATTTGCTGCACTAAAATGCACCTTTTCCAGTGCAACAAAACAATAGTTCTCTTTAAATTTTATCATCCCTGGGCTGCATTTTTTTCAAGTGTGCTCCATTTTTAAAAGTCTTGCTTACTGCATCTTTGGTGCCTTGTTCGAAAAATGCACCTTCCATTGTAGTCAGGGCTCAAGTCCTGCGGGAATGCATGGGAACGGAGTTCCTGTACTTTTTCCACAACAGGAACTCAGTTCCCATTAGCAGCCATGTCCTGCAAGACTTTGAAGTATGCGAGCTGTGTGGCAGGTGCTACACCAGCAGCTGCCGACACAGCTCGCAATAGTAAGTGCCGCACACAAATTAAAACAGACTTGTTAATTGAACTTAGTGGTTTTGAGAGTTTTTAGGAAGAACTAGCATACAGTACCAGATTCTTTCAGCCGACCCGGCGATACTGTAAGGATATTGATCCGGGTTGCGTCCTCAAACTGAGTTTCCAGGCTCCTCCAGAGACACCAGCCTTGCGCTCGGTCCTCTACCTGAGAAGTCCTCCCCTGGATCCTCCAGCTTTTCTTGGTTTCTCCCCACAGGCGAAACAGCACAGGACCACCCCTGGATCAGTAGGCCCCAAGACATTCCTGGGCCTACACTCTCAGTTGCGAGGCCTCGGGCCAGCAGACCCAGAGGCACAGATCCATGTGACACAGACCCCAGTCCAGGAGGGCCCTGGGGTTGGGATCACGGACCCTGGAAAACGAACCCAAAAAAATGGCGTCGGTACCTTAAAACCCTCTCCCTGAATGCACAGCAGGGAAACCACACCCACTGAACCTTTTCTGAGCAAGAGGCGCATTCAATGCATCCAGCCTGCTGCTGTTCCACACCCACCGATGGTGACAGCAACACCTATAGTCAGGTGGGAATCAGTGCAACCCAGCTGGACTGGTACAGAGACCAGAACTTTTAGAGAAATTAGTCTGAGCCAAACTACAGCTTCAGACAATTACATTTGAAAAAGAACAATAGTGTCTGCTCATCAGGAGCAGGGCGATACACTACTATGGTACACACTCTCCTGCATGGTACTACTATGGTACACACTCTCCTGCATGGTACTACTATGGTACACACTCTCCTGCATGGTACTACTATGGTACACACTCTCCTGCATGGTACTACTATGGTGCACACTCTCCTGCATGGTACTACTATGGTGCACACTCTCCTGCATGGTACTACTATGGTGCACACTCTCCTGCATGGTACTACTATGGTACACACTCTCCTGCATGGTACTACTATGGTACACACTCTCCTGCATGGTACTACTATGGTGCACACTCTCCTGCATGGTACTACTATGGTACACACTCTCCTGCATGGTACTACTATGGTACACACTCTCCTGCATGGTACTACTATGGTGCACACTCTCCTGCATGGTACTACTATGGTGCACACTCTCCTGCATGGTACTACTATGGTGCACACTCTCCTGCATGGTACTACTATGGTACACACTCTCCTGCATGGTACTACTATGGTACACACTCTCCTGCATGGTACTACTATGGTGCACACTCTCCTGCATGGTACTACTATGGTGCACACTCTCCTGCATGGTACTACTATGGTGCACACTCTCCTGCATGGTACTATGGTACCGTGTGATTTGGTTCCTGCGAATGCACCACGTTTTGATCTGTGTTTAGGGTACCATTAACAATTATTTGGAACCCGCATGCAGACGGCAAGGGCAGTGAAGGAAACATGCACGGAAAGTGCTTTTAGCGCACTACGTTCTGGTTTTATCTGGCCCTGAGGTAGATAATGAGGCAGAGAGTGAGGCAAATGAAGGGAAGAATGGTACACCCCTTAACTAGGGGATATTTTACCTTGATGTGTGAGGAAATAAGAACCTATCCCGATGCAAAGAATGAATACCAACATGAGGATGTATGAAAAACAACATGAGAAGGGAATACGCAACATTTCAGGAAGAGAGGGGGAAGTGTGTCATTTTCTGCTGCTAAAAGCACTGCAGCTATCTGCAGCTAAAGGCAATGGGGGTTATTTACTAAAGGCAAATCCACTTTGCACTACATGTGCACTTGGAAGTAAAGTCGCTGTAGATCCGAGGGGGACATGCAAGGAGAAAAAAAAACAGCATTTTAGTTTTCACATGATTGGAGGATAAAATCAGCAGAGCTTCCACTCATTTCAGATCTTCCCCTCAGATTTACAGCCAATACAATTCCAAGTGCACTTGTAGTGCAAAGTGGAGTTGCCTTTGGTAAATAACCCCCCAATGTGCATTAGTCCACCCTGGACGCAGCACTTTCCTTCCTTTCCTAAACAGTTAAACTGTCTATAAATAAGGCTCAGTTCACACAGGGGCGACTTGTCCAGGTGACTTCGCCGCCTGACAAGTCGCACTCCGTTCTGTACTATGGAACCGTTCTAATAGGAGCGACTCAAGTCGCTCCGACTTAGAAAAAAGGTTCCTGTACTACTTTGGGGCGACTTCAGGCGACTTGCATTGACTTCTATACAGAAGTCGTTTTGCAAGTCGCCGCTGATCGTGTGCAGGTCGCGGCGCTGCAAGTCGTGCCGCCCCTGTGTGAACCGAGCCTTAATGTTGATAATCGTTATGTATGAATAACATGATTACTTTCCATTGTGTGAGTCCAGCTGCTTTTAGAAAAGTCTTCTAAATGCAGTTATACTCTAAAATTTAGACATCTGTGTGAATGTAGTGGAACTTCACTCTCCCTATCATCATTGATTATTTGCAATCCTCGTGCTGCTAGCATTAGTAAATAGGTAGAAAAGTATATTTTATTTACTTGTTTTAAACTTTTTTTTTTTTTTACATTTCTTCATTTACTTCCTGGTTTCTTGCCTAGGCAAATGATGTCATAAATCCCAGGAGTCTTCAGGAGGGGAGAAGAGAAGTTAAGAGGTTTTCTCAGCTAAGCACACTCACCTGCAGGCATGCTTGAGCTCGTCCCCTCCCTTTCCTGACCTGCTCTGATTAAGGTCTGGTATGGATTTTGGGGAGACCTCACGCCGTTTTTTTTTTTTATTTTGGCATGGGGTCCCCTGCGAATCCATACCAGACCCAAAGGGCCTGGTATGGACCTGGGAGGGGAATCCCAATGCCATTTTTTCCGTAAATTTTTTTTGCCGGCAATTTCTCATTTCAATTCAGCTTTCAGCGGGAACCCCACCGACAGCTGATGACTTATCGGTTGTTAGGGACACAGCAGCCAGCTTCCCGGCCCCATACAGTGTGTTTAAAGAGAGAAACAAAATGTAAAAAAAAATTCAAGAAAATTGCATGCAAAAATGCATAAAAAACGCTGGTTTAAAAACACAAAATGCACTGAAAAATGTGCCTTTAAACGCAGGTGTGAACCTAGACTAAATGGACTGTAGTGTATTTCTGCAAACTGCAAAACGCCCTAAAAAAATGCATAGGTGTGAACGTAAGGTAAATAGTGTTTTTAGTTTGTGGTGCTCAGGTACAGTAAAGATCCGCTTTAGGTTTGCAACCATTTTAACCACTGTAGCCCCGGAAGGATTTGATCCCTTAATGACTAAACCCTTGTACACACAGTCGGAGAATCTGTCGGAATGAGTCTTATCGGACCGCGTCGTCAGATAATCCGACTGTGTGTGGTATGCATCGGACTGATTCCGTCCGAATCTCCGTCCGATCCAAATTTCCAACATGTTGGAAAGATTTCCCGACCAACTGGGCCGGGCAGACCTAATCCGATCATGTGTAGAGCATTTTCATCGGACCAAGTGCCACGCATGCTCAGATCAAATTCCTACATCAAAGCTATTGGCTACTAGCCTGAATGTAGTCCCATCGTAACTAAATTACGTCATCACGTTCTGAAAGATCGGATTTCTCGCCAACTTGGCCCGACCGTGTGTATGTAACAGTTTCAGACACAATCCGTCGGACTAAATCTGACGGGCAAAATCCGACGGATTTGGTTGGCAAAATCTCCGACCGTGTGTACGTGGGCTAAGCCATTATTTACGATAATGCACTGTGTCGCTTTAACTGACAGTTGCGCGGTCGTGTGATGCTGTACCCAAACAAAATTGATGTCCTTTTTTTCCCACAAATAGAGCTTTCTTTTGGTGGTATTTGATCACCTCTGCAGTTTTTATTTAATGCGCTATAAACAAAGAGCGACAATTTTGAAAAAAATAAATACATTTTATTAACTTTTTTACATATCCAACAAAAAAAAATAAAAAACGTAGTCATCAGTTTAGGCTGATATATATTCTTCTACAATAATCGGCGTATATTGCTTGGTTTTGTGCAAAACTTATTGCGTCTACAAACTATGGGATAGATTTAGGGACTTTTTCTTATTGCTTTTACTAGTTATGGCGGCGATCTGCGATTTTTAGTGGGACTGCGACATTGTGGCGGACAAATCTGACCCCAAATGACACTTTTTGGGGACCAGTGACATTATTACATTGATCAATGCTATAAAAATGCAGTGATCAATGTAATAATGACACTGGCAGGGAAGGGGTTAACAGTAGGGGGCGCTCAAGGGGTTAAGTGTGTTCCCTAGGTGTGTTCTAACTGTAGGGGGATGGGCTTGCAGGGACATTACAGAGATCACTGTTCCCGATCACTGATCTCTGTCATGTCTCCTGTCAGAATGGAGATTCACCTAGTTTAAACTGGCAGATCCCCGTTCTGCCACTGTACTAGGCGAACGCAGGTTGCCAGCGGACCTTGAGTCCGCCCGACCTGCTGGCACGCTTGTACAGCTATAGCGATTTTTTCGCAGGAGAGCCGACCTGCCACCGTATAACGGCGGCGGCTGGTCGGCAAGTGGTTAAAAGTATACAATACTGTATATTGGTGTGCAAATGTCCTGCCCTGAGCTTAGAGATGTAAATTAATTGTAACATTTCACTAGAGGAAGATTTGAACCATTACATTGTGCCGCTTTTACATTGTATCGCATTGACAAATGTAAAAGTGGAGATAATTAGGGCCAACTCTCAATTGACGTACAAACAAATAAACCGTCTCAGACACATTTTTTGAAAGAGTCTCATGCTTTCTAAAAGTGGCGCAGCATGAGCCAGATTCAAGTACAAGTTCAAGGCAGGTACATGGATTTGGTGCATTCTTTTTCACTTTTAGAATGCATGAGAGAAACTTTCGCAAAACCTGCCAGAACCAGTCTTTATGAATATCAGGAACTATGTTTCTGTGT
This sequence comes from Lithobates pipiens, assembly GCF_037356315.1. NCBI lineage: Eukaryota > Metazoa > Chordata > Amphibia > Anura > Ranidae > Lithobates > Lithobates pipiens. The sequence continues at coordinate 459,626,966 of NW_027507758.1, read as the reverse complement.
GTAATGTTCAAAACAAATGCAGTGTTACACTGCATTAAAGAGCAGTGTGATATTATGCAACAGGTTTGCATAATATTACACCGCTCTGCTCAGTTATGCAGGTCACAGAAATAAAGCACACTGCACAGTGATATGAATGAAGTGTCTGTTTGTACACTTCCAATAAAAGGTTTGTTAACCGATTGCGGGCCGCCCACCGTACATATACTGCAGCAGGGCGGCCCGGCTGCCCAAAATCACGTACCTGTTCGTGATTTCGTGCACGCTGTGCAGGGGGCGCGGACGCACTGCCGGAGTGTCGCTCCCTATGATTGGACACAGCAGGAGCCAATCGGTGGGTCTGGCAGCAGCAATGGCTGCCTCGACCCACTGATCGTTCACAGGAGACACGGCGCAGCGGTGTGCCTATGTAAACAAGGCACACCGCTGATCTGTCAGTGAGGAAAAGAGAGATCTTCTGTTTCAGGTAAGCTGAAACACAATCTCTGTTTTCCTCCAGTGTAACACTCCCCCTCCCACAGTTAAAAAGCACCTCCCTAGGACACACTTAACCCCTTGATCAGCCCCTACTGTTTACCCCTTCCCTGCCAGTGTCATTTATACAGGGATCAGTGCATTTTTGTTTTAGCACTACTCACTGTATTGGTGTCACTGGTCCTCAAAAAGTGTCATTTAGGGTCAGATTTGTCCGCCACAATGTCGCAGTCCTACTAAAAATCACAGATCACTGCCATTATAAGTAAAAAAAATGGCGAAAGTCTAACCAATAGTTTGTAGACGCAATAACTTTTGTGCAAACCAATCAAACACTTACTGGGATTTTTTTTTTTACCAAAAATATGTAGAAGAATACATATTGACCTAAACTGATGAAGAAATTAGATTTTTTTATTTTGTTTATTTTGAATGTTTTAGAGCGGAAAATAAGATGTATTGGGGTTGGTTTACTAAAACTGGAGAGTGGAAAATCTGGTGCAGCTGTGCATGGTAGCCAATCAACTTCTAACTTTAACTTATTCAATAAAGCTTTGCTCATAAAACATGGAAGCTGATTGGTTTCTATGCAGAGCTGCACCAGATTTTGCACTCTTCAGTTTTAGTAAATCAACCACATTGTTTTTTATGCAAAATTGCTGCTCTTTTTTTGTTTCAAGCGCAAAAAATAAAAACCGCAGAGGTCATCAAATATCACCAAAAGAAAGCTCTATTTGTGGGGAAAAAAAAAGAAATTAATTTTATTTTTGGAAAAAAAAAGTCACATGTACATAAGTATTCACAGCCTTTGCTCAATATTTTGTTGAAGCACCTTTGGCACCAATTACAGTCTCAAGTCTATTTGAGTATGATGCTACAGGCTTGGCACACCTATTTTTGCGCAGTTTCTCCCATTCTTTTTGGCAGGACCTCTCAAGCTCCATCGGGTTGGATGCAGAGCGTCGGTGCACATAATGTTGAATGCAGATCTCTCCAGAAATGTTCAATCGGGTTCAAGTCTAGACTCTGGCTGGACCACTCAAGGTCATTCACAGAGTTGTCCCGTAGCTACTCCTTTGTTATCTTGGCTGTGTGCTTTAGGATCATTGTCCTGTTGGAAAATTAACCTTTGCCCCAGTCTGAGGTCCAAAGCACTCTGGAGCAGGTTTTCATCAGGGATGTCTCTTTATCTGGCTGCATTCATCTTTTCTTTGATCCTGACGCTGAAAAACATCCCCAAAGCATGATGCTGCCACCACCATGCTTCACTGTAGGGATGGTATTGACCAGGTGATGAGTGGTGCCTGGTATCCTCCAGACATGACGCTTGCCATTCAGGCCAAAGAATTCAATCTTTATTTCATCAAACCAGAGAATTTTGTTTCTCACAGTCTGAAAGCCCTTCAGGTGCTTTTTGGCAAAGTCCAAGCAGGCTGTCGTGTGCCTTTTACTGAGGAGTGGCTTCCGTGTGGCCACTCTACCATACAGGCCTGATTGGTGGAGTGCTGCAGAGATGGTTGTTCTTCTGGAAGGTTCTACTCTCTCCACAGAGAAACGCTGGAGCTCTGTGAGAATGGCCATCGGGTTATTAGAGACCTCCCTGACCAAGGCCCTTTTCCACGATCGCTCAGTTTAACCGGGTAGCACGCTCTAGGAAGACTCCTGGTGGTTCCAAACTCCTCCATTTATGGATGATGGAAGTCACTGTGCTCATTGGGACCTTCAATGCTGCAGACATTTTTCTGTACTCTTCCCCAGATCTGTGCTTCTATACATTCCTGTCTTGAAGGTCTACAGAAAATTCAGTGGAATTCATCGTTTGGTTTGTGCCCTGACATGCACTGTTAACTGTGGGATCTTACATAGACAGGTGTGTGCCTTTCCAAATTCTGTCCAATCAACTGAATTTACCACAGATGGACTCAATCAAGTTGTAGAAACATCTCAAGGATGGACAGTGGAAACAGGAAGTACCTGAGCTAAATTTTGAGTGTGATCTTTTTCCTTTTTTATTTTTAATAAATTTGCAAAGATTACAGTAAAACTTCTTTCACGTTGTCATTATGCGATATTGTTTGTAGAATTTTGAGGAAAATAATGAATGTAATCCATTTTGGAATAAAGTTGTAACATAACAAAATGTGGAAAAAGTGCAGTGCTGTGAATACTTTCCAGATGCACTGTATGTATAACCTCTTTTTTATTTTAATTTAAAAAAAAAAAATACTTTTCATGAAGGCACACTAAGTGTTCAGCCTCTCCAAACTAAACACTGCAAGTGTGCTCTCTATAACTGATCCAGTTGTAGCAAAATAGCTGTAACTTACAGTCTTGGTGGAATTAGCAGACAGTGACTTGATCCAAATGACATTCTGCAGATTGTAAAAAAGCTTTTTATTCCAAAAAGTTGTGCAGATCATAGTGTGTCTTGTTGTAGCAGAATACAGTACATATGGAGAATGGAGCCTAAGCACGAAGAAGGGTGGGACTAACTACACAGAGCATCCCCTAGCTACTGAGTGAGGTAGGGACACATTTATTTACCAGCAAACAAACAACAATGCAGGTGTAACATGATACTAAGAATGTTTTCATAGTTTTAAAATATTTCTATGTGCCTTCATTCATAGATTAATCTTCCTCTGGTGCAGTGTTGACCTGTAAAAAAAATGCAATAAAACAAAATGATTTTATTGTTAAGCCAGAGTACTGTTACGACCTCTCCATTACTCAAGCACTTACCTGCTATGCTGGTCTCTGCGGCCGAGTGCAGAATTGATGTTTGCCATTCCCCAAACTTCTTGGATCCTTAGCTATAGGCTGCTGCCATCAGTCAGAATGCTAGGTGGAGAAAGCAGTGGCCTGGCTTACTGGCCCATGGCCTGGTTCAGGGAGGGATCAAACACGAGTGTCTCTTTAGAACACTTCTAGCTAAGGAGATGCACACAAATGGGTAAAGGTTGTGGGGCCGTGAGAGCCCGGTTACAAGAGAAAAGGTATAGAAGAAGATGACTGCACATGGTATGTGTGTGGACTTTCTCTCCTAAAAATATAAAAATAAAACAGTTTAGTAAACATTATCTTACTGTCTTGATTTTAAGGACTATTGACATACATCATAAAATATTGATCCTCAGTAATCATTTGATAATGTTGAGATATTTCCGATCATGACATCAATAATTTATTAGGAAAGTCTAAATTCAATTTTATTAATGAGGCAATCTTAGACTTAAAAAATGTGGCCACTCAAAATCATAAAAGTACGACACAGGCTTATGGACACAATGGTGCATTAGAAGTTCACCTCCATTTTGGAGGATACCTATACCAAATTTCTAAAGATTTGGGATACCTGGATTGTATACAACTCTCAAGTGAACATAGACAGGACTTTGCTTTTAGTCTGACAATACCTAGAGACTCAGTGGTATTGTAACCTGGCTGGACCATGTGGGAAAGGCTCCCCAATCCCACCCCCACTCCCCCCCTTTTCTCCCAGGCAATTCTTTCCTGTTACTCCTCCCGCACACTCTTTTCCCATCTTCCTCACTTCTTTTTTCTTTCCTCTTCATTTTGATGCCTTCACCAATAATCATGAATTCTTTCCCTCCTCCCCTCCACTCACCTTTTCCTTTTTTGTATACCACATATTAAGGTGTTGGCTATCAATGGCAGAGAGCATCCTTCATTGGCCATTGCATCGCATTGTTCTCTTTGGTTCTTATCTCCTTGTACATTGTTTGGTACCAACTTTGGTCTTTCCATGTTGACACGTATGTGCAACTGTGACATTGTAGTCCCTGATGGGATGTGCCTTTCTGTGCCACACTGTTTGCACTGTTTCATTGTGCCTTTACTTGCTGTTCATTTTTCTTTATTGTAAAAACTTGAAAAAACAATGAAACTGTAAAACAAAAAATGTTCCCCTAGCAATGTAGCACTGTAATACTCTTATATCTGTAAGCTTTTTTATAAACATGAACATGTTGTATCGACCACAAATGATGCTATCAGTAAAAATCAGATGCCCATATACCAGTATTATGTAGCATAGGGCATCCTCGTATTTATATTGTGGGTTTGTATGGCATTTCTGTGTGTTCTATTTATAGACAGGAATACAGGGTATTTTCTCTGACATAGCAAGTATTAATATTTCATCTACCACATATTACTGGATGCTGTAAAAGTCTGCTAGAAGAGATATCTTAAGGCCTAATGATATATGGAAATGCTTTGAAGGCAGATCTTACAAGGTTATTTCACAGCTGTCTGTATTCAGACAATGTCAGGGTAACCAGCAGAAAAACTTGAGATTTTCTAAGCACACAAACTGACTTATCATCCCTCTAGGTAGTGTACGTAGTTGTTCAGGATATATTTATTCAAGTTGTGAAAGCTCTGTTTTTAAATTTAATGTAGTGAAACCCTTGTGCAATCTGTATGCAATGTCCCTATAACTTTATAACTATATTGTGTGCTCTAACGAGCAGGGCCCTCTCATTCCTCCTGTATTGAATTGTGTACAGGACACCGGGAATGTGTCCTGGATGGCAGGTACATTCCCCAATATTTGAGTTACGGTCCCTTGAAGGGGTTCAGTTGTAGAGCTTTTGTGGTACTCAGGGATTCTCACCCATGCAGGGTGAAGTGTCCCGGGTTAAGTTTGGCTGGAAGGGACTAACTTCCAGAGAGTCCCGGAGCAGAAGGAGAGGAAAGGATTGGCGTAGGGACGGCATGACAGGTGTGGACAAGCACAGTCATGCTTTTCAGAGAAAAAGTTGTCCCCTTTAAGAAAGGGGGAGTGGCCGAAGCAGGGGAGGCGCTCGAGTTAGGAAGCTATGAGAAAGGAAGGGGAGTGACGTCATTAGTGAGCGGCGGAGGAGAAGATTCCCTCCCACCCACCCTCCCGAGTATGGTTACTTATAATAGGGGCAGTAAGGACAGCTTGTGCAGTGGTTGGGGCTTTGGAGGAGGAGAATATGGATGTTATATGCAGATATAACATGGTTGGTACCCATCTGTGGTATGGGGTTAACATGGTTGGTACCCATCTGTGGGATGGGGGTTAACATGGTTGGTACCCATCTGTGGGATGGGGGTTAACATGGTTGGTACCCATCTGTTGGGATGGGGGTTAACATGGTTGGTACCCATCTGTGGGATGGCGGTTAACATGGTTGGTACCCATCTGTGGGATGGGGGTTAACATGGTTGGTACCCATCTGTGGGATGGGGGTTAACATGGTTGGTACCCATCTGTGGGATGGGGGTTAACATGGTTGGTACCCATCTGTGGGATGGGGTTAACATGGTTGGTACCCATCTGTGGTATGGGGTTAACATGGGTGGTACCCATCTGTGGATGGGGGTTATCAGGTACCTTCCGGTTAACGAGGGGTTAACCAGGAAGGGGTAAAAGGTAGGTCACTGCGAAAGTTGAGTACCGTCTCCAGGTCCGGGGGCTTGCGACCGGAGGCCTAAAGTTAAAAGAAGTTTGGCGCAGTGACCATTGGTGGGCGTTTCCCTCAGAAGAGTTATTTAAAATGTTATTTACTTAATTGTTAATAAAAGGCCGTCAAGGCCATTTACTCCAAAATCTCGTCATGTCATTTGTGGGGGGATTTGGAGGGGTTAAATATTATGTTTAACGGGTGGCTGAAGTGACTGTGGGTTAGGTCCTTCACATGTCAAGGACTCTCTGGATTTCTAAATTAAGTCCCAAGTGAGGGAGGCTTGAAAGGCAGCAGAAGGGAAATCAGCACCTATGTCAAGGAAGTGAGTGGAAGAGAGATACTCACAGACTGTGCAGCAAGTAGAAGCTCTCAGGCAAACTAAGACAAGGGCTGCTAACCCCCCTGTGTGGCCTGCCTGGCACCCTTAGTATGGGGGAACCTGACCCCTGTATGGAACCAAAGACTATTTATGAGCCTGTTGTTTTGTTACCAATACCAGGATTTGTACTGTTTATTTACTTTAGCTGAAGTCAGAGCCATATCTAGTGAAAATAGGCACCTATGGCAAGCACTAAAACTGCACCCCTGTTAAAACATTTGAAACCCATTTTTCAGATAACCTTAACAAAAAAGGCACTGGTGAGCTGCACTGATGGGCTCTAATAGGTGACACTGGCACTGACAGGTGACACTGATGAGCTGCACTGATAAGTGGCACTGATAGGTGACACTGGCACTGATAGGTGGCACTGTTGAGCTGCACTGATAGGTGACACTGATAGGTGAAACTGGTACTGATGAGCTGCACTAATGAGCACTGGTAGTGATAGGCCTAGGAGCCTATAGGCCTAGGGGCCTAGGAGCCCCCCACCCCCCCAAACAGTTAACTCACTTCAGCCAGAGCCAGTAGAGTTAGCTGGACCTATCTGCCTGAGTTCTCCATCCCCATGCAGAGGCAGAGCTTACTTGTTCTTGTACTTGTATGGCGCTTCCTCCTCCTTGCTTGCAGCGGCACTGCCCACACTCCTTTCCCACCAGCCACTTGGACCGGCCTCTGGATGATGTAATGCCGCCTGATACATCAAGGGGAGGAGCGCGCTCAGCCTCAGTGCACTAGCACAGAGGCTATGCAGCGCAGCGTTCTCTCCAAGGCAATGTATGTATTGCCGCTGGCCGGCTTACTGTCTTGGGCCTATAATTCAGCTGTTTGTCGAGACTGCAAGGCAATGTAGTGGCTGGCGGCTGCCCAGTAATTGTGTGTAGAATATCTGTATTGGCCCGATAGTATGGTAGGGGCCTGGAGCTGCAGCTCCCAATAGCCCTTACATCAATCTGGTCCTGGGAAGAAGAGACCCTGGTAAGTCAATGCCTTGCTGACCAGCCACTCACGAGAGCCCGTTCATATGTCACCCATGGCACTTGCCATACCCTGGATATGCCACTGGCTGAAGTAAGCTGTCTTTTTGTTTAGCCGTGATTAAAATAAATGAACTGTTTGCTTTCACCAAACTGACATGCGGGGCAGAGTAAAGCCGCAAAAGCCATTTGGAAGCGTTTAAAGGGCCAGTACCCACATTTGCATGTCCTGGGTCAGGATAGCACAAGCTCTGAAAACCTCACAAGGCGACGTGGAGGAGGTGATAAAACCCCTAGCTCAGAGCATGATAGCCCAGCAGCTGGCCGCCGCAGAAGCCAACTGGTTGCCATGAAGAGGCAATGGCCACAGGCAACAGGAAAGCACTCGCTTGCTGGTCGCCCATTTCACAGTCCAGCAAGAAACTACTCAAACACAGGTAGCTGCTTTACAGGAAACAGTGCAGCATCTTGCACAGGGACGAGAACAAACCTTTGGTGCCTCTAGCAACCAGGTACAAGTAAGGGCCAGTCATTACCTGCAAAAGTTGAGGCCTAGTCATGATGTGGAGGTGTTCGTGGCTACTTTTGAGAGAACAAGTGAAGGGTGGTCCCCAGACCAGTGGGCTGGTATTATTGCTCCTTTCCTCACTGGGGATACCCAGAAGGCCTATTTCAATTTGTCAGCTGCTGATTTCAAGGATTACAAACGGCTGAAGGCATAAATCCTGGCCCGCCTTGGGGTGACTACTGCTATGCGGGCCCTAAGTGTACACCATTGGAGGTACCTCCTGGACTGTCCGCCAAGGGTTCAGATGCAGGACCTGAGTCAGCTGGTCAAAAAATTGCTGAAGCACGAGGTGCTAACCTGTCCCCAGATGGTGGAGCGGGCTGTGTTAGAACACTACCTAAGGTCGCTGCCAAATGACCTTCGGCACTGGATGAGTTATGGGGACCCCAAGACAGCAAATGAACTAGTGGAAATGGTTGAGAGATATGCTGTGGTGGAGGATCTACTGGGACCTGCCAAACCCTGAGGACCCTTGCCAGTGAGGAGAGCCAAGATATACATAAACCAGGGAGCCAGCATTCAGGAGATTCAAGGAGCAACAACCCCAGTTTCCCAGAGCTCTGCTGTGGCATGAAGGAATGAGGGCGTGCTGTGCTGGCAGTGTCACTCCCGGGGCCAGATCTAGATCCACTGTCCCCTGCAGGAGGAACCATGGAGTGTCGTGCTCTACGGAGATGGCCTTTTATGCCCAGAAGGCCTGTTCTGTCCACATGGACCTGACTGAGGGGAGGTTTGAATGTGACCTTTGGGTAAACCAGCTTCACGCTCGAGCACTGTTCGACTCTGGAAGTATGGTAACACTTGTGGATACCGGGGCAGTTTGGGAGGGGAGTCCAGTAACAAGAACCCTGAGGGTGGTGTGCATACATGGGGACACCAAGCAATACCTCCTGGTATCAGTGACACCTACAATGGCCTGTGGCACAATTGTCCAGGAGGTTGGGGTGGTACCTGACCTCATCCATGATACTATTATAGGAAGGGACTGCCCTTTATTTGTTGATCTTTGGAACGATGTTAGTCAAGGACTATCACAACAGCTGAACTGCTCTATTCCCTCTAAGGGGCTGGACGCCAACACTCTAGAGAACACTGATAGAGTTGCATCTGGGGCAGATGGTCCACCAGATAAGGGGATCCCTGAGGGGAGGGATCCCACTCTTATGCAGGTCATGGCTGGGGAGAACATAGGGGAAGCCTCCCCTTTGCAGGTTAGGACCGAGGAGGATATGGGAGAAAGCTCCTCTTGTCTTGCCCACCCTGATCTTGAGGTGTCACGGGGTGTATTTTCTTATGCCCAAAAGAGGGATCCCACACGCGAAAATGCCTGGCAACAGGTTACTGTAATTTAAAGGAGTTCCACAAGTGCGTGAGGCCGAAAAAGGTTCCCCCACTTGGTGGTCATTGGTGAGCTGCTATATTGGGTTACTGAGGTTAGGGGAAAAGTGGTCAACCAGTTACTGATTCTTCAGCCCTTCAGATGCACGGTGCTCGACCTAGCCCAAAAGGATGCATTGAGAAGTTATTGCAGTTCATGTCCCACCTGCCAGCTGACCGCACCGATGCCCCACTTGAGGGACCTATTGGTGCCGTTGCCCATTATCGAGGTAACATTTGAGTGCATTGCGATGGATTTGGTGGGCCCTTTGGTGAAATCAGCTCGGGGCCACCAATAAATCCTGGTGGTACTCGATTATGCCACCAGGTATCCAGAGGCAGGATTTGGTGGGCCCTTTGGTGAAATCAGCTCGGGGTCACCAATACATCCTGGTGGTACTCGATTATGCCACCAGATATCCAGAGGCAGTTCCCCTAAGACAGACTATATCAAAAGCAATTGCCAGGGAATTGTTTAATATGTTCTCTGGTACAAGATTCCCAAAGGAGATCTTGACAGACCAGGGCATCCCATTCGTGTCTCGGGTGATGGAAGATCTGTGCAAGCTGGATTTTTAATTTCACTAAAAAAGTGTAGTTACTTAAAGTGGTTCTAAACGCTGAAGGTTTTAATAGTTACCTATGTCTGATCTCAATCCAGCAATGTGCATAAGAGCAGTGGCTTTCCTGTGTCTCCCTCCTCATTGGCTGACATGCAGCAACAGGAGCCATTGGCTCTCACTTCTGTCAATCACAGTCAGTGAGGAGGGAGCAGGGGGCGGGGCTGAGCTACACTCTCTGTGACTTATGAATGTAGCCATGGTGTTAGCACTACTGACAATCCGCCAAATCACCCCACTGCATGACTTTATGCATCCTTTCCAGAGACAAAGCTTTTGCAAGCTTTGTTTTTGTTGTTTTATTGGGGGGTACAACTTGGATAGGGATTGGGATCCAATCCACAGCCATCCACTGTGGTAACACTCACCGACCTTCCAGCCCTGAGTCCTTGATGAGGAACTTGACCATGCGTTATGACAGCTTCTCCTGACCCTCTGCTCCAGGAGTTCCCTGCCACGACCCTGTGGTGACAGAGACATTGCCAATGACTGTGTAGAGGCAATGTTCCTCACAGTTCTCACTGGGCCTCCTCCTGCGATTGCTAGACCCCCCCCCCAGATGGGAGTGTGCTCCTGCGGCTTTCTAGCACTCCATTCCTCATGTCACCCAGTTGACTACTCCTCCCCAGCAGCATGTCACCTCAGCATATATAGGAGGCTGGCCCCCTGCCAATGCCTGTTAGGGATTGGACAGGGCTCCCACATGTGCCACTCCAGCTCTAGGCCCAGCCTTCTCTTCCAGAACATTCTCCCTGGAAGCAGGGGAGGGGCCTCAGAACTGGAGCACAGGTGGTCACACCCACTGCTACTCTAACCATTCCTAGCCCCCAGATCAAAACAGATAGGCCTAGCTTGCAGTACAGGCCTGCCTACATTTGCCTGTGCTGAACAATCTAGTAAAATAACCCTTATTAGCACCTACCTTCTGGTAGAGAGTGCTACATGAACACAGAGAGCCAGCTTGGGAGTGAGCAAGCAAGAGTGCATTCGACAAGAGAGAGGGGTCCAGAACACTGGCGGGGGACCTGAAAAGAGGAGGATCGGGGCTCCTCTGCTCAAAACAATTGCACAGGCAGGTGTGTATAACGTGTAGCAAGGTCCCAGTCTTTAACAGTTTCTAACTCAAGTTGTAACAGTTCCTTCACTTCCACTACAATCACTTCTTGTAGTCCTTCCGATCATTGAGCTCCCAGTCTCTCTCACTAGATGATTCTCTGGCACTCAATCCCTTGAGCTCTTTCAATTTTCACTGTAGTATCTTCCTTAAGCATCACCTCCGTTTCTCTGCTGGGTCCCTAACTTGGCACTGAAGATACTCCTCAGGCTTCAACCCACTGGCCCATTCCATCTCTAGTTTGACAGACAAGGCTGCTCTGCAAGCGTCACCTGCACTGGCTGGGTCCCTGGCTTGATACCCACTGAAGTCTCCCGATTCTTCTTCACTGTCCCCGATTGGTGAGAATACTGCTCCGACACATGCTTCAGCTACTCACTGTGGTCCCTGGTAATAAGGTGGTTGGTCCCTTAATGGTGACAGCTTCCCCTCTACCTCTGACCAACTCAGGTTCTCCAGATGGCAGAAATGTCACTTCTGGTTGGACTGCAAGCCACAATCCCAATCCTGCACTGCTCTCTTACTTCTGGATAGGCCCTCAGACAGCCAAGCAGCCAGATATGCCTGGAATAAGCTCAATATCCAGCCTAGCAGCCCAGGCAATACAACACACCTCCACCAAGACAGCCATCCAGGTGGCATAGAACACCGATCACCTGACTCCATTAAATATATAGGCTCTCCCAGCAGACCAAGGAATCCAAGAAAACCCCTGCCCATTGGCTGAGATACCCCACATATCCATAATCTGACCTTGCATTGCCCTTCTCTTATCCAATGCCACCAGATACCTGGCCACCTAGTGGCAGAAGACAAAAGTGCAGCAGTGCCAGGCTTAGGAAGAAATCAGATGATCCCTAACAATTAGCCAAGGTAGCTACTCCTGGCAGGTAAATTTAGAAGCAACCCTGATTAAACTCCAGGGTGCAAATTCCTTTGCCAGGCATCCAAAATATATGCATCATGCTACAATTCCCATTTTTCTGTTCACAAACTTTTGAGTACGAATATTCTCCTACCCCCTCCTCTCCATGGTGCCGGCATTCTTACTGTGGGCGCCATGTTGTGGCTTCACAGCCGGGCATTCACTGCACATGCACGAGCAGTGTTGCGTGCTGTTAATGGCCGGGCAATCTTCTGGGACCTGTGACATGTCCCAGAAGGTTGCAGGGAGGGAGGGGGAGATGTGAACTTCCTTCCTGTGATGTGGAGCCCCAGGAGTATCTGCTCCCAGTCCCAAAAAATTACATGCCAAATGTGGCATGTCAGGGGGTCACCATCGCTTAAAGTGGAAGTTCCATTTTTGGGTTGAACTCCACTTCAAAAAAACGTTGCTTCTACAAGAGTTTTGTGTTCTGCTTCAATGTTATCCTATGTGTCCATACATATTAGGACGTTAAGAGGCATATTTTGAGCTCAATGTTTAGAAACAGAAAAAATCCCCTTCTGGATCGCGTTTCTGATTGGAGCTTACTGGCAGAAAAAATTTAAAACTCTCCTAAACTCGTCTAGACTTTGTACAAAAAGTCTAGACTCCCAAGAAAACAGAAATTTTTAAGCCCAGTGCAGTGTGCATGGAGTGTTAGTTTCAATTTTTTCGACTTTCTTTGTTGTTTTTCAAAAGCACAAGCCCTCTGGCAGAATGTATTAGTTTATATGGGTGAAACAAACCATTTAACACTAAAGTAAATCCTTTACCCCCCCAAAAAAAGCTGTTTGTTGTCACTGATTATAAATTGTGATCTGGAGTTTGGCTGCAATTTGTTAACACTTTTTACACTACCCTCCATCCCAGACTGATAAAGCTGCTGTCTTCTGTGCCTCCTGTTCCCATTCTTCCAGAGTTGTGCCTCTGGAGGTGTGTTACTGGCCAGATCACCAGGTGACCAGATCAACAAGGGGGAAAAGCCAAAGACAAGAAAACTGATGCAGCCACATCAGCTGTGGTCAGTGGTAAGCAGCAATTTATTACTTTCTTGGTTTTGGGTTTAAAATAATTTTCAACAGCCTATACCAAAATCAGTGTGCCAGAAAGAACTAGTCCACTTAGGAAAAGATGGGGGTGTTTTGCAAAGCGCAAATTTTCAATTTCATAAATACTGCAAATTATAGCACACTAATGCCATGTCGGACTTTCCGACAGAAAATGGGCGATCGGATCTTGTTGTCGGAAAATCAGATTGTGTGTGGGCTCCATCAGACTTTTTCCATCGGAATTTCCGACACACAGTGTGAGAGCTGGATCTAAAATTTTCCGACAACAAAATCTGATTGTTTAAATTCCGATAGTTTTTAGAGAATTCCGACGGACAAAGTGCCACGCATGCTCAGAATAAATTATGGGACAAAAACTATTGGCTACTGCCCTCTTTATAGTCCCATCGTAAGTGTTCTACGTTACCGCATTTTAAACGATCGGATTTTTCCGACAACTTTCTGCGACCGTGTGTATGCAAGACAAGTTTGGGCCAAAATCCGTTGTAAAAAATCAGACGGATTTTGTAGTCGGAATGTCCGACTGTGTGTACGGGGCATAATGCCCCACACACGGTCGGATTTTCCCGAAAAAAATGTTCGATGGGAGCTTTTTGTTGGAAATTGTGTAGGCTCCATCGGACACTTTCCATTGGAATTTCCGTCACAGAAAATTTGAGATCTGGATCTCAAATTTTCCGACAACAAAATCCGTTGTCTGAAATTCTGATCGTGTGTACACAGTTCCGACACTCAAAGCTCCACGCATGCTCGGAATCAAGCAGAAGAGCCACACTGGCTATTGAACTTCATTTTTTTCATAGGTGTTGTACGTCACCATGTTCTTGACGTTTGCAATTTCCAACCAACTTTGTGTTACCATGTGTATGCAAGACAAGTTTGAGCCAACATCCGTCGGAAAAAATCCATGGATTTTGTTGTCGGAATGTACGATCAATGTCCGATCGTGCATTCGGGGCATTAGAGGCCTGGACAGGAACATTCAGCTAGGCCAACTTTGTGTGACCATGTGTATGCAAGACAAGTTTGAGCCAACATCCGTCGGAAAAAATCCATGGATTTTGTTGTCGGAATGTCCGATCAATGTCTGATCGTGCGTTCGGGACATTAGAGGCCTGGGCAGGAACATTCAGCTGAGCCAGGCTATATGAATAAGAACATGCACAGTATAAGTACATTTACATTTGTTAGCTGGACTTGTAGCACTTGTACATTAAAGAGGAAGTAAACCCTGATGAGTTTACTTCCTCTTTCATTCCCTGCAAAGGTAAAGCATAATAGACTACTATGCATCGCATAGTAGTCCATTATGTGTCACTTACATGAGACAGGAGCCAGCAAAGTCAACGCTGTCCCCTGTAGTTCCAAGCGTCCATCTTCTCAGTGGGTCTCGCTGCTGTCTTTCGGCGAAGCCGCGATGACGTCACTCCCGCGCATGCGCACGGGAGCCGCCACTCGCGGCATATCGCAGTTGACCGCGGCGAGCTCGGTGCCTGTCTTTCGGCAAATATCTCCTAAACCGTGTAGGTTTAGGAGATATTTCTTGGACCTACAGGTAAGCCTTAATCTAGGCTTACCTGTAGGTCAAAGTGTGTTGTAAGGGTTTACAACCACTTTAAATCCTAGCATTTCCATGTGTCTGGAAGGCACAGGGGCAACATCCAGCCCCACTGCCAGCAGCCTGTCAAAATCTATGACAGGCTGAAGTATGCGGCAGCTGAACTGTGTACCAATTGGTACTCACATTAAGGGCTAGAGCCTATCCGCCCTACATGCTCACTACGCAAGCTGCGTAGCGCCCCGCCGCTGTGGGGGGCCCCCAAGGGCGGATGGGCTCTGCTCCCGGAGCTCCAATCAGCTTGTATCGATCCCCAGAAGCAGCAATCTTGGATGGCCTCTCCGTCCTCCTCCTCCTCCCCTCCCCTGGGCGGGCCCCTGATGGAGGAGGGAGCGGGGCCCCTCTCACCTGTCACTCAGCCACCCGCTGGGCCCCGATTGGCTTTCGGGGGTTATACCGGGATGATGCCCGCAGCTGCAGGCATCATCCTGGTACCGTTGTTTAGAGCGGGCGATTGATTTTCCAGGCATAACAACCGATGCAGCTAAAAGCCGCTTGGCTGTTATCCTGGGGGAGCGGGAGTGGATGTCCGGGAGGCTCGAGCCTTGGTCCGCCACTTCCAGCTAGGGACAGACCGGCACGAAGCCGGAAACAGCTTTGTTCCAGTCTCCTGATTGTAAACACGGAAGCGACGTCACTTCCTGTTTACTCGGCTGCCAATGACGCCGGTTTTATAAAAATATCAGAATTGAAAAAGCTGAAATTGAAGTTGAAAACGGCGATCTGAATACTTTGAAGTGCAAAGGAGGGATCGGGGGTCTAAAAGACTCCATAAAGAGTACCTGTCACCACCTGTTACTGTCACAAGGGATGTTTACATTCCTTGTGACAGCAATAGAAGTGATCAACATTTTTTTTTTTAACACAATTTAACCACTTGCTTACTGGGCACTTAAACACCCTTCCTGCCCAGACCAATTTTCAGCTTTCGGTGCTCTCACACTTTGAATGACAATTACTCAGTCATGCAACACTGTACCCAAATGAATTTTTTGGCCTTTTTTTCCCACAAATAGAGCTTTCTTTTGGTGGTATTTGATCACCTCTGGGGTTTTTATTTTTTTGCGCTATAAATGAAAAAAGACCGATTTTTTTTTAAAAAAACGCATATTTCTTTGTTTCTGTGACAGAATTACGCAAATTATTAATTTTTCTTCATAAATTTTGGCCACAATTTATACTGCTACATATCTTTGGTAAAAATAACCCAAATTAGTGGATATTATTTGGTCTTTGTGAAAGTTAGAGAGTCTACAAGCTGTGGTGCGAATCACACAAAATTGATCACATCTGATGTATTGGTGGCCTATCTCGCTTCTTGTGACCCGATCAAGTCAGGAAAGTACAAATACCCCCCAAATGACCCCTTTTTGGAAAGTAGACATTCCAAGGTATTTAGTAAGAGGCATAGTGAGCTTTTTGATGTTGTCATTTTTTTCCCACAATTCTTTTCAAAATTAAAGCGGGAGTCCGCCGGGACTCCGCGTTTTTTTTTTTTTTTTAAAGTCAGCAGCTACAAATACTGCAGCTGCTGACTTTTAAAATGGTGACACTTACCTGTCCAGCGCGCCCGCGATGTCGGCACCCGAAGCCGATCTCTAGATCGACACTCGGGTGCTGCCGCCGCCATCTTGGGTATGGGAATCAGGAAATGGAGCCTTTCGGCTTCATTTCCCGGTTCCCTACTGCGCATGCGCGAGCCGCGCGGCGCAATCCGGACGGTCCCCGCTGCCTCTGGGAACTGTGTGTTTCCCAGCAGGCAGCGGGGCACTTGAACAAAGGGGCGGGCAGTTGCGGAAAGGGGCGTAATCTACGCCCCTTTCCGCAGACAGCTATCCCGGAAGTGGGTGCAGTTACCTGGATTATCCAGGTAACTGCACCCCCCTCCCCCCTGAAAGGTGCCAATTGTGGCGCCGGAGGGGGGGGGGGATTCCGATGAGTGGAGGTCCATTTTAGGGTGGACCTCCGCTTTAAGATTTTTCATTTTTTTTTTCTCCACAAAATTGTCATTGTAATAGGTTATTTCTCTCACATGGCATGTGTATACCACAAATGACACCCCCAAAAAAATTCTGCTACTCCTCCTGAGTATTACAATACCACATGTGTGGGACTTTTTCACAGCCTGGCCACATAGAGAGGCCCAACATGCAGGGAGCGCCATCGTGTGTTCTAGGAACATAAATTACACATCTAACTTGTTGACTACTTATTACACTTTTGAAGCACCAGGACAATGACACGTGACACTGATTACAGATGGCACTGATACGTGGCAATGATGGCACTCATACGTGGCACTGATGACACGTGGCACTGATGACAGATGGCACTAATATGTGGCACTGATGACAGATTGCACTAATATGTGGCACTGATGACACGTGGCACTAATACGTGGCACTGATGACAGGTGGCACTAATACGTGGCACTAATACGTGCCACCGATGACAGATGGCACTAATACATGGCACCGATGACGCGTGACACTGATGACAGATGGCACTGATAAGTGGCATTGATGACACGTGACACTGACAACAGATGGCACGTGACACTGACAGGTGGCACTGATGACAAATGGCACTGATACGTGGCACTGATGACAGATGGCACTAATACGTGGCACTGATGACAGATGGCACTATATGGCACTGATGACACGTGGCACTGATGACAGATGACACTTATACGTGGCACTGGGGACAAATGGCACTGACAACAGGTGGCACTGGGGGCAGGTGGCACTGGGGGCAGGTAGCACTGGGGCAGGATGGCACTGGGGCAGGATGGCACTGGGGGAGGATGGCACTTTTTTTTACTTTTTTTAAATTTTTTTAAATCAAATCAAATCAAAGCAGAACGGCTGCCGCTGCAGCCGCTCATTTCTCCCCTCTCACACTCTGTCTGTGTGAGGAGGGAGAGAGGCACTGAGAGATGATCTCATATGTTTACATATGAGATCATCTCCCATTGGACACGCCGATCGCGCTGTAAATGGCCGCTGTGATTGGCCATTTACAGCGATCTGTGTTTGCCTGTCCCCGGGGGACACGGCAAACACAGAACTTCCCCGATGCGTGCCCGCGGCGGCGCGCAATGAGGAAGTAAACATTAGGACGTCCAGGGACGGCCACCCGGACGAAAGCGCCTGCTCTACGGCCATCATTCGGCTATAGGGCGGGCGCGAGGTGGTTAATTATATAAAAATAAATAAAATAAACAAGAAAACATTCCCCGAGAGCTCGTGCAGCAAAGAAATCGTATACAGAAGTCGCTCCCGCATATGTAAACGGTGTTCAAATCACACATGTGCAGTATCGCCGCGATCGTCAGAGCGAGAGCAATCATTCTAGACCTCCTCTGTACCTCTAGACCTCCTAGATGCTAGACCTCCTCTGTAACTCTAACCTGATAACCGTAAAAAAAAAAAAATTAAAGTATCGCCTATGGAGATTTTTAGGTACTGTAGTTTGTCGCCATTCCACGAGTGCGTGCAATTATAAAGCGTGACTGTTTCGTTTTTCTAAAATTCATAAAAGCGTCCCTTTTCCCAAAAAGTTGCGTTTAAAACACTGCTGAAAAAATACTGTGTGACATAAAATATTGCAACAATCACCATTTTATTTTCTAGATTCTCTGCTAAAATATATTGTGAGGGGTTTAGCTCAGCAGCGGGTGTGTGTGACCCCCTGGATGGGTTCACAACACAAAATTAGGCACAGCAGACAGCGTTGTAGGTGCAAAAAAACAAAAGATGCGGTTTATTTATGCTACATGCAGTGAAACATATAACAGCCAAACAAAAATAAAACATGAAAATAAATCCTGGTCAGCTTGACCTCTAATTACACACTTAGATTCCCTGTCTACCAACTGAGTGCAGCCTTGTGCTGCACCAGTCCCTGTCTCTGTTGTAGAGGTTTGCCACACAGGCGTTAACTCACCGCACAGAACAGGTGTCACACTCCCCAGTCTATACAAACACAAAACTGGTTCCAGGATGGAGCATCTCCCTAAGCATGCTGGGGTTTTTTGTAGAGGTCTTAATGAGCCCACTTACTTCAGCTGGGCTCATTAACTCTTCCCCTCTAATTATACAAGTCTGCATAAAGCCTGAATCTAGGGCACACATATTTCCCATCCTGGATACAACCAGGTGACTTTACCTGTGTGCTGCCACATCCCCCCCCCCCCCCCCCCCCTCTTGTTTCAACCTTGGGGTTGTAACACAAGCAGTCAGACACGCATGTATCCGAGACAAAGCATCCACATTCCCCATTTTAACACCAGGGCGATGCTTAACTGTAAAGTTAAATTCTTGTAGGGCCAGGAACCACCTATTTACCCTTCTATTGGTCTCCTTGTTCTGAGCCATCCACTTTAAAGGAGCGTGATCAGTCACCAGGTCAAAGTGCCTACCTAGCAGATAGTACCGAAGGGAATCTAGAGCCCACTTCACTGCTAAACATTCCTTCTCAATCGTGGAGTAATTTACCTCATGGGACTTCAACTTCCTGCTGAGGTAAATGACTGGGTGCTCTTCCCCGTTCCAGACCTGGGATAACACTGCTCCTAGCCCAACATCTGATGCATCAGTTTGTACAACGAAGTCCTTAGAGAAGTCTGGTGAGTACAACACTGGCTGGCTACATAAGGCTGTTTTTAAGGACTGAAATGCTTCTTCAGCCTCTGGGGACCATTTAACCATGACAGACTCTTTCCCTTTTGTCAGGTTGGTGAGGGGCACAGCCTGAGAAGCAAAATGGGGAATGATTCGTCGATAATAGCCAGCGATTCCCAGAAAGGCTCGTACCTGTTTCTTGCTGTTGGGACGTGGCCAACTCTGTATGGCCTCGACTTTATTGACTTGGGGTTTTATCACCCCCCCTCCCAATAGTGTACCCAAGATATTTGGCCTCCTCCTGTCCAATGGTACACTTCTTTGGATTGGCCGTAAACCCAGCTTCCCGGATAGAGTCTAGGACTGCTTGTACTTTTGGCAAATGTGAGACCCAGTCTGTGCTATGGATAATCACATCATCCAAGTAAGCTGCAGCATATTTCTGATGGGGCCTCAGAATCTTGTCCATTTTCCGCTGGAATGTTGCCGGTGCATTCTGTAACCCAAACGGCATTCTCTTATATTGGAATGCCCCATCTGGGGTTACAAACGCAGTTTTCTCCTTGGCCGACTCGGCCAGGGGAATTTGCCAATACCCTTTGGTGAGATCAAGAGTTGTCATATATCGGGCTGTTCCCAGCCGGTCAATCAACTCATCTATACGGGGCATGGGGTAGGTGTCAAATTTTGTAACTTTATTCAATTGTCGAAAATCGTTACAAAACCGCCAGCTCCCATCAGGTTTGGGCACTAGTACGATGGGACTGGACCAGTCACTCTGGGACTCCTCTATCACACCCAATTCCAGCATCCTTTGAACCTCCCCACGTATTGCCTCCCGTCGGGCCTCTGGTATTCTATAAGGTTTTAGTTTTACCCTTTCTCCTGGCGGGGTGATAATGTCATGCTCTACGCCAGATGTTTGTCCCGGCAGCTCAGAGAATATCTCTTTGTTACGAAGTACAAACTCTTTAACCTCCTGTTGTTGGGGTTTCGATAAGGTGTCTGCTATTCCAACCTCAGGAACTAAGCAATCAGGCTGTGCTTGTGACAAAGTCTCTGCGACTAGGGATTCCCTATCCCTCCAGGCTTTCAGCAGATTGACGTGATAGATCTGCTCCGGCTTTTGCCTTCCTGGCTGTCTAACCCTGTAGTTCACCTCACTAATTTTTTCAATTACTTCATATGGACCTTGCCATTTGGCCAGAAATTTGCTTTCAACCGTAGGGACTAGCACCAAGACCCTATCCCCCGGGAAAAAAGTACGGGTCTTGGCCCCACGGTTGTACACCCTCTGCTGTGCTAACTGCGCTTGGGTTAAATGTTCCTTTACAATTGGCATTACCTGTGCAATCCTATCTTGCATCAGGGCAACATGCTCAATCACACTCCTGTGAGGAGAACTCTCATTTTCCCAAGTTTCCTTGGCGATATCCAGCAGCCCTCTTGGGTGTCTCCCATAGAGCAACTCGAAGGGTGAGAAACCTGTAGAGGATTGGGGTACCTCCCTAATGGCAAACATCAGATAGGGTATTAGACAGTGCCAATTCTTTCCATCTCTATCCACCACCTTCTTTAACATTTGTTTTAGGGTTTTGTTGAATCTTTCAACCAACCCATCTGTTTGGGGGTGATACACAGATGTACGCATTTGTTTTACTATGTACAACTTGCATAGTTCTTTCATAACCCGGGACATAAAGGGTGTACCTTGGTCCGTAAGCAGTTCCTTACAAATACCCACGCGGCTAAAAACAAGAGATAGCTCTTTGGCTATGGTTTTGGCCGAGGTATTTCGAAGAGGAATTGCTCCCGGATAACGGGTGGCATAGTCCAATATAACCAAAATGTACTGATGCCCCCTAGCAGACTTCATTATCGGACCTACCAAATCCATTGCGATCCTCTCAAAGGGGACCTCAATGATAGGAAGAGGTACCAGCGGGTTACGGAAATGTGGCATAGGTGCCGACTTCTGACACACAGGGCAGGAGGAACAATAATTTTCTATTTCCTTCATGACCCCAGGCCAATAGAATCTCTGCAATACCCTCTCTCTGGTTTTCTCGGTCCCCAGATGACCTCCCAGAATGTGCCAATGGGCCAATTCTAACACCAACTTCCTGTAAGGTTTGGGCACCACAAGTTGCTCAATGGTTTCTTCTGCTCTTTGAGCCACTCGATACAGCAGGTCCCTTTCCATAGTGAAGTACGGGTAAGTGCAAATCTTATCTGGGTTCACTAACTCGCCATCTATTTTCACCACATTTTCCCGTGCCTTTATTAGGGTGGGGTCTTTTAACTGTTCTGTGGCAAAATTTTCCCTGTGAACCTCAAGATCCGAAAACTCCACAGACGGCATGTTTTCATCTGAGGATGTTGGCTCCTCCCCAGTTTCTCGAGTTTCCCCTGCCAATACCGACAAGGGAAATTCAGGAGAGTCCTCACCACTCCCAGAGGAATTCTGGTCATCTTCCTGGTCTATAGGGGCACCAGTGGGGGGCTCAGGACAATCCCAGAGTTCCCAGAATTTTGGAAAATCCCTTCCCACAATAGCATCATGTGGTAAGTGAGACACTAACCCCACCTTATGAGAGAGGTTACCTTTGGGGGTCTCAAAAAACACTGAATTTACAGGATACTCTCGGGTGTCCCCATGCACACAAATAACAGCCACCTTGTTCTTCCCAGAGACCTTTGTAGTAACTAATTCAGCTTTTATCAATGTTACCAGGCTACCTGAATCCAGCAACACATCAACATTTCTACCATTAATACGCATTTTACATAAATGTTTCTCAGGTCCCCGAATGGCAGTGCATGCAACTGTCGCAAACAGCGACTGACGTCTCTCCCTTATAAAGTCACATTGCATAGGCTCATCCACAACTGGGCAATTGGCTGCAATATGTCCCTCTTGCCGGCAGCGGTAGCAAATAATCTTTTTCGCTGCCTCTTGCAGCATGGGCTTCCTGGGCTGCTCCCGCCAGACCTTAGGTAGAACTCCCACCCTCTCACTCTCTCCACCCTCACCCCTTGGAGTCATCTTACCCGCCACTGGGGATGATCTGTTCTTAGGGTGTAAAGTCCGTGAGTCCCTGGAAGAGGTGGTCAGGCTCTCTATAGCCAAGTACCTCTCAACCAGATCCACAAGTTTATCTGCATTTTCTGGGTCTCCATGGCTTACCCATTTTTGGATGGCAGTAGGAAGAGCTCTCAGAAAACGATCCATAACCACACGTTCCACAATGTTTGGTGCGGTTAAAGTCTCTGGCTGCAGCCACTTCCTGCTCAGGTGAATGAGATCATACATTTGAGACCTGGGGGGTTTTCCAACCTGAAAAGTCCAATTATGCACACGCTGAGCCCGGACGGCCAGGGTAACACCCAGCCGTGCCAATATTTCTGTTTTTAGCACCACATAGTCTTTTGCTTGGTCAGGCTCTAGGTCATAATAAGCTTTCTGCGATTCCCCAGTTAACAGAGGGGCCACCAGTCCAGCCCATTGCTCCTTAGGCCACTTTTCCCTTTCAGCAGTCCTTTCAAATGTGGTAAAAAACACCTCCGGATCATCCTCTCCAGTCATTTTTGTCAGTAAACGGCTCACACCAAAGGATGAGGTATTATTGTAACCACTTGCCTCATTGGTCTGCGGACGTTGCTGTCTCTATTTGCTGTTGAAAAGACTGCTCTTGCTTCTGCAACAGGTCTATGAAGCGGGCTTCAGATTGCTGCTGGGCTTGTTGCTGAGCTTCCAGACTCTGCAGGTAAGCTTTCTGCTGAGCTTCCAGACTCTGCTGGTGAGCTTTCTGCTGAGCTTCCAGACTCTGCTGCAAAGTTGCATTTGTCTGCTGCTGGGCTGCAAGGCTCTGTTGTTGAGCTGCAAGGCTCTTTTGTAAACCTGCATTTGTTTGCTGCTGATTTGCATTTGCTTGCTGCTGGTTTGCATTTGCTAGAGCCAGCTGTCTCAGTATCTCCTCCATGCTGGCCTTAAAAAAAAACTAAAAAAAAAAAAACTGCCAAAATTCTCCACCAACTGTGAGGGGTTTAGCTCAGCAGCGGGTGTGTGTGACCCCCTGGATGGGTTCACAACACAAAATTAGGCACAGCAGACAGCGTTGTAGGTGCAAAAAAACAAAAGATGCAGTTTATTTATGCTACATGCAGTGAAACATATAACAGCCAAACAAAAATAAAACATGAAAATAAATCCTGGTCAGCTTGACCTCTAATTACACACTTAGATTCCCTGTCTACCAACTGAGTGCAGCCTTGTGCTGCACCAGTCCCTGTCTCTGTTGTAGAGGTTTGCCACACAGGCGTTAACTCACCGCACAGAACAGGTGTCACACTCCCCAGTCTATACAAACACAAAACTGGTTCCAGGATGGAGCACCTCCCTAAGCATGCTGGGGTTTTTTGTAGAGGTCTTAATGAGCCCACTTACTTCAGCTGGGCTCATTAACTCTTCCCCTCTAATTATACAAGTCTGCATAAAGCCTGAATCTAGGGCACACATATTTCCCATCCTGGATACAACCAGGTGACTTTACCTGCGTGCTGCCACAATATATATATAATGTTTGGGGGTTCTAAGTAATTTTCTAGCAAAAAAATATGGATTTTAACTTGTAAACACCAAATGTCAGAAATAGGTTTAAGCCCCATACACACTATCAGTTTTTCTGCTGAGTTTTTCCTTCAGATTTACCAAAACCATGTAGTGCAAGGGCCTGTCTGATTGCATACAAATTGAAACTCCTAAGGTTTGACCTCATATTATATGGTTTTGGTAAATCTGAAGGAAAAAATAAGCAGAAAAACTGATAGTGTGTATGGGGCTTTAGTCATGAAAGGGTTAAAGGAGGGAGGATTGTATTGGGAGCACTGAAGTTTCAGGTGTGACTGTGTGGCAATGGCAAATTGTTTACATAGCTCATGGCATCATGGGTCAGGTAGCGGGCCCCTTAGCAGAATTTTGCTTAGGGCCCCAGGGCGGTCAGGATCAGCACTGTTAAGGGCTGTATGTATTCATGGACCTATGCAAAAACACAGAATACTTCCCTGAATGCACACTGTCCTAAATGCAAGTAGCAGTGTTCAGCCTGCGCATATTTCAGCCTGTCTCAGATTTGACAGGCTGCAGGCAGCAGAGTTGGGCACTGCACCTGTACTTCCTGGGATTAGACGCAAATTGGCTAAATGCCCAGTGTGCATGAGGCCTAATTCTGGGCCAGTTAGGACATTCACACAGCACCAATGCAAACTCACCAAACCCAGTTAAGAAAGGGTCATTCTATTTTAATTTTAGATGCCAAGCATTCGCTTCATTTTAGGAATGGATTTCTGACGAGTTCAATTGAAGTTCTCTACAAACTCTCTGCAAAGTGTACAGGAAGTCTGCACAGTCTGCTGCAACAGGCTCTTCCTTATATGGCCACATCTGTTTAAATACTGTAACTAGGTTGATCAACACCATTTCCCATTCTTTGTTCTATGAAATGACTGATTAAATATGCAGGGGAACTAGGCTGTGGTTGTCAATTGAAGCCAGCCAGCATCACAGTTCAGAAGAGGAATCCATTCTTGTTTACTGAAAAAAAAAATCAATTCCCACTGGATAAGCTTTCCGTTCTCTTCAACAGATTGCAGTTTATTTCGGTGTAAGTAGAGGATGGATGAACACAAATAACAAACTGTTTTGTGTTTGTTTTGTCAGTAGCAGAGGATTTCTCATCCGCTCGGACAGGCAGCAGATCTCTTATGAAATAGGGTAGTATGTTTCTGCAAAGTCTGTCAGTGACATTGTACATAATACTATATTCATTGTGGATGCAACCATTTTGAATAATTATCTGCATTGTCCAGTTACAGATGTTTTCCCTGGAACCACACAAAGTCTAAATCTGTCCCTAGTGCAGAGGATTCCCCCATACCTGTGAATGGGGAATCAAGTTATTTTTTTTTTTTCCATGAAATGCTCTGGTCAAAAAAAAAGAGTGGATGTATGGGCTGCTTTAGTTTAGAGCAAGGCTCTCCAAACTGCAGCCCATGGGCCTGATGTGGTCCTTTACCTGCCTTTATCCAGCTCTTGGGGCACTATTGCTTCCACTGATACAAGGCACTATTCTTCCTACTGACACCAACAATGGGGTAATATTTCTCCCACTGACAACAACAATGGGGCACTATCGCTTCCACTGATAGGAGGTACTATTTCTCCAACTTACACCAACAATGGGATACTATTCCTCCCACTGACACCAAAGATGGGGAACAAATTCTCCCACTGAAACCAATTATGGGGCACTATTCCTCCTACTGACACCAAAGATGTAATATTTTGACTCCCACAGACCAAACCTACGGTATTGTTTACTCCCACCAACGACAGGGCATTTTGTTCTCCCACTGATCACAGTTTAGCTCCCCTAAAGTGTGAAGGGCAATAAACTGGCCCTTTGTTTCCAGAGTTTGTGGTCCCCTGGTCTGGGGCAAAGGATTAAGCAGAAAATACTGCAGAGTTGTGTGTAGGTAACTGGATGTATTTTTATAGTGTGAGATGAACAATTTAGGGAGGTTAAATCTATGTTAGCCTTAGTAAACAGTGTGCTGGAAATTATGTGGTATACAAAATAAGAAACAGAAACTATAATTATAATAATTGTAGAGACTTTTTACGCATCTTGCTTTTTTTAACCTTGGAAACTGAGATAATTCTCAGAAGGAGGGGAGGAGATGCATGGCCGCCGAGATGGAGGAATGGAGGAGATGCCCGATGTCCGCTGCCTCTGCCTGCTTCTTGCTGCTGATGCCCGATCCCACTGCAGATGCCCGATCCCGCTGCGGATTCCTGAGCAGGGGGGCTGGGGGTTTGAGGTGCTGCCGGGGGGTGGTTGTTTGCCGCCCCCCCAAAACAAAACAGCCGCCACTGGTATATACAATACAGCACACAAAGTGGGCTAATACAAAGTATCAGCCATGACCGGACACCTCTTTTCTTTCCCTGTCTGACAGCTGGAGCGGGCAGGGCCAAGGAGAGAGCCAACAGGTCACGTAAGTGCTGATCGGTTGTCTTGAAATCTGGTATATACTGCATTTTTTTAGCGTAGTCAAAGCATAGCCAGAGTCCAGTAACCGGATCGAGTAGTCAGCCAGTCTAGAGTTCAAAAACCAGGTCGGGTAATCAGCCAGGCCAGAAGTCAGGGATCCAAGTGGAGCAACAGCAAGCAGGGTAAGGAGCCAGAAGGGATGTCAGCAAGCCAGTCTTTAAACAGAACCACAGGAGATGGTTACCTGTGATGTGACCAAGACGAAGGCAGAGATGAAGTGAGCTGGACAGCTTTAAGTAGGCAGGTCAGACGAGTAGGATCAGGAACAGCTGGGTGACTGTGGAGAGAGATGAGAGCTGGAAATTAGCCGACAGCTGAGCAGCCAGCCTAGAGAAGATAGGGCTAAGCCAGCCCTGACAGCATGTAAACTGACCGCGGTATCAGGGCTCAGCAGCCATGATTAACTGTAGTCAGTTCACAAGAGGGAGGGTAGAAACTGGCAGGATCAGCCAGGTATTTCAGGTTTTACAGGGGGCCAAATTACGCAGCACAAGCACTGTGCTGTATAACATGCTTTAAAGGGACAGAATCCATTTTTTTTTTTAGGCTTAAGAGTTGGACAAAAACTCCTCTACTTTATTTTTTATTTTTTGTATTTCCTCCATATTTCATGAAACAGCCCCAATGAACTACACAGCAAAATTATGACTGCACATGGGCACTGGCCCATTGAACAACCAGTCTGTTTTCTTTCTTATTTTCTTTTTTCTGTATTTCATGAAATTGAACCACTCTATTTTCTTTCTTTTGTTCTTTCCTCCATATTTCATGAAACAGCTACAATGAACTATACAGAAAAATGATGACTGCTTATGGGCACTGGCGTATCCAGCATATCCAGAATCTAAGTTAATTGGACTGAATTTATTATTACTCTGAATGCTTTCTCCTTCAGGCACTGCAACACCAAGAAGTGCCCACTAATTGAAAGCACCATGATCTCTCTTGGCATTTAAGGGCTATTAAGAAGACATTGAAACTATATTGGAAGCTTTCCCTTTTAATGTCCCAAGAGTGGTCACACATTAAAATTCTCTACCAAAGGTAGTGGACTGGTGGTGCTTGCCAATAATTGAAGGTTATTTAAAATGTTGTATTTTTTTTACTTTAAATTGCATCTTAAGGTAAAACAATATATTTAATACTCCAATTGTACTTGGTGGGGTCCAGAATTTTTCTTTGCACCACCAGGTTTTTTTTTCTTTTTTTTTTACTTCTGAAAGAACAATATATAACAAAGCATTAAACTGGGTTGGACTTACTATCTTTTTTTATATTTTTTTATATGTTACTTTGTGTTGTACATTCCAATATACTATGACAGCAAATAAAACCGTATCCCATTTATGTGCTATATTGTACTCATCATTGCACAAACATTGATTGTGTACAACTACTAGATGCTTTAATCCTCCCTTTACAGTGTAGTTCTTTGGTTTTAAATTTCACAGTTATAATTTGATATGAATGGGTCGGGTTCAGTAATGGGTCAGGACTGGAAATTTGACAATTTTTTTTCTCATTTTCATCGATTTTTTTACTTACTTTATTTTCTAGTGGTCTGGTTTGTGTATTGTTTTATTGATTATGTATTTGTTTGCAGGCTAACTGAAGATGGACAGTCAGCACAATAAAATCAGTTTCCAAGTACAGTAGTGTGAATTATTTATTTTGTTCAGTTGTGCTGATACAAAGTCTTGAGGCTTCTGGAAAATGTTCAAATTTATTTTTTTGCCATGTGTGATTTGTGAAAGCAACATAATGCTGTCTGTGCCAGTGGGGTGTCTTTTGGGGATGAACGTAGCCCCCTAACTGTGTCTTTTGAGACTTTAATCTGTATAAATATCGAAATTGAGTGAGGCTTTGAAGTATTTTATATCTCATAAAGCCTACATTTTTTTGCCATTATTTTGCAACTGAATATTTCAAAAATGTTCTACTTTCTGGAACCTTTTTCATCAATACAATATTTAAAGCATAGTAGTTATTATTGACTGTGTGTATATGGCTCTCTGCAGAATTATTCTACTTAGTTTGAACCTAATTTATATTTGAGTTTGACGTGTCTTGTCTAGATGGTTGAAAGACTAACTACCATGGGATCTAGCAGAATTTGATTATTTTCAGAAGGAAACAATTTAAGTTTCTAAAGCTAAACTCAATTATGGCCACTATATTATTGCTGGGAATTACCTTATCCCATGAGGTCTTTGTCACTCACCTCAAATCTTAGATGTTAACGTTCAATTTTTAATTATGGTCTGACATTTATGTTCTACTGCATATAAACCAGTGATGGCGAACCTTGGCACTCCAGATGTTTTGGAACTACATTTGCCATGATGCTCATGCACTCTGCAGTGTAGTGGAGCATCATGGGAAA
Organism: Lithobates pipiens; assembly: GCF_037356315.1. Taxonomy (NCBI): domain Eukaryota; kingdom Metazoa; phylum Chordata; class Amphibia; order Anura; family Ranidae; genus Lithobates; species Lithobates pipiens. Next base: position 459,598,265 of record NW_027507758.1, on the reverse strand, counting down.
TGTAGTTCCAAAACATCTGGGGTGCCAAGGTTCGCCATCACTGATATAAACAGTGATAGAGCTGGTAGGTGTAAAAAGAAGGTAGCTGCTGGCAACAAATAGGTATGGTCTGGTTCACAGTGCTTGGCTGAAGTTCCACAGTGTATCTCACTCTACAGAGTAAGGTAAGATCAGTATTGACCATGTGTTAATTAGACTACAAAGTACAGAATCTACTTACATGATAAAAACGGGTAAGCGCTTAAAGGAATACACTCCTCGGCTGCATAGCAAAGACTTCAGACAACACTTCACCAAAATTACAGATCCAAAGAGGCATGGCGAAGCTGCATGCGTTAGCTCTGCTCAACGAGTTTCGTCATAAGTGACATCATCGGGAGCATCTACTGCATAACACTCCACTTTCTATTCCAGAATTTGTATGGCTCAGCTTGACCATTTGCTATTGTCTATTGTTTTGGCATTTTCATGAAGTGTTTTTTCAAAAAGACAAAAACCAAAGCAGCTCTGTATTCATGAAAATATCCTGTTTTTTTTCCATACAAGCAGTGTATGGAAATCTGACAGCTGAGGAGTGATCAGTAGTTAACCACTACAATACAGGGCACTTTCACCCCCTTCCTTCCCAGCCCAATTTTCAGCTTTCAGCGCTCTAGCGCTTTCAGTGACAATTGCGCGGTCATGCTACACTGTACCCAAATGAAATTGTTATCATTTTGTTCGCACAAATAGAGCTTTATTTTGGTGTTATTTATTCACGACTCCGTTTTTTTTTTTTTTGCGATATAAGCGCAAAAATAGCGGAAATTTGGAAAAAAAACAATATTTTCTTTTTTCTATTTGAAAAGAAATCCAATAAAATCAAATTTTGTCATAAATTTAAGCCAAAATGTATTCTGCTACATGTTTTTGGTAAAAAAAATTCCGTTAAGTGTATAATAATTGGTTTGTGTGATCACGGACATATGTACGCAAATGATCATGTACATATGTGTGCAGGTGATCACGTACATATGTGTGCAGATAATCATTGGGACATGTGATTTTAGTGGGACATATGTGGGGGACATGTTTTTATTATTAGGGACATGTGTTTTTATTATTTGGGGACATGTATGTTTTGGGGACATGTGTGTTTTGGGGACATATGTGGGGACTGTGTTTGTACTGTGTGGTGTGTTGTGTGTTTACACTACACTGATGATCAGTGAGTAAAAAGCTGTAAAAAGCAGCCCATACTCACTGATCATCAGCCGGCTGCAGCGTTCTGCTCTCCTCTCCTCAGCGGTGACTTCCGTGTGAGGAGAGGAGAGCCGATTGCCTAGCAACCGGCTGTTTGTTTACATCACATGACGGCCGTGATTGGACACGGCCGTCATGTGATCAGGAGGGCCAATCACAGAGCCCTCCTGCCGATCTGAGATGTGCCGTGTCCGGGTGACACGAGCACATCGGGATCGCGCCGCGTGATCCCGCTACTCCTGAAGGACGTTCCTGAACGTCCTATCAGGAGTAGACGGCTCCCACCCGGCCGTATATATGCATTGGCCGGGTGGGAAGTGGTTAAGGATACGGCAGTCAGCTTCCTGGCCCGCTCCTTAATAACCAGCTATTCTTCACACAGAATTTGAATTTGTTGATCAATTTTCGACCAATTCAAATCATTGTGAAAATGTTGGAATTCATTCGAAAATAAAGAAACAAAACAAAACTAAACAAATGTTTCCATACTGCACATGTCTAATAACTTTGTAGAGCACAAACAAAAGATCACATTGGTCAAAGCCAAACTTGCATCGAAATCGCATTGACGTAGCATCAAGTCGCAGGGTAAAGTTGCAATGGAAATCGCACAATTTTTAAGTTATACAAGTGTGAATGGACTCTTACACTAACTCTTCCTTATACAACTTTATGCCTTTGTCTACAAGATTACCTTTTCGCACTGATGACAAAACATCCTGTGCCAAACGTAATGTCCTTGTCCTAAAATGGTGGTTGAAGAGTGGATGCATGGGTTTCCACTATCCACCATTCAGACCTCATGCTCTTGGTAGCATGTAAACTGGTGCTTCCAAAAGGGTTCTGAAGTGTTAAAAGTTTTTCTTTTAAAGTGATGCTCTGAAGTTAATCTGTTAAACCATATTTATGTAGCAAAACTACTTGGTACTATGTCTAACCATGGGTGTCCGTAGAGCTTTTTTCAGGGGGGCCATCATTTTAAGGTCACCCATTCTCCGTCCCTTTTTGACAATGTCATGAAGGAGAGGGACTTAGTCATGATCACCAAAAGTGCAGGCATGCAAAGGTTTGAGAAACCTGATGCAAAAGATTAATAGAAGGATCAAGCTGCCATTGTCCGATCTAATCTGTTTTTATGTTTACAGTGGTTTCCACTACTGACTTTTCTTTCTGAAAATGACAGCACCATGACTCTGTTGTTCCAATATTTATATTCATTACCCGGAGAAGGTATGCAGATAAGAATTTTTAACTTTCTTTAAACTTTTCTGATGTGCATACAGGCTCTGGCTTAGAAAGCATTCAGACCCACGGGTCAGAATTACAGCCAGGTAAAGAGCATTTTTAGAAGGTTAGCAAAGTGAGGCCCAGAGCGATATAAATGTGATGAAAGTAGTGAAGGGCCGGCATGACAGAGTGAGAAGGGAGGCAATGAAAGGGTTAAGGAAGTTAAAGTTTTAGAAGCAGGGAAAGAGAGGATTGCCTGGGAGAAGCAGGATAGGGAGGGATTTGGTAATTTACTTAAAGGGGAGGCGGGGCTTTTGGGCATTATTGGAGGGTCAGCAGGATGGAAGAAGCAGGCAGTTTACACACTGCCTAGAAGCAATTAATATGGCAGAGGTGGACAGGATTTTGACCCAAATGGGCAGCTGCCGTCACAAGGGGACCGGAGTGGCTCCACAGACAGGTAGAGTCCCTGAGAGATTAGGCATCCGGGTCGACAGCGGGGGGGGGGGGGGGGGGGGGGGCAAGGAACTACCACGTGCTCAGAGGTCTTGGCCTCCGGAGCGTTTTTACCCAGAAGCCTCTTTCTGAGCTTTGCGTCAGGTTAGGAGCCACGAATGGGACCCATCGGGTACACCTGTTGGGCCACTATCAGCTGCAGCAGGTGGATCACCTGGATGGAATCCTCATCGGAGGTTGGAGCTCTGCGAGCTGGGCGGCAGGTCACGTGCGCACTCTGCCCCTGCCCGCTCAGCGTCACTGTCGGGGCGTTACTGAAATTGGCTCTTTACCACGTGACCGGCTGTGTCCAATTACAGCCAGTCACAGAATGTCAACAAACTGCGGTAACGAGATGTTACCGGGTTCTCCTCCTCACACCGATTGTGTGTGAGAAGGAGATTGCAGTAACATCTCGTTACCACTCACAGTGTACACCAACTACACCGATTGCCCCCCTCAATAAAGAGGACCTGTTACCACCCATCAAAGTACCTGTCACAGCCCATATGAGTACCCGAGTACCTGTCACAGCCCATCTGAGTACCCGAGAACCTGAGTATCTGTCACAGCCCATCTGAGTACCTGTCACAGCCCATCAAATACCCGAGTACCTGAGTACCTGTCACAGCCCATCTGAGTACCTGAGTACCTGAGTACCTGTCACAGCCCATCAGAGTACCCGAGAACCCGAGTACCTGTCAAAGCCCATCTGAGTACCCGAGAACCTGAGTACCTGTCACAGCCCATCTGAGTACCCGAGTACCTGTCACAGTCCATCTGTGTACCCGAGTACCTGAGTACCCGTCAAAGCCCATCTAAGTATCTAAGTACCTGTCACCACCCATCAGAGTATGCAAGTACCAGTCACCAGCCCATCAGAGTACCCGAGTATCTGTCACCAGCCCATCAGAGTACCCAAGTACCTGTCACCAGGCCATCAGAGTACCCGAGTATCTGTCACCAGGCCATCAGAGTACCCGAGTACCTGTCACCATGCCATCAGTGTAACCAAGTACCTTTCACCAGCCCATCAGAGTAACCAAGTACCTGTCACCAGCCCATCAGAGTAACCGAGTACCTGTCTCCAGCCGATCAGAGTACCCAAGTATCTATCTTCAGGCCATTCCTCATAGAATATACATTGGGGTGTTTGCTTTCCAAAATGGGGTCATTTTGTGGGTAATTCTATTGTCCTGGTGCCCCAAGACCTTCAAAAGTGTGATTGGTAGGAATGAAATGAGGTGTAATTTATGCTCCTAGAACGCCTGAAGGTATTGCTGCAATGTTGGGCCTCTGTATGTGAACTGGCTGTGTAAAAGTCTCACACATGTGGTATCACCATACTCAGGATGAGTAGCAGAATGTGTTTTGGGGTGTAATTTTTGCTATATACATGCTACTGTATGTGTTAGAAATATCTTATAAATTGACAACTTTGTGTAAAAAAAAAAAAAAAAAAAAGATTTTCATTTTCTTTCCATGTTTTCTGAAGACTTGTGTAAAAAAATTAACCATTTAAAAGACTCATTATGCCTCATAGAATAGACGTTGGGGTGTTTGCTTTCCAAAATGGGGTCATTTTGTGGGTAATTCCACTGTCCTGGTGCTCCAGGGCTTTCATAAATGTAATAGATCGTTAGGAAATTAGATGTGTAATTTATGCTCCTAGAACCCCCTATGGTGCTCCCTGCATGTTGGACCTTCCTGTGGGGCCAGGCTGTGTAAAAGTCACACACATGTGGTATCACCATACTTGGGAGGAGTAGCAGAATGTATTTTGGGGTGTAATTGGAAGTATGCATATGCTGTGTGTGAGAAATAAATAAATAATAATAATTTTCCCAAGAATTGTGGGAAAAAATTACAACTTCAAAAAGCTTACCATGCCTCTTACTAATAACCTTTGACTGTCTACTTTTCAAAAAGGGGTCGTTTGGGGGGTATTTGTACTATCTTGAAATTTCAGTGGCCTCAGGAAATGAGATAGGCCATTGGTGCATGAGGTGTGGTAAGGTGTGATCAATTTTCAATGATTTGCACCATAGCTTGTAGACTCTATAACTTTCACAGAGACTAAATAATATCCACTAATTTGGGTTATTTTTACCAAAGAGATGTAGCCGTATACATTTTGGCCCAAATTTATGAACAAAAATGACTTATTTGCAAAATGTTATCATAAAAACAAAAAAAAGTGTTGTTTTTTTTTCAAAATTTTTGCTCTTTTTTCACTTATGTCACAAAAAATAAAAAACCCAGTGGTGATGTGATTTTGGTACCACCAAAAGAAAGCTCTATCTGTATGAAAAAATAAATAAAAAATTAGTTTGGGTACAGTGTTGCATGACTGAGTAATTGCCATTCAAAATGTGATAGCTCTGAAAGCTATTTTACAGGCCATTATTGTGCAATTGGGCACCCTATGTAAGGTCTCCTTGTTTTTTCCTTGGCCTTTTTTGGGGCATTTCAGATCAGCGAGCTGGTTAGTCCTTCTAAGAAGGTTCTGGGGGGAATATTGGTGAGGGATGTGTCAGAAACCATGAAATCAAACCGAGAGAGAAGTACAGCTAAATCACAGTTGTTTAATAATAAAAGTAAAAAGAACAAACGTAGTCAAAACATAGTCAAAGTTCAGTAACCGGACCAGATAGGCAGCCAAGCAGAAGTCAGGGATCAAAGTAGTGGAACAGCAAGCAGGATCTGGAGCCAGAAGGGATGTCAGCAAAGTCAGTCTTTAAATGGGAATGCAGTAGATGGTTTCTTGTGATATGACCAAGCGAAGGCAGAGCTCCTCTGGACTGGACGGCTTAAGTAGGCAGGACTGATGAGCAGGATCATCAACAGCTGGGTAACTGTGGAGAGAGCTGGGAGCTGGCAATTTGCCAACAGCTGAGTGGCCAGCTCAGAGAAGTAAGGGCTGAGCCCAACCCTAAAAGTACCCCCTCCGCAATGACCCCTCCCCCTTGGAGGACCACCAGGCTTGAGGGGAAAACGTCTATGGAAATCATGGAGGAGGATAGGGGCATATACATTCTAGGATGAGACCCAAGAGTGTTCCTCTGTGCCATACCCTTTCCAATGCACCAGGTACTGTATGCTCCCACGGAACCTACTGGAGTCAACAATGGACTGTACTTCATACTCCTCGTGGTTCCCAACCTGTACAGGGTGAGGACATGACACAGAGGTGGTAAAGTGGTTGCAGACAAAAGGTTTTAATAAGGAGACATGAAATACATTCAAATACACATATTAGAAGGAAAGTCTAATGTGTAAGCCACTGGGTTAATCCTGTAAAGAATACGGAAAGGCCCAATAAACTGAGGTGCGAACTTCAGTGAGGGAACACAAAGTGGAGGTTGCTGAGATGACAGCCAGATCCTGTCCCCAACCTGGTAGGAAGGCACAGTCAGCATAGAGTCTGTACCTATAATTAGCATGAAGCAAAGCTTCCTGGACTTGTGCCCAAGTGGAACAAAGACCACGGAGATGCTCCTCTAATGCAGGAATACTCTGCGGAACAAATGAGTCAGGCAACATGGAAGGTTGGAAACCATAATTCACCATAAATGGGGACAGTCAGGAAGCAGAATTCAAGGCACTGTTTTGAGCAAACTCTGCCCATGGTAATAGGTGTGACCAGTTGTTATGATGGTCAGAAATATAACAACGTAGCCTCCAAGACTGACAAAGGATAAACCCGGCCACGAAGGGGCACCAGGTTGAAGGTCAATTGCGCAATCATACGGCCATTGTGGAGGCAAACTACTGGCTTAACCTTTGTCAAAGACATCGCTAAAATCACTGTACTCCTCCGGCACGGAGGAGATTGAAGAAGATGGAAGCATGTCTCACTGCATTGTGGTGACCAGGAGAGAACCTCAGCATGGAGACAATCAAAAGAGGGGTTGTGCCTCTGTAACCAAGGATAGCCAATAACCAGCGGAAATCTGGGTGAGGAAATAACTTGGAATTGGATTATCTCATGGTGAAGAGCCCCTAAGGCCATGGACAGTGGAACCATCTCATGAGTCACATGGGCAGGCTGTAGAGGTCTCCCATCAAGAGCCTCAATGGCAAGTGGAGTGTCACGCAGCTGCAGTGGAATTGAGTGCTTCAATACAAAGGCAGCATCAATGAAGAGGCCTGCAGCCCCAGAGTTGATTAGAGCCTGTATCTCGATGGACGACTTAGTCCAAGACAGGGTGACCGAAACCTGGGGCTTATCCTTCTGGATAACTGGGGACGAAACAATGCCACCTAAGGTCTGTCCATAACAGGACCTCAAAGCAGCCACAAGGACCTCATTGTTCCAAGTGACCTCTGCTGCCAGAGTACGGAATTCAATGGCATAGTCAACAACAGTTCAAAGTGTGCAGGAATGTCAAATACCCTTTTAAAGGAGGTCACAAATTCAGGGTAACTCAAGGCAACAGGTTTTTGCATCTCCCATAAAGGGTTTGCCCAGGCCAAGGCTCTCTCAGAAAGCAAAGATATCACAAAACCTGCTTTGCTTCTGTCCGTGGGAAACGCCTGGGGCAGCATCTCAAAGTATATCTCAACCTGGTTGAGAAATCCTCTGAATTGAACTGGATCGCCCCCAAATCGCTGGGGAAGTGGAGTGGAACCAGACATACCTCTTATAGAGGTAATACTCGAGGCGGGTGCCTGCACAGAGGCTGGCGCATCATCAGGGATGGCCTGCAGGTTGTATTGGAGCAACAGTGGGAGATTCCAGGTGCGCCATGCGACTCAGCAGCATTTGTAACGCTATGACAAACTGATCCATGCGGTGATCTTGGTCATCCAATCTGGATTTTTTTTTTAACAACAAGTGGATTGACTGTATCTTCTGAATTCATAACCTTCACCTACTATCAGAAAACATGAAATCAGACAAAGATAGAAGTACAGTTAAATCACTAAAATGGCATTAAAAACGCTTCACTATCAAAGGTATAAGCATAAAGCCTCTGAACTGGTAAAAATATATCTGCACTGTGGTAATAATAATGTATAAAATATATGATGAAAAAAATATAAAATAACAAGTGCTTAATAGCCAAATAATAAAGTGACAATGTGCATTCATATAGTGATAGTTTCTTGTCATGTGATCAAGGCAAGGTAGAGCTCCTCAGGACTGGACAGCTTAAGTAGGCAGGACTGATGAGCAGGATCATCAACAGCTGGGTAACTGTGGAGAGAGATGGGAGCCTTAATGCTGATGTCACATGACCACGGCTCCTGCTAATAGCTTAGGTATTAATGAGCATAGCTCCACAGTGTCCCGCTAAAGAGCCTGAAGCCCTGCCCACAAGCAGACAAGTAATACAAGCCTTAGCTAGAAATGTGTGAACTGTGTCCCCTGGCTCACAAATATAGAGCTCTAACCCCTGAACTATGCTTTTTGTTATTTCTTTGCTATGCACATGTCGTTTTTTCATTGTCTTATTTTATTGACTAAGTTAAAGTACTGTGGAGGTTAATACGAGGACTGGACCTATCACATGCACTTGTCAAGAGTGCACACTATGTCCACCCTTTCCACCCCCTCCTCCTTTCATAGAAGCAGTACTATAGCTTGCATGAATGATAAGCAAAGTATGAATGGATGAGGTAGACCTTTCGTTCATTTGTTCGTCCTCCATTCTATAGATTCACAGATTGCTTTTCACTAATGGACGCTATAGTAAAGCTTATATGAATGGAGGAGGTGGCAGTCTTGATAAGTACCTGTGACAGGTCCCACGCTCGTATTTACTCTCCACAGCAATAGAAGATTATGACTGCAGGGTATGGGGGTGCAGAGGACTTCAAATTTCAACTATGATAGTTGGCACCCGCACAGGGAACACTTCTCATTAAATGTACTCTTCCTTGTGCTGAATTTTCTTAAATTTTATTTAAGCTTAGCCTGTAAATCAATATACAGCCAAACTGAACTGGATCCATATTTTGCTTGGACCCTTAGCAGATGCATGCTGTGCAGTGACCACAGTTATGCTCTTATTTTTTTTTCATGTGTTAATATTTTATAATGTTGTAAATTTTTTTTGAAATACAGCATTGATTTGAACAAATTCTTAAATAATTTGAACAAATGTGCTACCATAATCAGCTGTCTTTTCACTTACTGGGCTTGGGGGGCTATTTTTGTTATTATTGAGTGAGTGTAATGTGAAGAAAATGGCCGGCTCGGGTATCTGCTGTCAGCAACATGGTATTTGCTGTCATCTAGTGAGGAGTTTAGCAAATTACTTCCTATGTGTGTGCTAGCTATCTGATGAGAGAGGAAGCTCATTGTGGGATGTTTATAAGACACTTTTCCAGGACTGCTCCCTCTCTGCCACACATGGCTCTTCCACTGTATATCAAGAATGCACTACTTTGTTGCTTGTTTAAATTCTCCATAAAAGATTTTGATGGAGGTGTTATTCTGTAAACTATCAATTGAGGTAACAAGTACTGATATCACTGGCAAACAATCTAAACAAAAATTGCTAAGAATATTCCCCACCGATCCCAGCGCACACAGAAACAAAAGATGATATAATTTGCAAGCTGCTATCATACAAAAGATAAATCATAAAAATTATATAGTATATAGCCCTCGTGAATCTATTGTCCAATATATACCATATTGACAGCGCTAAAACAACAAAACAATCATTCTTAAGAGGGTAGAAGCCCCATGGTTTACAACAAAAACCACAGTAATGTCCTTAAAAAGTCCCACACATCTGAGGATGGGATTTTAGTTGAAACACCAAAATGATGGAAAACAGAAAGAAAAGTCCATCTCCAAGAAAAGACCACCAGTGCAGAAAGAGCTTGTTAGCCGGTGACACCCCTTATGGTAAAGCACTCACCAGAACCCAATGGGTTAACAGGCACCTCTTTATAAATAGTCTTTCACTGGTATTCCTCTGTACCCAATTCCTGTGTCCTCATAGATTTTTCGGATTTAACACTTCACTCCCAGCAGCAAGTTCACATATAGAAAACAGCAAAAAGGGGTTCCATAGTGCAAACTGCTTTATTCTTTTAAAAAATTTGTGCGCATATACACCATACGTACATAATCAATAAAAATTCATTCACAGAGATGTAACCACTAGAACAACCGGATTTGTCTCACCGCGGCTCCGGGCGTCTTAGATCGAATGCAGGCTCGGCTTCCACGGCGGGTCCCGGGCAATCGTACAAATCGACCGCTCTGTAGTTACGAATAGCTGCTTGGTCAATTGAGGTAACCTTGCCAAAAAACATGATAACATTACTCTTTGTATCACCTGAAATTAATACTTGCAATATATATATGCCTACAAAGGTCCAAGGTATTTAAAGCTGAACTTCAGGAATTCAGATGCTTTGTAAAAAGTGCAGGGATGCTATCAGTTAAGTCCAAGGAGGTGCATGTCACCTCCTGCACTTATCTTTATTATTTACATCTGACAGGTTTATGAAACTCCTAGAAGACAGCTATCATTATTCTCCAAGGAGCTCCAACACGGGACCTTCTGATTTCAGTTCCTTTAGCAGCAGAGTCGATGCAGCTGCTATGCCCACCCCTCCCCTCCTCCTGCCCAATCACAGAAGCTTTTGTATTATGTAAACTTTTTCACAAAATAAGGCTGGAAGAGCTGCTGTGTACTTCTCTCCTTTCAGAGTGTCTCTTCTGGGAGTTCTATAAACCAGTCAGATATATATAATAGAGATAAGTCAAGGAGGTGGCATGCACCTCATTGGACTTAACTCATAGTATGCATGCACATTTTAAAAAGTTGCTGAATTCCTGGAATTGAGCTGCAAGCATCAGTGGAAAGGTTAAATGTAGGCATTATAAAATGTGTTTAGAATTTAATTTCATGGTAGTTTTTTCTTTAGGCCTCATTCACACTTGTGCATTCTATGTGCATGGCACCCTTAAAGAACCAGGGCATGTGTCAGAGGTGCCCGGCTGTGAGCTGCACATTATTGCTCTAATACCATTTTCTAAGAGTGACAAGAGTGGACTACACCTGTGTGCAATGTGTGCCAGTATGGCCAAATGTAGTCTCATTATATTCTTGCACTCTCATTTTCAGCAGCATATGAGAGATTGACAATCCTGGAGCACAATTGGGAGACAGTTGGTACACCATAAATGAAAGTGCCAGAGCAAGGAATTTCCTGGCCAGGTATTGTTTTACTGAAAGCTACAGATTTAAAAAGATTTGAATGACAATATATTAAAGCGTATATGAAAGTTTAGGAATTGTTTTTTTATCTAGGTTCTTTAAAGAGAAAGGTCACCTTTCCACCATATTTTTTAAACCTCTTTTTTACCTTTTAAGTTCAAAAACGTACCCACTTGCCCATTGACTCCAGCATTGTCCAACTGTGATCTGCGGCTACAAGCCAGTTCTTGTGCCACCATCTTCCTCTTTGAAGTGATCGGGAGCTGACTGTCTTTTCTCAGTTCAGGCAGCCGGCCCCCTGATGACATGCCTTCAGGTTTTCCCCCTCCAGTCAGAAGTTAGACTCAGTAGCTGAGATATGTGTCGAGTATATCCCAAGAGACTTCAGGAGTGGAGGACACATAATTCTCACCTTGGCATGAATGGCGGTGTGTGGTTGGCCAGAAAAGACAAAAGGTAGGCTAAACAAAAGTGTATTATTGGAGTGATATATGTATGAATTTCTATGTACCTTAAAGCTGAATTTCACCCAAAAGGGAAATTTCTGCTTGTTTGATATTTCTCCCCCCCTTCAATGCCACATTTGGCACTTTTTGGGGGAGAAGGTACCACTTTTGGTCAAATGCACCAAGGCGATCTGTGCCAGAAGTTTGGCCCTCCTCTTTTTCCCACGGCCTTCTGGGGCACATCACAGTTCCTAGAAAGAAGAGAAATTTTGGATATCGTGTGTCACCATATAGTGGCACTGTGGACACACAAATTGCTCTTTGCCAACATCCTAGCTAGGTAGAATTTGAATTGCAGATCAAAAATGGACTTTATAGGCACATCCATAAGAATTTTATATAAAATATAAATGTTTTATTTGGTTAGCGTAAAAATTGGCATGTACAGCATATACATACGTTAAAATAATGACTGATAGACCTAAATAACACTCCCACCACTAATAACCAAAATGACCAGGTATATGTTAATTGGTTAACACAATTGCTATGTGTTCCAACATAGATACGATTATGTGGTTGTGGCATGATAGAGGTCATTCATGGACACCGTTCTACATGTTGCGCGCATTAGCGCTTCTTCAGGAGCTTGAAAATAGTGCTGCGATGGTAATGATGTCAACTGTATAGGTAAGTATTAAACCATCAACGACTATAGTCACAAGGCTATCCCACTGTGTCGGTAATAGACAGAGTATATGTGTATCAATAGTTTAGCATAGACATCACAGCAATAGCTGATTTGTGTGCTTAGACCTGAAGGTGGTGATAGTACTACAGGCAACCAAGAAACCACATTAATACACCAAGATAATTAGCAGTTTAGATCATCCATTGTATACTCAAATAGGTGGATGTCCAAATATTCAGCAGGGTAAGTAGGTTTCCAACAGGTTTCCTGACTTAAACGTGAGTGTGGTAACAGATACTGTACCACTGCTAAGTCTAGCACCCCGCAGTGTGCAGGAAGAGGTTCATTTTTGATCTGTAATTAAAATACTACAGGTCCTAGAAGACTGCGGGACCATTCACAGAGTGTAGCGCAGCTCGCACATGTGAAGTAGGAAATTGGCTGTTGGTTTACCTTAAAGTGGATGTAAACCCTCACATATACCAAGTGAAGTGAAAAGCCTCAGAAGATACGCAGAGGTGAAACAAATCTCCGTTCATAAGTTTTACATGTACGAGGTATGCCTATTAAATAACAAGATTGTGATCCCACCTTGTAAACAAAGCAGTCAGAACCAGTTATAACTGCATGCATGGTGACCCTGAACATGTTTTGAACCTGCATGACAAGCAGCAACACTCTATGACATTCAGTTGATTGTGAGTCGCTATTTAGTTTGGTTGTGTTTTCTGCAGTATGCTGAAAAAAGGCTAAGTTTAAAAGTTGAATAACATGTCCATTTGACATAAAATTGCACAAAACACCAACAGAATGTTTTCAAATGCTTACTGCAGCTTATAAGAAGGACACCCTGTCTTGTGCGTGTATGTTTGAGTAGCACAAAAGATTCAGGGAGTTGAGAATGTCAAAGATGAACACCCTGGTCGACCTTGTACTTCAAGAACCGAAGAAAATGTAGAAAAAATCAGTCAGGTTGTTCGAAAAGACTGCCGACTCAGTGTTCGAATGATAGCTAAATCCATGAAAATTGACAAAGACAGCGCATGGAAAATTTTGTGCAAGAACCTTAACATTAGCAAAGTTTGTGAAAAGATGACCCTAAGGGTTCTCACACCAGAGCAAAAAAAAACGTTGCAAGGAATGTAGTGTTGACATTCTGCAGCAACTTGACACAGATTCAAACCTGTTTCATAAAAGTTTTTGACCGACAAGCACATTACTACACTTGAACATCCTCCTATTCGCCCGATTAGAGTCAGCTAATGCTGTAAAGAAGAAAACGGCAGATGTGTTAAAACAGCTGACAGAAAATGATTTTCTCAATGCCTTCAACTAGTGGAAAACAAGACTGCAGCAATGTATTAGTGCAAATGGGAACTATATTAAAGGGGACAAGCATTCAATTTGTAATACATATAAAGAAAAGGGGAGTAAATTAATCACTCTCATTATTTAATAGACAGTCTGGGCATACAGCCAAGGCAGCTGATTGGAGGAAAGGCACACACCCCCTCCATATAAGCAGAGACTCTCAGAGCTGTTCTGTGAATAGTTTAGCTCACTGCTAATCTATTTATAGGAACCTCCCTCGACACAAAATTCACTCTGGTTTTATGTCAGTTGACAGAGAACTTATCAGAAGTTATCATGTTGATAACAGAAGAACGGAGCAAGAGAAAGTCACAGGACTTAGTACTTTGGAGACAGATAAGGAAACACTGCATATATATATATGTGCCCAGGTCAAATTTCATGAATTGGGTTTACATCCACTTTCATTAAGATGCAAGTTCCTGCATTTGAAGCCGATTGAACAATCAGCTTAGGTGAGGACTTTTCTGGATACAGGAGCAGGTAAGTGTCCTTTTATTAGTATTTGTAGCTGCTGACTTTTAATTTTTTGGGGGAAGCCTGGAGCTTCTCTTTAACACAACATATCCTGATGTAACGTAAATGAATTAAAAATAAAACAAAAATAAAATGTGTATTGATCAGCACATAAACTATATGTTTAACAAAACCTCCTTAGGGCAATGGGAGACATTGGCATCTAACCAATGTGTCTCATAAACACAGCACATGTGAAAAATCTATTTTACTCAGTTCATAATCTGCTAACATCATCTGTTTGTGCAGCAAAGCACTCTACAATGTAACAAAAGTGACAACATTTGTAAATGAGAGATAGCTACACTTCAGTAGGATGCAGGTTGAGAGGCTTCTGACATTGCACTTAAAATGACACTAAGCTCTGGTTTAAAATAAAAAAAAATCTATTTAAGAATGCATTCTTGTATATAACTAATTTTGCTCAACAAATAACCAGCTGCATGCAAAATGTGACCAAAATCACCTAAGTATGTGTACAAAACAGTGCAGTGATTCATACAATTATGGTTACATAGTTAGTAAGGTTGAATAAAGACACCAGTCCATCCTGAGTGAGTGTCTACAATTGTCCCTATCCTTGTGCACTGCACACTCACATTGGTCCCTACCCTCAAGGAGCCCACAATCCTAGGTCCCCATTCATATACTAGGGTCAATTTTGGGCAGAAGCCAATTAACCTACCTGCATGTCTTTGAAGTGTGGGAGGAAACTGGAGTACCCAGAAGAAACCCACACAGGCACAGGGAGAACATGCAAACTCCAGGCAGGTAGTGTTGTGGTTGGGATTCGAACCAGCGACCCTTCTTATTGCTAGGTGAGAGTGATAACCACTACAGCACTGTGCCGCCCTATACAGTACAC
This sequence comes from Lithobates pipiens, assembly GCF_037356315.1. Taxonomy (NCBI): domain Eukaryota; kingdom Metazoa; phylum Chordata; class Amphibia; order Anura; family Ranidae; genus Lithobates; species Lithobates pipiens. Next base: position 459,583,226 of record NW_027507758.1, on the reverse strand, counting down.
TGGGCAAGTTAAACAGCTTCCATCTATGAACCTAATTTGTGTAATTAGTGGTGTGTCTGAAGTTCAACCGTAAGGGCCGGTTCAGACTTGTGCGATGCGAGAACCCTGCGAATCAACTGCGGGTTTCTGCATTGCACCCGAAGCGCACGGCAGTTCACACTGCCATATGTGAACTGCTGGGGAGTATCATTATATGTTAACGACACCCCATTTCAGCTTGCATATCGCACTGCGAACTGACAGTTTGGACATGAATCGGATCGCATATGTGTGAACATACATGCAATCCGATTCTGGTCCGAACAGAAAAAAGGGTCCTGTACATGTTTGGACTGAATGCGGTCCGACATCAGCCATGCTATTTGTATGGCTGACATCGCACCGCACAGACATCGCATGTAATGTGAACAGCAGCATGCTGCGAATTACATGCGATGTCTGGCATCGCACAAGTGTGAACTGGGTCTAAAACCCAAAATGTAATATATTGTATCTTACCAATCATTAGATGTGGTGGCTGCATCAGTTTTATTTTTTTGGCTTTTCCCCTCTGTTTTCAGCTGGTGGTCTGGCCACTAACACACTTACTGCATTAGTATGCCCCCACTCTGGGTGAAGAAGCAGTGGGGGCACTTTTGAACAGCAGCATTGTCAATATGGGGGATGAAGATTGTTAGATTTACTAGCATATTTAAATACAATTACAAACTGAAGCCAAACTCCACCTCCAACTTTATAAGCAGTTCAACAGTTTTTTTTTCCCTTAAGATAAAGGTGGTACATAAATAAATAAAATCTGATCACTGTGAGCACCCCTGTTCACATACTGACCTGATCACCAGATAAAAATAAAGCAAAGAAAGTCTGAAAAGAAAACTAATGCAGCCATCACATCTAATAATTGTTAAACTGCAATATAATAAATGTTTGCTTTTTTGGGTTTAATACCGCTTTAACTGAGCATGATGTACCTACAAGAGCTAAAAGAATAAATCTATTTGATGAATATGCATGGTGTAGTAGTCACCTGGTCACATTAATCCTTGGATAACTGGGAATATCATCTCCTATTACAAAGCCACAAGACAGCTGCAAGGTATTAATGACCTCTGTTTCATGCAGAAAGTAAGCTGTCGTATAAGTGAGACGGGGGCCGCTAAAGGAAAGATTGCTGGTGTGTTTATGTGACTGATTGAGGTTGACCCTGAGGATAAGCACACATGGGTGGCAGACAACAGAAGAAAGGGATTGGGTACGCTTGACCTTAGCAAGGACCACTACTCCGTCATCAGAGCTATCTGTCAGGATGTCGCTGCTGTCTACTGGTTCGTATACTGAGCCTAAATCTGCCAGTGAGGCGGCTTCCACTTCGCTCTCATCTGTCATGCTCAGCAACCTATAGGCTACTTCACTAGTGTACCTCTGTCTGGACACTTTGGCCTATAGTTTATAGGTACAACTAGTGTGACTCACAGACAAAAAGAGCACCTAATTGTCAGCGACTGCTTTAATCGCTACCAAAAAAAACCTGTTAAAACATTGCAGTATTGTGTGTTGTGTTTTGTAAGTGATCGATTGATACTGTACTTGGGTGGGCTGGGCTGGGTGGAGGGGCTTAACGCAGGTGCTAGCAGGTATCTGGGCTGATCCCGCTAATGCTGCAGTTTTGCGAACCCTAAACTACTGGGGACACTAGTATAGTTCTGATCAGATTAAAGATATTGATACTATACTAGTAAGGGAGGTTTATGGTGCATGTGTTCATGTTAGCACTACTGGCACTAATCTGACGCAGCTTGGGACTGATGCTGACCTTAAGGCCCCTTTCACACTGGGGCGCTTTGCAGGCGCTACAGGGCTAAAAATAGCGCCTGCAAAGCGCCCTGAAACAGCCGCTGCTGTCTCTCCAGTAAGCCGAATAGCACCGCTAAAATGACGGTAAAGTGCTGCTAAATATAGTGCCGCTTTACCGCCATCGCCCGCCACGCCCCAGTGTGAAAGTAGCCTAACTGATATTAAACTGTCTGCCCACTTTCTGATCAGAGGAAGCATTTCATTGGTCAGAGCCGATCAGCATGTCCAGGCCAGAAATCATTGGCCTGGACCTGAAGACTTATCAGCTCTGCAATGAATCAGTTTGCCTTTAGGATTTTTTGGTAGAGCTCAGAATTCATGGTTCCATCAATTATGGTAAGTCATCCAGGTCCTGAAGCTGCAAAGCCGCCCCAGACCATCATGCTACCACCACCATGTCTGACTGTTGGTATGATGTTTTTGTTATGAAATGCTGTATTAGTTTTATGCCAGACGCACACCTTCCAAAAAGTAACATTTTTGTCTCATCAGTCCACAGAATATTTGTGTAAAAGTCTTGGTGATAATCAAGATGTTTTTTGGTAAATGTGAGATGAGATTTGTGTTCTTTTTAGTCAGCAGTGGCTTTGGCCTTGGGACTCTACTATGGATGCCATTTTTGCCCAGTCTCTTTCTTATTGTTGAATAATAAACACTGGTCTTACCTGAGGGAAGTGAGGCCTGCAGTTCTTTAGATGTTGTTCTGGGTTCTTTTATGACCTCCTGGATTAGTTGTCGTCATGCTCTTGGACTAATTTTTGTAGATCGCCACTCCCCGGAAGGTTCACCACTGTTCCAAGTGATCTCCATTTGTGGATAATGGCTTTCCCCATGGTTCACTGGAGTTCCAAAGCCTTAGAAATGGCATTAAAACCCTTCCTAGACCGATACATGTTTGTTTCTAATCTGTTCATGAATTCTTTTAGATTGTGGCATGATGTGTTGCTTCTTGTGATCTGTTAGCGTGCTTCACTTTGTCAGACAGCTTCTACGTTTATGTGATTTCTTGATTCAACAGGTCTGGCAGTAATCAGGTCTGGGTGTGGCAAGTGAAATTTAACTCAGCTTTCCAAACAATTGTGGTTAAAGTGGAGGTCCGCCCAAAAAATGCTCCCTATCACCACATGGCAATCTGCTATCACAGCTGTGATCAGCAGAGTTCACAGTGCTGCAGAGAGGAAGGATCAGAAGAGCGGAGAGGATTTTCCACTGAAGATACCACTTTGGGACCCTCCATATACACAGATGTGTCTTTTGTACTATGCACACATGTGAGTTGCCAATTGGATGTTCTTATTAAACCGCTTTTAATCCTACAATTAGAAGCGCCTCTCCCTTGTTTATTTTTCAGCTTTGCTGGAATCCGGATTCTATTCCTACATGGTGACAGCATTTAGTGTATGGACTTTTAATGGACTTTAATTCATGTTTCATGAAATTTACATGGACCTTTTTTACTTGTAGGCTTACAATAGTATGTAAAGTGCTTGCGCCTTTTATGTGTCTGTATTTATTTATTACGGGTACTTATATAACGCTGTCAATTTATGCAATACATTTTTTTTGTGTACACTGTATGGTGTATTTACAGTGCAGTATAATCTCTAGGCTCCATTCCTGCATCTATAACTAAAAAGAGACAAGGGAATTCCTGTGTGCATGCACAGGAGATACATCATCAGTGCATGCAGAATGGCTGAAGAGGACTGGTCCCAGAAAAATCAGTAGTGAAGATGGCAGCAGCAGATGATGCAATGGTGACAGTAGGTGTGCCATAAACTGCAAGTATGCTGTGAATATTTGCATGATGTAGCAAACGTTCACCCCAATGAAATTTACTTCCACTATGCATGAGACATTACATAATTTATGCTTTGCTGGCTAATCCTCATAGAAGATAATAGGGGAAATGTAATGGTGGAATAGGCGGGAAAAGGGAGGCGAAACGCGTCAAGGTGTGACCACGCGACCAGGCATACTAACAGTGTCAGCGTCTTCCCGGGACTCATAGCAGGCTTTGTAAGGTGAAGGACCCTGGCGGTGAGCAGACGCCTAACTGGGGAAATGCCGAATGTTTTAATTGATCTTGTAAGCGCAATGTGTACAGGGAGGGAATTGTGTGTTTAATAAAACAGTGTTACATTATGCAGTTCTTTTTCCCTTGCATTTCTACATGATCCTTATATCCTAAACACACTGGTCCGTCCAAGTGGATTACCAGGACTTAATAGGAGATAGAGTGGCCTCTAGTGGTGGATTTTGATTTATACCTCTGGGAAGCTCACACACAAAAGGGGAATCACCTGGTGCAGTGGTGGAGGAGCAGAGTTTATCAGCATGCGGAATAATGTTTTTATGATTATAAGGAAATGATTTTAGCCGCAATCTAAAGGACATAACTTCTTGATTCAAGGAACTTTCCTTTCGGTGGATGGGTGTATAAAAACACTTTCTGATACGGACACTGCTGCTTTACTTAATCTTTATTCTAGTCTCTGGACACTGGAGTGAATATATTTGTGTTTTATGCTTTATTTTTTATTTTATTTAAAGTGATTTTAGAATATTTCATTTATGCATTTCCTTGTGTCTAGCTTTTAAGTATTATATGTGACATTATCCATATTTGGCTAGTCGCAAGTTTACATTTAACGCTGTCAATGCTTGCCATGTTTACATGTTAGCGCATATATTTTATTATTGGGAAAAAGGAGTTATATACTTTATGTATATGACTGTGTCTGATCTCTTGACAAGCAAGACTTGTCAGATTGTTGTTTCAAATAAAGCGGGACCTACTGGAGGCATTCCTTATATGCTTCTAACTACCAAAAGTATAGATTTTTTAGATATACTGCCTATCCTTTGTGCAGACTGCAGAACAAATCACATCCCTAAAGTGCATCTGTAATGAGATACATATGCATATTGGCAGTGTTTCCCTTCCTTTTTAAAAATGTTGGTTTAGCCATTCTGACCTTTGTTGTCACCACTATACAGGTCCGTATTTGCACATTCTGGATTAAGATCATTAGCCTCTATAATTCTGCTTATCTACACAACATACTAAACTTGCCATAATTAGCAGTTTCTTTTCGATGAGAACCTGAGAAAAGGCTACTCAGATTTATTCTTTTTGTAGCTAGGTGAGCCATAGGCAAGCTTTGGAAGTCATAGGTTGCTGCAGAATGGTCTGAATCATTAGACAATATTATGTTATGAGACACTTTATAGTTATACGATTTTAACAATTCAAAGACTTTCTCAGCACTTCACTTAATATCTACTGTAAGAAAAACCATTGGTCGCTGTAGAATATATTGAATATACTGTCGACACTATCAAATTCCTACCATTTTTACCCCTGAACTGGTGAATAGTCAATATGGGAATGATGCAACATCACTGCACCCCCCCCGTCACTTTATGCCTTGTGGCCTCAGGTGGGTGACCTGAGGGCCTGAAGACTGCGTGGCTGACCCTGGTCCTACCATAGCTGACAGAGGAAGAGTCTACAGTGAATCTGGTCTGGCATCACAGAGAGAGAAGGCTATCAGTGGTGCTTCAGGAGCCTTGTGAGTACAGACACCCTAAGGAGCCTAATGCCGTGTACAAACGATCTGAATTTTGGTCGGAAAAAGCTCTGATGTATCTACGGAATTCCAATGGGATTTCACTAAAGCTGTTTTGCATACACACGGTCACACCAAATTCTGACCGTCAAGAACGCGGTGACGTACAACGCATACAACGGGACTAGAAAAAGGAAGTTTGATAGCCAGTAGCCAATAGCTTCCATCTCGTAGTTGAATCTGAGCATGCGTGAGTTTTTGAACGACGGAATTGCATCCACACAAACGCATTTTCGAATAGGAATGCTCTCAATCTTTTGCTGGCCGAAATTCGGACAGCAAAAGTCTGATGGAGCATACACACGATCGCATTTTCCGAACAAAAGCTCTCATCGGTCTTTTGCTGGCAGAATTTCCAATCGTGTGTACGCGGCATTAGTCAGTTAGCCCACTTCTTGTGCTCTAAATCAGCTGAGGGTCCACACAAAGAGAACACTGGCTAGTGTTCTTAGAGCTCCAGGACTGTTCACTACTTTGCTAAAGCCTAGTACATACGGGCCAAATGTTGGGCAACATTGGCCAGTTCAATAAAAAACATCCGACAATCGTCCCATGTGTTTGGCAGCTAGTCCAACAGAAAACCATTGAGATAAAGGGTTGGGACTTTAAATGAGGTCTGCATGAGAGGATGGATGTGTTTATTTGTCTAAAGCACACAGCAGAGCATGCAATGTAAAGTACATACAAAATAGTAAACATATAAAAAGCATGATGCAAAAGACCATAAACATTGTATAACGACTATTCATGGCATTTTTAGAAAATCTTCTCACAAATGGAATCATTAAACCCAAGGTTTGGTCCTGAAAATGAAACATATTGCATCTGTGTAAACTGACGCGTTTCATTTCATGGTTGCCAATATTCAGGTTGCTTTTTTTTTTCCCCCATGGGTTTACAACCACTTTAACACCCTTTGCTCTTCCTCTCCTCTCTGCATCCCCCTTTTCTTTCACACTTTTTTCTGGTCTCCTCTGAACTCTACAAGAAATGACTACTCCGTCTCCTACAGAAGTTTGGGGAGTTATGTGATTCCTGAGAATGGTTTATTACCTTTCCAAATTATAGAAGCAGTAATGGTGGTTGAAGCAGTGTCCATCTGCTCCAAAGTGGTCTCTCCGGCAGTGGCAGTGGTTGAAGTAGCAGCGTCTCTCTCAGGGGTGTCAGCAACAACAGGTATCACCGCTGTAGAAGGCCTCATTGTAGGAGCAAAGATGGCCGACTCCTTGGTCGTCACGCCCTTGGCCCAGTCCACGTGGTAGGCCCTTGGTAGTGCGATTGACTGCTCAACTTTAAAGAAGTATTCCCCACAGGCAGGACAGCGGACAAATGGCCAGGGATTCACGAACAGTCCTTCATACTTTCCACACAGCATCCCCAGGGCCTCAATATCTCTTGATGCGTACAGGACGAACCGCCTTTGAGGGGCCAGGCGGATCCCTGTATCAGTCAACCTAGCTCCCGGGAGTTTCACACCCATAAGACCTTCTCCTGATGGCATACGGGGTCCCATGCTGGGTGGCATTCCCGGAGCTCGGAACATTTTCGCGCTGAAAGTTTCTTTCTTCCGTGTCCAAACAAAGTAACCTGCTTCCTCCTCTCCTGCAACACACTCACGCGGTGCCTCGTGAAGGAAAACGAAACAGGCCAGACTCCTCCCAGTGGTATCTTCGGCCTCGCAACTCGCTGGCTTTTTCCAGGCTCCTCCCACGATTACACACCAACAGTGGAAGTCCATCAATACACAAGATGGCGTAGAAAAAAAAACACAACCCTCTGTCCACGTGTACAGTTCTTTCGAGGGGTAACGGTAAATCCCGGACTGCGAGCCCCCACATCTAGCACTAACCCCCTAATGAGCTGTTGGTTTGATTGAGTTTACCGTTACCTTCTTCTCCTCGATTTGTGTCTAGGGGTTTCCCATGGTAGATACCCAGTAACTCTAGAGACTGACGACAGATCCGCATGAAGGGATTTTTATTGCAAAAACTTAGACAATGAACAGTCTCTTTAAAATAGGATCAGAGGGTTAGGAAGGAAGTTCAGATACTCTTAGTGTCAAAGACAAAAATGAAGAACTTGCTTACTTTGACTAGATCCAGAGAATAGCCATTCACAACTGGATGTTCACTCAGGTTGGATAGTCCCTCTCTCACAAGGCCTAGCAGCCAACAAGGTGCTTTACTCAGGAACAAGTCTCTGCCACAGACGTTGTTGTAGAACTTACAGGAATATGTCTCTGCCACAGATGGTGTTGTAGAACTTCAGGAAACGAAAACTTGTGGAACACTCGTGTGATTCCTGGATCTTTCAGCCAGCTTGGCGATACCCACGAGACTGGATTCACTTAGGTACTTCAGCCCCTCCAGGCTCTTGCTAAAAAGCCAACCTGTACGTGGCCTTCTTCTGAATAGTCCTCCCCTGGATAGCTGCGAAGTTACTGGGCCTCTCCAACTACCGGAGATGGCACCAGACTACCTTGGAATCCTTCTTTAGTTTCCTTGCCTCGGGCTAACCAGCCCGAGACAACAAGTCGAGTGGATCCGCACCCCAGGCCATAGCCTTCCTGGGGGCTGGTCAGGAGGACCAGGACCATGGAGTTAGAACGTACTTCTGGACCGGAAACCCCGAACATCCGCATCTTAAGTACCCTCTCCCAGAAAGCACAGCAAGAGTGACACTGCCACTGGGCGGGCTCCGAGAGAGAGTAAACTTAAAGCACCCAACTAGACTGTGGTTCCATGCCTGCCAGAAGAGACAATGCCCCTTGTGGCCAGGCTGAACATCCTGTAGTCCAGTCAGACTGATGATGAGGTCCAAATTTAGAACAATTGTACCCAAACCAAACTACAGTTCAGGTGTAACATTAACTTTCAAAAACGCATAGTGCCTGCTCTTCAGGAGCTGTCACTACACAAATGTATGGAAATCTCCATTAAGTAAGTTTACAAACTTCAAGATCATTCGCATAAATAGGAGTAGACAAGAAATAATTGAAATACAATTATAAATGAATATATGATTTTATATTTAAAATAAATTTATTCTAAAAGAAATTTAGAGCTGTACTTAAAAGGTTACATAATAGATTTTAATGAATCTCATATTACAAGGTTGACCTAAATACAAACAACTTGTACCAGTGGAAGTCTCCCCCTTTTTACATAGAAGAGATTAACTGCTAGTGTAGGCAGGCATCATATTTGAAAGTGAAAGAGCATTCATTTCAGAACTGCTTAGATGGGACATACAGAGATTATATTCTACCCACTCTAGTGTGGAATAATGCTTACGCTGGGCATATGAATGGGTTTACTGGCCTGGAATAAATGACCAAATAAAAAAACGGAATCACAAAATGTGCATCATGGTGTGACAAGCAGTAAAAGGAAACAGTCCAACCACATGCCATTTCCGGATAGTCCTTGGTCCAAAATAGGCATAGATTTGTTCAGCTGGAATGACAAAGAGTACATGATAACTGTGGAATATTTTTCAAACTCATGGAAAGTGGACTATTCACAGGACACAAGAATGATAGCAGTGATCAGAAACTTAAAACCCATTTTGCAACACATTACATTGCTTGGTTCAGTGGCATCCCGTCTATAGGGGGAGCCTGGACCATGGATTCTAATGTGGGTTTTTTTTTTTTTTTTTTAAGCAGGTGATTAGAGCCAGAGGCTCTAATAGGCTTCAAAAAAGGATGGGCTCAGAGCAAATAAATATTTGCTATTCTCACACTAATCCTCCTCCCAGGCCAATCAGGAAGCGGGTTATGAGACCCATTTCCTGATTGTCCAAAACGCCAGGCAATCCTATTGGACACCTAGGAGGAGGGAGGAGAGAGGAGAGCGGACAGCACGACCGGAGGAGAAGACCCGTTGACCCACCAGCCGCCACTGAATTGGCTCACCTGCAGAGGCATTCCCTGGCTCAGACAGGGGAGGGGGGGGTTTGCCGCATTCCCCGCAGCCCCGACCCCCCCCCCCCCCCCTGAATTATCGAGCACCAGCTGCCACTGGCTGGGATAAGCATGCACCAGATATTAAACATGTGTGGTTAGTTTCGTACGAATCAAAAATTCATACGAATTTCTGAAAATTTGTACAATCAGAAGCATCCGAAATACGAATTTCTATGCTTCCGAATATATGAAATTTCGTTGACGAATTTTGGATCCAAATTCCATTACAACGGAAACGTGACTGGTGTTTTGTTGACCAATCAGAGGTTTTCTGCTACTGAGTGAGGGTTGGGAAAATTACCTTTTTTTAATAGGGGAGTGGGAGACTGGTACTGGTAGTCGATGGGAGATTCAGAATAAAAATGAATAAGAATGTTTGTTAATATCGTTTGATTATTGTCATAATAATTACGATTATTCGTTATGATGAAGTTAAAAACCCAGGAAGTCAGCACATGGATGGCGGGAGCCCCTCATAATGAGCACAGCACAGGGATGGTGGGAGCCCCTCATAATGAGCACAGCAGGTGTACAGCCCCAGGAGGAAATCAGCACAGCACAAGGATGGTGGGAGCCCCTCATAATGAGCACAGCACAGGGATGGTGGGAGCCCCTCATAATGAGCACAGCACAGGGATGGTGGGAGCTCCTCATAATGAGCACAGCACAGGGATGGTGGGAGCCCCTCATAATGAGCCCAGCACAGGGATGGTGGGAGCCCCTCATAATGAGCACAGCACAGGGATGGTGGGAGCTCCTCATAATGAGCACAGCAGGAGTACAGCCCCAGGAAGAAATCAGCACAGCACAAGGATGGTGGGAGTCCCTCATAATGTGCACAGCACAGGGATGGTGGGAGTCCCTCATAATGAGCACAGCGGGGGTACAGCCCCAGGAGGAAGTCAGCACAGCACAGGGATGGTGGGAGCCCCTCATAATGAGCATAATGAGTCAACAACTGACATATTGAGAAAGGTATTTTTTGTTTTTTAAATTCATTATAACGAACATTCGTAATTCTTACTAAAAGTTAAGGAACCTAGCGAAAATTCGTATTTCGTACGAATCCAAATTGAATTTCTGACACGAATTATGAAATAGAATTAATGGCTAATACGAAAAGGAATGGAACGAAACAAAACGAATTTATTAATGGCCCACATGTCTACCAGATAATATGGAAGACCTACCTCGCTCTTTTACAGAAAAAGTTAAGGGAAATAATATACTTGGGGGAACTTATTGCTTAAGTCCTAAGTACAAAAACAGATGACTACCATTTGGTTTATATGTGAGGGTGAGGGGCCTCAAAAGTTTTGTTTTTTATGGGGGGGATTAAATTACTTGGGTGTTACTTGCATTTTTTTTAAATTACTATTTTTTTTTACTTAACTTTTTCTTTATTACGATGGGGACAAAAAGTCCCCTTCCTGATGATTTTTTGGTGACATGTTCTAAAAGATCCTCGATGTCTCCCCTGTACTCCACTGAATCTGACACAGTACAGATCACACTGCATTCCATTCTTTCCTGACAGGCGGACCTGGAAGTGATGTTTTACATGTTGCTTCCGGGTTAGCAACAAGAAGGGGAGGGGAGCAGACGTGGGTCCGCTCAGCTCCCTCCCCCTTACCCGGTGGCACCCGCTATGCAGATCCCAGGCCCGCAGATGGGAAAGCGGAGGCAAGGATACATGGTAGGGGAGGGCACGCATGGGGGGGGGGGGGGGGGGCGGTGTGCAAGTAATCTACTGCCTGCAGAGGTAGACTGCTTGCATTTGAAAGCCAGGAATCGGAGTGTCAGATTTACACACAATCACACAATTATTTGTAAAATCCCCCGCCGTCAAGAACCTTGCAGCAAAAGGGCTCAAGTGTACCGTAGTTTGTCATCATCTTTTATTGTTTACCAAAAATTGTCAATTATGTTGTGTTGTGTGCACTAAAATGTATTTAAGTGTATCTTTTTCCTGAAAATTTGTGTTTCATAAATGGCTGTGCAAATATTGTACGACTTCATAAAGTGCAACAACCACCATTTTATTCTTCAGGGCCTCTACTTTCAGAAAACATGTAATGTTTGGGGGTTCTAAGTATTTTTCTAACAAAAAAAAAAAAGGTGATTCTAACATGCATTTGAAAAATGTCAAAATTGGGCCGTATCCTCTTGCCCCCAAAATAAAGAGTTCAGCAGATCTGCAGATTTACAAGTGTAGTCTCCACTTATTCACATGGTTTATGATAATTAGACAAAAGACTTGAGTGTTACCACCTTTGTCTCTTCTCCATGGGTTATTATGAGCCTAATGCCGCATACACACGACCAGACCTTTCGACAGACTAGGTCCGACGGTCTTCCCAACAGACTTTCGGCGAAGTTCCGTCTGACTTTCCGAATGAACAGACTTGGCCACACACAATCACACCAAAGTCCGATGGATTTGAACGTGATGACGCACGACTGGACTAGAATAAGGAAGTTCATAGCCAGTAGCCAATAGATGCCCTAGCGTCGGTTTTTGTCTGTCGGACTAGCATACACACGAACGGATTTCTCGATAGGAACTGGGTCTTGCGGAGTTCCGGCAGAAAATTTTTAAATGTGTTCTATTTCTAAAGTCCTTCAGATTTTTGGACAGCAAAGGTCCGATGGAGCCCACAAACAATCAAACTGTCCGATGGATTCGTTTCATCGGACCTTTGCTGTCGAAAAGTCTGGTTGTGTGAACGTGGCATTAGATGCTCCTCTGACCCAGGCAGCCCTGAAAGGATAGCATAGGGAACTGCAGATGTCCATCCCTGTTCATACTTGGTCTAGTCATTTAAGAGGAACACAAACACATTCACACACATGTTATCCAACCAGAAAGGTCTGGTTCCTGACTATTAGTTAAATAACACCAGCTATTGTGGAAAAAAAAAAAAGCGGTTGGTTGTGTATTCTAGTTCTAGCGTATATTCTGCTAAATGTGGAGGACTGTCTCCCCCTAGTGTTCAACATGCTTATTGCACACTATAGCTGATCAGCTTTCCTTTTGCTGCCATTGTCCCAGTAAATAGCAGAATAATGAAGCACAAAACAAAGTTATTTTCAGGTATAAGACCCTCACCTTTATATTGATGTTTACATGTTTAATGGCCACATGCTAATTTCTTTATAAATCACAGGAAGAGCATAATACACTATATGAGGATAATCGTTCAATAATTCAACAATTCTTACAAAATATAGCTAGTAATTAGAAATAGTACTGCAAAGATCCTATGTCATGGGTACACCCTGTCTTAAGTGTTATTATTATTTTTTTTTAAGAAAGATTTTATATAGATGTAGTGCCCTCTACTTGTAAGTAGGTGCTTAGTGGTGTTTTTTTGACAGTATAGGATATAAAGACACGTAAATTTAGCCAGGGTCCTACTCTTTACTAGACCTGGTTGTTTATTTGGGGATGGGAGTGTCAGAGTAGAAGGGAGTGTGGCTGCCTACACTTGGGCTCAGGGATACCTCCTCTGCTTGACAGCAGATTTTGCTGGAAAGAGAGGATGGACTGAGACCTGAGTGGCAGGAAACCCATGTGAGAGAATTGACCAATGGCTAATTTCTTCGGTCAATGGGAGGTCTCTCATAAAAGGGGGATCACATGCTCCGGCGGGGTCCTAGAATGTAGTTGGAGTTGGAGGACCGGAGGCCCAGGAATTCAGAGATCTCAAAGCCTCTGGGAGGAGGCTGAAGGCCTGGGAGTTCAGAGACCCTGGAGCCGGATAGCTGGAGGTGAGTCCAGGGAGGCCAAAGTCTGGCCCCTGGAGAAGAAGTCAGCATGTAGCGCTGGAGGAAGACCGGGCATCCCATGCAGGGATGTAACGACTGTGTGGAGGAGGAAGTAGGAACTAAGCAGAAGGAGAAAACTGGGAATCGACTTTCTATGAGTAGAACATGGACTGTTGATTGGGAGAGAGCAACGGGAGTGCAACCCAGTAGGACTAATACATAACTTAATACTGTGTATCTAAAGACCACAGTATCAAGCACTTTTCCAGGTCTGAGGGAGATTTGACAACACAAGTCATGGAAATAGGCAGTGTGGCCTGTGACTTCGGGGTCAACAGCCACAGCATTATTCAGAGTATTGCTTATCGGTCCATATTGGAAGTGCCACCTGAGATAGGGATTGTAACCAGGAAAGGATCACTATAAGGGTCTTGTCTAACAAATGCTACAGCTACAGATTAGTACCCTTTTTTGACCTAAAACTGGGGTCGGATGGGGCATTTCATATACTCTATTGAACAGCCCACTGATTTATACTCAGAATAAAGCATTATAAAGGATTACAAACCACTTTTTCTGGATATACAGAAAACTAAAGGAATCTTTATATGAAATACATTATTGAAATATTTGACAGCAAGCAAAAAATTTGAATTTCACATAATAATTTTAGGTAAATGGTATAATAATAAAATGTAACTCAGTCGCAATGGCTTATACATAAAACTGTCATTGTTTTTGTATAGACTTTCATTATCTTGACAAAACAGATACTATGGACAGTTATCTGTTTACTTCTGCAATGACAGCAATGATAGCACTGAGATCAGTATAATATTTGCAGCAATGTTTAAATATGATATTGTACTGGTGTCATAAGTGAATTCCATTGTCACTGTAAATATTGATTACTGCTCCAGTATGGGCTGGCCATTTCTTTACCACAAACTATTTTTCTGACTACTATGAGCATCCCTGCGCTGTGGGGTGCTTAAATAAATTTAAATTAAAATAACATTTTGACTGCTGCAAGAAAACAGGTGTATACTCCTTTAAGAATTAGGGTGAGAACTTCAATAAGATATAGAATCATAAAAAATAATTTACAATATTTACGATATAATCAAAAACATCTATTAGAATAAATGACAAAACATTCCAATAAAAGTTCATAAGGTGCTGTAATTCTTCAATATTGTGATGATTCCTTTAAAGTGTCATCTGTGCAGAAAAAAAGTTCTTTATAAGGTGCAATCCGAGAAATAATATATGACAAAAGTGATGAAAGTGCTGTGTCCCCTTCCTCTTGTGCCTTCACTCACCAGCTATCCATGTAAAAATCGTCTGTACTGGTGAAATATATCTTTTATAGATGTATCTTTTCCTCTTCCACTCGGCTCCAGTAGTGGGACGTACTCATAGGATAAGAAATAGAGCATACATGGCGTGATTTAATTTTAAAAGGCTGACAAAATCTCAAATTAAAAACATAATCAATGACTCCAAAGAAAAACATGTTGGAGAATGGAGAAATGAGCTAACAAACTCCAAAAAATGAACCATTTACCAGTCATTGCAGAGAGACTACAAACTGGCTCCGTACCTGGAGGTGCTACAAGACCCCAAAGACACACAGACCCTGAGCCTGCACAGATTGAGTGCCCACAGCCTGGAAATTGAATTAGGGCGGCACAGTCAGACCTACAAGCCCAGAGAGAGTAAACTATGCCAACAATGTGACCAGGGGGTCCTGGAGGATGAGGACCACTTCCTGCTACATTGCCCAAAGTACTCATCAGCAAGGGACACTCACTTCCAGAGACTCTCCACTCCAATCCCAGACTTCAATTCTATAGAAGAGAAGAGGAAACTCCAATTTCTACTGGGAGAAGAGGAGCCAATGGTAAAAATGCACCGTGAATTGATGAGAGAGAGATTATACAGATTGCAGCACCTTAATTCTTCTACTCCACGCTGTTCACTTCACCTATTCTCCTGCAGTCCTGCTGCCCTCACTCGTGACTCGGCATGCAGACAAGTGAGCGGAGCTGGCACCGCACGGGCCAGATGGAAGGAGGAGAAATCAAGCAGCACCACAGCGTTCTCCTGCTCCCTTCAGGCATATCACTCAGTTCAGTGGGCAGTGCCGGATCAGAAGAGGAGGCATTGCGGAGGCCGCCGTTGCTCTTGATTTTACTAACAGGCACCTGGGAATGCACCGAGCCAAAAGCGGCCCCAGGGCACTGAGTGTAGGCGGCCTTGGCTGGGGTCGCTGGGCAGGTGGGGTCATCTTTTTGCATGGGCCCCTTGCCCATGCAAAAAGACAGCCCTGCCCACCCCCCTCTAGTGTATCTCAGTTGAAAATGTTTATGTTCAAAAATTTTCAACCACATCATACTACATATGAAATTTTTTTTTATGGAACAAGGAACTGCCCTCTTACAGTTCATAAAGTATGGGATTTATGAATGTGAATCTCATTTTACTCTAGCAACATGATGAGTTGACCATAACGCTTATAGAGCAGAGCATTGTTACCTACGGTACATGTATTTTAAACGATTAAAATAAACATAAATGATAACTCAGACTGTCAAAGTGTATACTTTTATTTTATTATGCTGAATGTCTAAAATACAACATTGTATTCTGAATATATCATGCACTGGATTTCTGCAAGCTTACTGTATTTTACAATTGTTTGAGATCAATAAAAAGAGAAGTGTGCTGATTTCTTACATATAATTGTAAAAAATGCTTAATGCAAATAAAAAAACTTTAATTGAGTAAGTTAAGAAAAATAGACAGTGATATATCTTTTCTAAGTATCCAGATCAATAAGATAGCTGGCAATTTGTTTCACAGCTAGCATGGTCTCTCTGCAGGTTGGTTCAATTTCATGTTCAGGAAGAAGAAAACCATAGTGTCCATCATCGCGCAGTTCAAAAACAAAAGAGTATTTAATTCCTTCATCATATATCCAATCAAGTGATGCGCCAAAAGCTGGGTCTGCAAATACAAATTTTACATATATACAGTACATACACACATGATGGGGCTATTTTAGAACTGACATCTGTAATCTGCCAAATATTTGAGCAATGCATATAAATTAGTGGCGGGCTGCATATTGGGATCATATTAAAACTTACAGCTTGTGAGAAAGATCTGCAATTTCTAGAAGTTATCGAAGGGCAGATTAAAAAAAAAGGAAATGTATAGCTTATAAGTTTTGGATAGAGTGGGGAAAGGTTAGAACTTTTGCCAGGATTTTACTGCTGTCCCATGCCCTGATTTAACAATACAGAAACTGAGGAAACCTCATCAACAGTAAAATAGTCAGAGTATACACTGTAGAAGGGTACATTGCTTAAAAATCCAATCGGGGATGTGATTAATGTCTCAATGCTTTTGCATTTTTTTGATGCACAGATTCTGTTCATGCCGAACGAAGGTGCCCATGCTCATAATAATGCTAATTTTTCTATTTACCATATTATACTAAGACTTTGCATATTTTGTTGTGACTATACATCTGATTGGACTGTATACGATTAATTTGAGCATGGCGGATGAAAATTTTTGTTAGAATGTGAACGAAAAATTATGTGATGATTTGGGGGTGGGTCTCTGTCATATAGTGGATTTTTAGCTGGATGGATTGGTGTTTACTGTCTACCTAAGGAAGGGGACCCTGTGTAGCCCTGAAATGTTGAACATTGATTTTAATGGTAACTTTATAATAAAGTTGGAGCAAAGCAGCTTCATTGTAAGGTCCCCAGAAAAGCATAGCATGGGTAGCAGTACACGTATATACCACCTTCTTTGCAGGATCACATACTGTATATTAGCAATTACATTTTTGGGACAGAGCCGATTAAAGGGACAATTTGGTTTACTGGTGATATGTAATCTACTTTTCTATGATTGAACAAGGCTAGAGGGAGTGTTAAGACCCATACACACTATCAGATTTTCTGCTGATTTTTGTCTTCAGATTTAGCAAAACCATGTAGTGCAACGGCCTGCCTGATTGCATACACATTGAAACTCCTAAGGTTTGACCTCATATTATATGGTTTTGGTAAATCTGAAGGGAAAAATCAGCAGAAAATCTGATAGTGTGTATGGGGCTTAAGTCTACATCATCGCTACCTCATCACTTATGGGTCTTGGGAAGCTTCATTTCTATGTCCTTTTACCCTTTGTAAAACTTACATATTGTAGTGGCAATAGGTCCATATTTGTAGCTGGTGTTATAAAGGCTGTTCAAGGAATTCACTGCAGATTTTGCTATCTTGTTCTACAGAAGAAAAAAAAAGATTCTGTATATAGTATGACAGAGGATAAATTGGATAAACCTTGACAGTCAATCAAAATGCAACTTATGATGGTTCATTTGTCAAATAATATAAACTTTTATAACAAAACACTTGTCCAGCTGTATAAATGTAATAAAATAAAATTTTTTTTTAACTATATTGAATAAACGAATAATATAAACATTGCCAATTTAAGGTAATAAATGTAGTAATCCCAATATTTTCATTATATATGATGCATGAAAATGAACCTACCAGTTCCTCATGATCTGGTGCCAATTCCTTTGTATATCCATAGGGATACATGAGCAACTGTGAGAAAGCATGGAAACTGATGTACGCCTTCATAATAGAAAGGTGTTCACGAATATGTGCAGTAACTGCTTTAGTCTCTGGTGCAGACTCTGGGCCAGTTCCAGAATAAACGTCAAAGCATGGATCACCATAAATTCCGTCATCTAAAAGAAGCACATTTCTCTATTACATGTTTCTATTTAAAGTACTCCTTTAAATGACTGGATAGAAAGACAAAGGCAATGAGCAGACATTTTGTGATGTGATAAAAAAATGGAACCTTGCCAGTTTTTATTCATGTGTCAGCAGTGGAGATTTCCCCTGATTTCTTGTCTCAATGGCAGTTTTATCAATTGAACAGGAAGTCAGAGAAATCAATATGATAACAGTAAAAAAATCATTTTGGGGAATTATAAAAGGCAAAAAGTTTGTAAGCTGTACATTACTGTTTGTGTCTGTGAAGGAGAATTCCTACACTTCTTTGACAATGTTGCCACTGGAACAGAAACAGAAGTCTCCCCCATGGAGACACAAACAGCATAAAACCTGCTTTAGTTTGCCCAAAATTCAAAAAAGTTTATCTGGGATGCTCTTTCAGCAGACATTTCTATGTCATCCTTTTCACTATGGAAAGAGTTATAAGTTGTTTGCATTAACCACTTGCCTACTGGGCACTTAAACCCCCCTCCTGCCCAGACCAATTTTCAACTTTCGGTGCTCTCACATTTTGAATGACAATTACTCAGTCATGTAAGAAAGTTATGTAGCGCTACCTATTTAAAACAAGACTAATAAAAATAATACAAATAGTGAACCTCTTAATTGATGAATCAGTGAAAAAATCTAAAAATTATACATACATGTACATCACAATGAAAAGTGCAACAATATTATGCTGACTAAAGTGCAAAAAAACTTATAACGTGCAATATAGATCCACAATCATGGAATGTGCAAATTACACAAAATAAGTGACAATATCACAGTGCAAATGAGCAATAAGAAGTCCATCACAACTCCAGTGTTCCAAAGTATTCAGTGCTGATCAATGGATCGATTCTTATCAGTGACAGTTCAAAGTAAATCATGCAGTGTTTAACCACTTGCTGACCAGCGCACGACGATGTACGTCGACAGAATGGCACGGGCAGGCAAATGGGCGTACATGTACGTCCCTTTAAATTTGCCGCCCTGCCATCGGGAGCGTGCCGCCGCGCTGGTCGGGACCCCCGTGAGTCTGGTCGCGGGACCCGCGGACTCGATCGCCGCGGGCATCCCCGCGATCGTCTCACGGAGCGGCCGAATGGAGAAGTGCCGTTGTAAACAACATTTCTCCATTCTGCCTAGCAACTAGTGACGCTGATCTCTGCTCCATGTGATTGGAGCAGAGATCAGTGTTCACTAAATGAAAGCCCAACCCCCCACAGTTAGTAACACACCCTTAGGAACACTTAACCCCTACACTGCCACCCACTGGTTAACCCCTTCACTGCCAGTGTCATTTACACAGGAATCACTGCATTTATATAGCAGTGATTACTGTATAAATGACAATGGTCCCAAAAATGTGTCAAAAATGTCCGATGGGTCCCCCACAATGTCGCAGTCACAATAAAAATCGCTGATCGCCGCCCTTACTAGTAAAAAAAAAATAATAAAAAATTATTAATAAAAATGCTATAAAACTATCCCTATTTTGTAAACGCTATAACTTTTGCGCAAACCAATCAATAATCACTTATTGCAATTTTTTTTACCAAAAATATGTAGAAGAATACGTATCGGCCTAAACTGTGGGAAAAAAATGTTTTTTTATATATTTTTGGGGGATATTTATTATAACAAAAAGTAAAAAATAATGCGTTTTTTTTCAAAATTGTCGCTCTATTTTTGTTTATAGCGCAAAAAATAAAAACTGCAGGGGTGATCAAATACCACCAAAAGAAAGCTCTATTTGTGGGAAAAAAAGGACGTCAATTTTGTTTGGGAGACACGTCGCACGACCGCGCAATTGTCAGTTAAAGCGACGCAGTGCCAAATCGCAAAAAGTGGTCTGGTCTTTGACCAGCAAATTGGTCCGGTCTGAAAGTGGTTAAAGTGGCGAACAAGACACCTGACTCCTCCCTGATGCGCTTGCGTCACAGACACGTGACACGTGCCTGTGACGCAATGCGTCAGGGAGGAGCCAGGTGTCTTGTTCGTCACTTCCGGTCACGGCCGAGACCGGAAGATTCACTGTTTACAAGCGCGAGATTGTTCATTTAAATGTAAGTGTGGATTTTATTATTTATTAAATCATTTTGGAATACTGCACATGAGAGTCCCCCTTTCCTTTCTCCTCGATTTGGTGTACTATGCTTGGAATTTTTGGATAAACGGGTGATTTGAAGAAAAGCCAGCATCATTCCTTATAAGCGCTTCTGACCCCAAGGGGTTTTGAATTGAGGTGAGAGGCTGGGGGAAATGGGGGTGCACTAGAGCACTGAAGGTGGAGTGTGATAATTGCGGAGTCTGCTTGCACGTTTTAAACACTGCATGATTTACTTTGAACTGTTACTGATAAGAATCGATCCATTGATCAGCACTGAATACTTTGGAACACTGGAGTTTTGATGGACTTCTTATTGCTCATTTGCACTGTGATATTGTCACTTATTTTGTGTAATTTGCACATTCCATGATTGTGGATCTATATTGCATGTTATTAGTTTTTTTGCACTTTAGTCAGCATCAGGGCTGGACTGGGACAAAAATTTGGCCCTGGACTTCATCCAGACCTGCCCACTTTAATTTTGCAAACACGCAAAAAACAGTATATAAACTGTATGCAATTGCGCAAAAAAGCCCCTAGAGAACCCCCCTTACATCGGGGTCCCCAGAGAGCCTCCCCTTACATCAGGGTCCCCATATAGCCTTCCCCTTACATCAGGGTCCCCTGAGAGCCCCTCTTACATCAGAGTCCCCAGAGATCATCCGCCTTACATCAGGGTCCCTAGAGAGCCAACCCATTACATCCGGGTCCCCACAGAGCCCCCCCTTACATCCGGGGTCCACAGAGAACCTCTCTCTTATATCAGGTTCCCCAGAGAGCCCCTGGCTTACATCAGGGTCCCCAGAGAGCCCCTCCTTACATCAGGGTCCCCAGAGAGCCCCTCCTTACATCAGGGTCACCAGAAAGAGGGCAGGTAGTGGGCCGGGACCCTGTGGTTGGGGACTCCTGGACTGACTTGGGGCTATGGGCCCCAGATTCAGGGGCTATAGCCTCAAAAGTCCCCCCCAACGATGCCACTGGCTGTCACTGAAACCGGCCCACAGAGCAATCGGCCCACCGGGAAACTCCCTATAGTCCCTATGGCCAGTACATGCCTGGTCAGCATAATATTGTTGCACTTTTCATTGTGATGTACATGTATGTATAATTTTTAGATTTTTTCACTGATTCATGAATTAAGAGGTTCACTATTTGTATTATTTTTATTAGTCTTGTTTTAAATAGGTAGCGCTACATAACTTTCTTACATTTAATAGATAGTGCAGAGATCATTATTTATGTTGCCAGCTTCCTGTACTATTATAGTTATTTTAATTTGACTGATTAGGGTTGTTCTTTTCAGGTTGTGCGCACTAGTACTTTATTTATAATTACTCTGTCATGTAATACTGTACCCAGATGAATTTTTTGGCCTTTTTTTCTCACAAATAGAGCTTTCATTTGGTGGTATTTGATCACCTCTGGGTTTTTAATTTTTTGCGCTATAAATGAAAAAAGACTGAAAATTTTGAAAAAAAACAACGCATTTTTCTTTGATTCTGTGATAAAATTTTGCAAATTATTACTTTTTCTTCATAAATTTTGGCCACAATTTATACTGCTACATATCTTTGGTAAAAATAACCCAAATTAGTGGATATTATTTGGTCTTTGTGAAAGTTAGAGAGTCTACAAGTTGTGGTGCAAATCATACAAAATTGATCACATCTGATGTACTGGTGGCCAAACTCATTTCTTGAGACCCGAACAAGCCAGGAAAGTACAAATACCCCCCCTTTTTTGAAAGTAGACATTCCAAGGTATTTAGTAAAAGGCATGGGGAGCTTTTTGATGTTGTAATTTTTTCCCACAATTCTTTGCAAAATGAAGATTTTTTCCCCCCACAATATTGTCATTGTAATAGGTTATTTCTCTTACTTGGCATGTGTATACCACAAATGATGCCCCAAAATAAATTCTCCTACTCCTCCTGAGTATTACGATACCACATGTGTGGGAATTTTCCACAGCCTAGCCACATAGAGAGGCCAAACATGCAGGGAGCACCATCACGTGTTCTAGGAGCATAAATTACACATCTAAATTGTTGATTACCTATTACACTTTTGAAAGCCCTGGAGCACCAGGACAATGACATGTGACACTGATGTGGCACTGATGACAGATGCCACTAATACGTGGCACTGATGACACGTGACACTGATGACAGATGGCACTAATATGTGGCACTGATGACATATAGCACTTATACGTGGTACTGATGACACGTGGCACTAATACGTGGCACTGATGACACATGACACTAATACGTGGAAACAATGACACATGGCACTAATACATGGCACTGATGACAGCTGGCACTATGTGGCACTGAAGACATGTGGCACTAATGACAGATGGCACTTATACGTGGCACTGATGACAGATGGCACTTATACGTGGCACTGACAACAGATGGCACTGGGGACAGATGGCACTGGGGACAGATAGCACTGATGACAGGGGGCACTGGGGACAGATGGCACTGATGACAGGTGGCACTGGGGGCAGATGGCATTGACAGGTGGCAGTGAGGACAGATGGCAGTGGGGACAGATGGGCACTTTATTTTCGTTTTTTATTTTCTTTATTTTTTTTTCCACTAACTGCTGCATCTGACTAAGCGGTTCATCTCTCCCTCCTCACACGCTATCTCTGTGTGAGGAGGGAGAGCCAGCGATGAGAGATGATCTCATATGTTTACATATGAGATCATCTCCCATTGGACATGCCGATTGTGCTGTAAACGACTACTGTGATTGGCCATTTACAGCGATCTGTGACTGGCTGTGTCCAAGGGACACGGCCAGCAAAGAGCATCCCGATGCACGCACACAGGAGCACGCATTACGGAAGTAAACAGGAAGACATCCAGGGACGCCCTCCCCGCAGTTAGCGTCCACGCTGTAGCCATCTTTTGTCTATAGCGCGGGTGCGAAGTGGTTAAAGAGAACCCACCTGTCCATGAAGCATTGAAATTCCTGTTGAGGTCAACGCCAAAACACTTTTCATTCGGAGTTGGGGCACGATTCTTTCTCCACAACCGATCCTAGAATTAAAAAAAAAATGTTTTGTATCATAACACCATTGAAAAGTTAACCTGTTCATGTTCAACCAGTATATGGATGTTAGAACACCCCTTACTGACCTCTGTAGCTGCAGGCAGTATGGAGCAATATATTCTCAAAGTTCATAACAATGTCACTTTTGGTTGGATTCTTAGCAGCTTTGTCTCACTTTGTTCTGTCCCCTTAAGCCCCATACACACTATCAGATTTTCTGCTGATTTTTGTCTTCAGATTTACCAAAACCATGTAGTGTAAGGACCTGCCTGATTGCATTCACATTGAAACTCCTAAGGTTTGGTAAATCTGAAGGAAAATATCAGCAGAAAATATGATAGTGTGTATGGGGCTTTACAAGCTTTTCAAGGTTCTACTGTAAACGTGATGTACCTGTTCTTTGTTTACATTAGGAGGCTGGAATGCAAACTCTCGGGTTTTGGATAGAACCATAGCTAAGAGAGTGACCATGCCCATGTTGGACATAGATGATTTTACAGCCAGCATAGCTTTTTAAAGTGTTAGTTCACCTTTAATGACTTTTACCAAAAACACCCCTATGCATTACAGCATAATCAGTATATCAATATGCAGTTCTCTGTTTTGTGAATGAATTCGTATTATCTAAGCTACTTAATTAATTTCCCACCACTCTGTTCTACAGATAGCAGGACATAGTGAGCATTAGATGCATGACCCCAGAAACTTATAAATTAGTAAATGGCTTTGTTCCCTACCCATTCATGTGCATTCCACTCTCTCTCTCTCCTGCAGCTCAGCACTCAGCACTCTGTGAGATTGAAAAAGAGTGGACTGCGAATGTGTGGGTAGGGAGCAAGCTGAGTTGTTGTTTGTGAGTTTCCAGGGCTACACATTCTACAGTGCATCATCTGCCATCTGCAGGACAGCATAAAAAAGGAATATTGACGCTGTAGTGCACAGGGTCATTTTTGGCAAAAGCTATTGAAGGTGAACTAACCGTTTAGTAAAGACTGGAGAAGCAGGCTATGGGCTGACTTTTTTGCTAAACTATTTTTATCTAGTAACAGAGTCTCTTTAACCACTTCCCGAACGGCACACGACGATGTACGTCAGTAGAATGGCACAGGCAGTCAAATTGGCATACAGGTACGTCCATTTGTATTTGCCACGTGCCGGTCAGGAACCCCGTGAGTCTGGACGCGGGTCCTGCAGACTCAATCGCCGCGGGGATACCCGTGATCGTCTCATGGGGAGGCTGAACGGGGAGATGCCGATGTAAACAGCATCTCCCCGTTCTGCCTAGCAACAAGTAACACTGGTCTCTGCTCCATGTGATTAGAGCAGAGATCAGTGTTCACTAACACACAGCCCAGCCCCCCACAGTTAGTAACACGCCCCTAGGACACACTTAACCCCTACACTGCCACCCCCTGGTTAACCCCTTCACTGCCAGTGTCATTTACACAGGAATGAGTGCATTTGTATAGCACCGATTGCTGTATAAATGACAATGGTCCCAAAAAGTGTCAAAATTTTCCAATGTGTCCGCCATAATGTCACAGTCACAATCAAAATCACTGATCGCCGCCATTACTAGTAAAAAAAAAAAAATAATAATAAAAAAGCCCATAAAACTATCCCCTATTTTGTAAATGCAATAAATTTTGCGCAAAACCAATTTTTTTTACCAAAAATATGTAGAAGAATATGTATTGGCCTAAACTGAGGAAAAAATGTTTTTTATATGTTTTTGGGGATATTTATTATAGCATTAAGTAAAAAATAATGCGTTTTTTTCAAAATTGTCACTCTATTTTTGTTTAAAGTGCAAAAAATAAAAACCGCAGAGGTGATCAAATACCATCAAAAGAAAGCTCTATTTGTGGGAAAAAAAGGACGTTAATTTTGTTTGGGAGCCACGTCGCACAACCGCGCAATTGTCAGTTAAAGCGACGCAGTGCCGAATCGCAAAAAGTGGTCTGGTCTTAAGCCAGCAAAATGGTCTGGCCTGAAAGTGGTTAAAGTGTAACTAAAGGCAAAACTTTTGGCTAGAGTACAGGAAGCTTAGCATGCTTGTCAGGGTTTATTGATGTCAGTGCCCCTGTTAAGGAGATTCACCCTCTCTATTTGTCCTGTTTACCATTATCATTGAAAGTGAAAGTAAAAGAAAATCTCAAATGTTGGGCTGTCCCCAGAAATCTTCAAACTGGGGACACCAGTTCTGGTGACCTGGGGGATCCCAAGGAATTCCCTTAATATGCAGAGATTTCCTCTCACTTCCTGTTTGGTTATGGGACAGGAAGGGAATGGAAATCTCCACAATGGGACACAGATGGCGAAAAACAAATATGAAAGGGGTTATAACCCTCCCTTAGTCTATCCAAAATAAAAATAAAGTTTTGCCTATAGTTCTACTTTGAGAACCTATGACCAGAGGCGGACTGACAACTCATGGGGCCCCCGGGCAATTGGAGATTATGGGGCCCCCGGGCAATAGGAGAATATGGGGCCCCCGGGCAATAGATTATGGGGCCACACAGTATACACACACACATACAGTACACACACACAGAATACACATACACACACTGAAAAGGTACTGGAGAGGCGGGGAAGCTATAATCTTGGGATTTAAAAATAAACACAGATTTTGACATACTGTCCCTGGTTTTATTGAGGCTGGCAACCCTGATGGGGCCCCTTAGTGGCATGGGGCCCTCGGGCAGTGCCCGAGTGTCCAAATGGTCAGTCCACCCCTGCCTATGACTCTAAACCAAAATACTTACACTTGTCCAGGTAAAGATATAGCCATCAATATTAAATACAGGCAAAACATGGAATATGAGGTTATCCAAGAGCTTAGTCATAGCTTTATCTTTTCCATATGTGTAAATTGCCTATTGAGAAATGACACATACAGCTTGTTATTATGTAATTAGTAATGCATGTATTAAGTTATATAATAAAGTGCTAAGTCACAAAAATGATAATATGCACCATAACAAAACAAATTATCACAAATCATTCTGGGAATTTTGGTAATCTCTTTTTTTTTTTAAACTTTATTTCTTTATTAAGATATTTATTTTGTTTACAAAATACATCAAAATTGAACATCCCCTCAGTCCCCCCCCCCCTCCCATCACCTTATCAGATAAAAATATAAAAAAGGATGGTTCATATCTTGGGTGGCCTAAGAGGGGATTGGTATCATGAGGGCCATCCTAGCTGATGTTCCATGTAATCTAGATTTCCACTCTATCACACTTCCCTCTCATCCCCATTCTCGCACACTTCCACCCTCTTCATTTGCCCTCATACTTTAATTCTTATTGGGTCACTTTTCATCCTTAAAATATTTATTTTTCACACTATTATTATTCACATATCAATCCCTCTGGCTTCCCACCAAGGTTTCCACATCTTGTCATATTTCTTTAAAGTCCCTTGTTTTATATATAACGCTTTCTCTTTAAGAATTACCACATTCATGCTATTTATCCATTCTCTGCCGGACTGAGGCGACACCGACAACCATCTTAGGGCAATCAGTTTACTTGCCTGAAATAGGCATCTCAGAACCACCGTCTTGCTGCTTCCTGGGTTTCCAACTCCTTCAACTTTCAACTAATCCCAGGAGACAATACTTTGCCTCCATCCTGGTGGAGGTTCCAAACACCCCATCAATGGTTCCTGTCACCTCCGTCCAGTAGCGGATCAACTTCGGGCATCTCCAAAACATGTGAATCATGTCTCCCTCCATGTCCCCGCACCGGGGGCAGCTTGCATCCGGCCATCGGCCAAATTGAAAAAGTTTACGAGGAGTATAATAGGTTCTATATAATAACAA
The DNA here is from genome assembly GCF_037356315.1 of Lithobates pipiens. Classification (NCBI taxonomy): domain Eukaryota; kingdom Metazoa; phylum Chordata; class Amphibia; order Anura; family Ranidae; genus Lithobates; species Lithobates pipiens. The sequence goes on along the minus strand of NW_027507758.1, from coordinate 459,556,184 downwards.
CAGATGTGACATCCTCTGAGAGGGAGAGAGTGATACTAACGGAGCCAGTTCAAGAATTCGATTCCATTGTATTTTGGAGATATCTCCCACATCTTTTTCCCACTTCCTCTTGTACATAGGGATCTCTATCCCTCCCATTCTCCCCTTGTTTATATGTGGGTATATTTTTGAAATTAAACCTTTTCCTGTTTCTGCATTAATTATTTTTTGAAGAACTGGGATTGCGCTTCATTCTTTGGTCCTCCCTCTAAACTGCTCCTCTAGTGCGTGCTTGACCTGCAAATACTTATAGAAGGATTTATTTGGTAGAGCAAAATAATCTCTCAGTTCCTGAAAGGTTTTCAGGGCACCATCTTGGTATAGCTGAGTGATAAATTTTATTCCACATCTCTCCCATTCTCTTACTGTCCCCATCTTCTGCAGTTCTCCCAATTTGCTATTCTTCCATAAGGGGGTATACTCATTTAATCCTCTGTATTTTAATATGGCCTTCGCTGTGTCCCACACTCTCGTCATTAAACTCAAAGTAGAGAGTCCTAATGGAAAGGATCCTGCCTCCAGAGCTTCCACTATTGAGTAATGTGGTGTATTTTGTAGGAGCATTTTTCTCCCTGCCTCTCTAATACATCACGCTCTTGTGAAAAGCTTCTATACATGTTCTTTTCTTTTTTATAGATCAGATCTGTCAAGTTAAAGCGGGAGTCCGCTGGGACTCCGCGTTTTTTTTTTTTTAAAAGCCAGCAGCTACAAATACTGCAGCTGCTGACTTTTAAAATAGTGACACATACCTGTCCAGCGCGCCCGCGGTGTCGGCACCCGAAGCCGATCTGTAGATCGTCTCTCGGGTGCTGCCGCCGCCATCTTGGGTATGGGAATCAGGAAATGGAGCCTTTCGGCTTCATTTCCCGGTTCCCTACTGCGCATGCGCGAGCCGCGCTGCGCAATAAGGACGGTCCCCACTGCCTCTGGGATCTGTGTGTTTTCCCAGCAGGCAGCGGGGCACTTGCGGAAAGGGGCGTAATCTACGCCCCTTTCCGCAGAGAGCTATCCCGGAAGTGGGTGCAGATACCTGTACTGTACAGGTATCTGCTCCCCCCTCCCCCCCTGAAAGGTGCCAATTGTAGCGCCGGAGGGGGGGAGGGTTCCGATGAGCGGAAGGTCCACTTTAGGGTGGACCTCCGCTTTAAGAGGTAGCTATTCCTGACCTGAACAAATACTTTAAATGGCTTCAATGCCCCTGTGTAACAGACCCAGGAGAAGCATGCAACAAATGAAAGTCAGAGAAAAGTCAGAATTTTAGCTGTTCAGGGACTCAGAAGATGTTGAACCTGAAGAATCAAAATGATAGCCGGGCAACTAGTACTTTTAGGAAGAAAAGTCAACAGAAGAGTCTTATTACAAGCTTTACTTATCTCATGAGTTGTTTTCTGTAAAATAATAAAGTATTGGGTTTATAGCTTGTAACAGGGTGTTCATTTTACTTTGTTTAATTCTAATGAAGTTTGTTGCTTGTGCAGTTCTTACTTTCTATCATTATATGACCTCATATGTCCTAAGTTCCTTAACTGAAAACTGAAAATTGTATCATACTTACAGTAATTTTCTTTTCCTGGTGCCAATTCATGGCAGCATACATGTGATAGAGCTCCGCCTCTACTCCGCCTTCAGGACTAGTGAATAGCATAAAGTACAGGGCATTGTCCCTCCCCCAACATTCTTTGTAATATAGAGTACCAAGGGTGGGATCGTATGTTGCCGTGGATTGGCACCAGGAAAGGAAAATTACTGTAAGTATGATACAATTTTCCATTTTCCTGGTGCCTCCATGGCAGCATACATGTGATAAATAACTAGCTCACACAGGTGGGTTTAATACTTTAATGGAAATTTTTAATCAGAAACAGACATAGCAGCACAAAGTTCTCTTCTCCCGAACTCTACAGTGGTAAGAGCTCCGGAATCAACACAATAGTGTTTAAGGAATATGTCGAGAAGACCAAGTGTTGGCCCTGCATGCTGTTTCCAAAGAAACATTTGCCCTCGCTGCCCAAGAAGGTGATACAGCTCTTGTTGAATGAGCATTCACTGGAGCCAGAGGTTCCAAGTTATTTACTCTGTATGCTTTCTGAATTAGTTTGACAACCCAGGATGCCAAGGTTCTAGTAGAAGCTTCCTTTGCTCTATTCTTGCCCCATGGGATGATGAATAATCTTTCAGAGTTCCTAAAAACTTGCTGTGGCTTCCAAATAGGCCCTGAGGACTTTGGATATGTCTAACTCATGACAGGAGCTTGATTCTGAGTCCATGAAAACTGGTAATTCCCATGGTTCTGATAGGTTTGCCGTTGAGGTGACCTTGGGTGTGAATCCTCTTAGAGGGCGAAATTCTACCCTATCTGGGAAAAAGGATATATGTTCATCCCCCACGCCCAGGGAGTGGAGTTCCAAAATCCTCCTGCCGGATGTAATAGGCAACAGAAAAGTTGTTTTTAAAGTTAGGTTCCAAATTGAGACTTCAACCGGCACAAACAGATGAGTTTATAGGACTTCCAATATTAGAGGAAGATCCCACTTTGGGAAGGAATGTCTGGATGGAGGACGCATCTTCAATACTCCCCTGAGGAACGTAACCACTAGAGGGTCTTCTGCCCACCTGGTGTTAGTTTCTGCAGAAATTGCGGACACTTGTACCTTGAGGGAACTCTGGCTGAGCCCCAAACCAAGACCAGTTTGCAGAAAATTCAGAACATCAGCAGTGGAAGGAGAGATAGGATCAAATCCTTTTCCTGTGGCATAGGATAAGAACTTGTCCCAAATCCTTGCATAAATTGTGTTGGTTGCAGGTTTTCTGGCTTTCAACAGGGTGGATATGACCTCTTGGGAAAAGCCTAACGATAAAAACCTCCTGCTTTCAACTTCCATACAGGAAGATCCAGCTTCTTTGAGTCTGGATGGTCCAGCCTGCCCTGGGTCAACAAGAAGGGAAGGGAGGAATTCTAATCGGAGGTTCCTCACTGAGTTGCATGGTTAGAGGAAACCAAGGTCTCTTCGGCCAATAGGGTAGCACTGCCGGCACTTAGACTGGTTCGCTCAGGAGTCTGAGGAGAAACCTCAATATGATTGGGCGAGGAGGAAAGGCGTAAGCTGTCTCGAAGGTCCAAGGAAAAGATAGCGAATCTACTCCCTCCGCTTGTGGATGTGGAAGGTGAGAGAAGAATCTCCTGATTTTGCAATTCTCCAGTGTAGCAAACAGATCCACCTGTGGGGTCTGCCATAGATTGGAGATCTGGATGAACATATGGGGATGGAGAAACCACTTGTTGTTGTCCCCAAACCTCCTCGATAAGACATCTGCCTCCGTGTTCATCTTGCCTGGGAGATATATTGCCCTGAGGTCTACCAGGTTCCTCAGTGCCCAAAGCATTACAGGTTCCACTTCCCTCAGAAGTGTCTTGCTGTGGGTGCCCCCTTGTTTCTGAAGGTACGAGACTGCAGCCTTGTTGTTCAAATGCAGACGTACTCTCTGTCCCTTTACCTGAGATGCAAAAGAGGTTAAGGCTAGAAATGCTGTCCTCATTTCTAGGATGTTGGACACTATCCCTCTGGTGGGAAAGGACCATCTTCCCTGAATCCGGAATTCTCTGCAATGGACACCCCACCCCTGGCCACTCTCATCTGAAGTAATTGTGGTCCATGAGTGCAAACCCAAATGATGGGCCCGGGATAAATTCTCTGGATATTTCCACCAATGTAGACTCCTGCTCATTAGCGTTGTTAAACGGATTGTCTGAGAAAGATTCCATTGTATTAAGAATCCCGTCTGGAAGTGTCTCCGGTGCCAGTGAGACCATGGAACTAGAGGTATGCATGCATGCATCGATTTCGTTTTTTAAGATCTATTACAGGTCTCCAATCGCCTGTTTTTTTTGTTGCCAGGAATAGGGTTGAATAAAACCTGTAAATCGATCCAATGGGGGAACAGGTATTGCTGCCCTTGACGCTGCAGAGACTACAAAAATTGGTTTGAGGCCAGTGCTTTCTCTGGGGAAGCCAGTAACTGTGTTTCTTTGAAGGACGTGTGAGGAGGCTGCTGAGAGAAAGTCCAGAAGTGACCGTACCCGATCATTGATAGGACCCATGGATCTTGACACTGGGAGGCCCAGATAGGTAATTTTTTTTAACTGGGCTTCCACTGAGGGCGTCTCCGCCCCTTTGATGTCAAAAAGACTTTGTCCCCTCCTGGCGAGCGGTGAGGGACTTGTTTTTTCTAGCTCCCAAAAAAGAAGTCTGGGTGCCTCTCCACAATTTCTTGTTGTCCTAAAGGGGCAAGACTGCCTGAAGTCTCTAGAATTTGATTGCCGGAATCGGGATAAATAGGTCTTTGTTCTCCGCACCTTCCTGTCCTGAGGAAGTAAGCCAGATTTGCCCCCTGTTACTCTGGAGATTGCTTTGTCGAGTTTCTCGCCAAACAAAGATTTTCCATCAAAGGGAATCTTGCACTAATTCTGCTTTGATGCTAGATCGTCTCTCCAAGGTTTTAGCCATAAGGCCCGCTTTGCCATAACCAAATGCAGCATTGAATCGGCCGAACAACGGATTGAGTCAATCGCAGCTTCTCCTACTAAATCTGCCTCCAACTTAAGCTCTTCCAGAGCTTTGATTATGTCCTCTTTAGGAACATCTTGGTGCAGGGCTGTCTCAACATTTTCCAAGACCTGATGGCATTGAAAACAGATGTCAGCGCAATGGCTGGTGTGCAAGCTGCCCCTTTTGAGTTCTAGATCAATACGTCTATCTAGGGGATCCTTGAAAGACGTTGAATCCTCCATTGGCAACGTTACATTTTTCGCCAGACGCACTACAGCCGCATCAACCATTGGCATTGAGCTTAAGGACTGAGTATCCGAGTCTGCCAGAGGATACAGTTTGGTTAAACGGGTTAGAGAAAACTTTTTGTCGGTTTTGTTCCACTCATCCTCTATGATCTCCCTGATCTCCCCCAATAATGGGAAGAAGATTTTCTTTCTTTTGAGGAATGGGAAATAGGTTTTTGATTTTGATTTTTGAGGAGGTTCTTTCGGGTCTTCCCAGGCAATGGTGCTCCTTACTGCTTGTACAAAGGGTTGAACCAGGGAGGAATTGAAACCAGATGGTTCAGTATCAGGTTTAGCTGTTTTTTCTGATGGAGGCAAAGGAGTACTAACATAAACAACAAACGGGAAAGATTCCCAAAGATACTCTTCAGAGAGGATAAGATAAGAAATAGATATTTTATTTAGTTATCCACCATTAATTTCATATTTAGAAAAATGTATTTATAAATAAACACCCTCCTCCAACACCGATCGTGTGTGAGGAGGAGATTGCGGTAACATCTCATTACCGCTTACAGTGTACACCAATCACACTGATTGCCCCCCCCCCCAATAAAGAGGACCTGTCACCACCCCTCATAGTACCTGTCACTCACAGTCCATCAGAGTACCTGTCACAGTCCATCAGAGTACCCGAGTACCTGTCACAGTCCATCAGAGTACCCGAGTACCTGTAACAGTCCATCAGAGTACCCAAGTACCTGTCACAGTCCATCAGACTACCTGAGTACCTGTCACAGCCCATCAGAGTACCCAAGTACCTGTCACAGTCCATCAGAGTACCCGAGTACCTGTCACAGCCCATCAGAGTACCCGAGTACCTGTCACAATCCATCGGAGTACTCGAGTTCCTGTCACGGCACATCAGAGTACCCGAGTACCTGTCACGGTCCATCAGAGTACCCAAGTACCTGTCACGGTCCATCAGAGTACCCGAGTACCTGTCACGTCCATCAGAGTACCCAAGTACCTGTCACGGTCCATCAGAGTACACGAGTACATGTCACGGTTCATCCGAGTACCCGAGTACCTGTCACAGCCCATCAAAGTACCCAAGTACCTGTCACAGCCCATCAGAGTACCCGAGTATCCGTCACAGCCCATCAGAGTACCTGAGTACCTGTCACAGCCCATCTGAGTACCTGAGTACCTGTCCCAGTTCATCAGAGTACCCCAGTACCTGTCACAGTTCATCTGAGTACCTGTCACAGTCCATATGAGTACCTGAGTACCTATCACGCCCTTCAGAGTACCCAAATACCAGTCACCAGGCCATCAGAGTACCCAAGTACCTGTCACCAGGCCATCAGAGTACCCGGGTACCTGTCACCAGGCCATCAGAGTACCCGAGTACCTGTCACCAGGCCATCAGAGTACTCAGGTACCTGTCACCAGGCCATCAGAGTACCAGAGTACCTATCGGCAGCCCATCAGAGTACCCGAGTACCTATTTGGAGCCCATGCCTCATAGATTATACGTTGGGGTGTTTGCTTTCCAAAATGGGGTCATTTTATGGGAAATTCCATTGTCCTTGTACTCCAGGGCCTTCAAATGTGTAATACAGTGGTGTGAAAAAGTGTTTGCCCCCTTCCTCATTTCCTGTTCCTTTGCATGTTTGTCACAATTAAGTGTTTCGGAACATCAAACCAATTTAAACAATAGTCAAGAACAACACAAGTAAACACAAAATGCAATTTGTAAATGAAGGTGTTTATTATTAAAGGTGAAAAAAAATCCAAACCATCATGGCCCTGTGTGAAAAAGTGATTGCCCCCCCTTGTTAAAACATACTATAACTGTGGTTGTCCACACCTGAGTTCAATTTCTCTAGCCACACCCAGGCCTGATTATTGCCACACCTGTTCACAATCAAGGCATCACTTAAATAGGAGCTGCTTGACACAGTAAGGTCCACCAGAAGATCCTTAAAAGCTACACATCATGCCGAGACCCAAAGAAATTCAGGAACAATTGAGAAAGAAAGTAATTGAGATCTATCAGTCTGGAAAGGGTTATAAAGCCATTTCCAAAGCTTTGGGAATCCAGCGAACCACAGTGAGAGCCATTATCCACAAATGGCGAAGACATGGAACAGTGGTGAACCTTCCCAGGAGTGGCCGGCCGCCCAAAATTACCCCAAGAGCGCAGCGACGACTCATCCAAGAGGTCACAAAAGACCCCACAACAACGTCCAAGGAACTGCAGGCCTCACTTGCCTCAGTTAAGGTCAGCGTTCATGCCTCCACCATCAGGAAAAGACTGGGCAAAAATGGCCTGCATGGCAGAGTTCCAAGGAGAAAACCACTGCTGAGCAAAAAGAACATCAAAGCTCGTCTCAATTTCTCCACAACACATCTTGATGATCCCCAAGACTTTTGGGACAACATTCTGTGGACCAATGAGACAAAAGTGGAACTCTTTGGAAGGTGTGTGTCCAAGAATATCAGGCGTAGAAGGAACACTGCATTTCATAAAAAGAACATTATACCAACAGTAAAATATGGTGGTGGTAGTGTGATGGTCTGGGGCTGTTTTGCTGCTTCAGGACCTGGAAGACTTGCCGTGATAAAAGGAACTATGAATTCTGCTGTCTACCAAGAGATCCTGAAGGAGAATGTCCGACCATCTGTTCGTGTACTCAAGCTGAAACGAACTTGGGTTCTGCAGCAGGACAATGATCCTAAACACACCAGCAAGTCCACCACCGAATGGCTGAAGAAAAACAAAATGAAGACTTTGGAGTGGCCTAGCCAAAGTCCTGACCTGAATCCTATTGAGATGTTGTGGTATGACCTTAAAAAGGCCGTTCATGCTCGAAAACCCTCTAATGTAACTGAATTAGGACAATTCTGCAAAGATGAGTGGGCCAAAATTCCTCCAGGACGCTGTAAAAGCCTCATTGCACGTTATCGCAAACGCTTGGTTGCAGTTGTTGCTGCTAAGGTTGGCCCAACCAGTTATTAGGTTTAGGGGGCAATCACTTTTTCACACAGGGCCATGATGGTTTGGATTTTTTTTCACCTTTAATAATAAACACCTTCATTTACAAATTGCATTTTGTGTTTACTTGTGTTGTCCTTGACTATTGTTTAAATTGGTTTGATGTTCCGAAACACTTAAGTGTGACAAACATGCAAAGGAACAGGAAATGAGGAAGGGGGCAAACACTTTTTCACACCACTGTAGGTGGTTGAGAAATGAGATGCGTCATTTTTGCTCGTAGAACGCCTGAAGGTACTACTTCAATGTTGGTGCTCTGTATGTGGCCAGGCTGTTAAAAAGTCTCACACATGTGGTATCGCCATACTCGGGAAGAGTAGCAGAATGCATTTTGGGGTGTCATTTGTTGTATGCATATGCTGTGTGTGAGAAATAACCTGATAATATGACAATTTTGTAAAAAAAAATAATAATAAAACTCACCATGCTACTTACTTAATACCTTGGAATGTCTACTTTGTAAAAAGGGGTCATTTGGGGGTATTTGTACTTTCCTGACTTGTTAGTGTCTCAAGAAATGAGATACACCTGATGTACTGAAGGCCTGATCAGATTTCAGTGATTGTCACCATAGTTTGTAGACTCTATAACTTTCACAAAGACCAAATAATATACACTAATATGGGTATACATTTTGGCCAAAATGTATGAAGAAAAATTACTAATTAGCAAAAATTTATGACAGAAACAAAGAAAAAGGCATTTTTTTCACAAAATGTACGTTTTATTTTACTTATAGCACAAAAAAAAAAAAATCCACTAGTGATTAAATACCACAAAAAGAAAGCTCTATTTGTGTGGAAAAAAGGATGCAAGTTTCATATGGGTACAGTGTTGCATGACTGAGTAATTGTCATTCAAACTGTGAGAGTGCTGAAAGCTGAAAATTGGGCTGGTCAGGAAGGGGGTGTAGTGCACTGTATTGAGGTGGTTAATTTATGCTATTCACTAGTCCTGAAGGCGGAGTAGAGGCGGAGCTCTATCACATGTATGCTGCCATGGAGGCACCAGGAAATAGTTTTGCCAGGGAAAACATAGGCATGGTACCAGTATGTCCTCTGCCATGGACTCGAGGCGTCATCTTGAGGGAGCCTGTGCCTCAGTGGACAATGAGTTCTCCCGAGATTATGGCAGTATTCTCAGACAGAGGGATACTTTATAAAGCCCTGCTGGCAGGGCTTTCTTAATGCATGGGCACCCTTGGGCATTGTCCAGGGGCCCCAGGTGCATGGAGGCCCCATGATAATCTTGCTCTACATCATACTTGCCAACTGTCCCAGATCTGCTGGGACAGTCACATTTTTTAGTAAGTTTCCCAAGATGACCAGGGTCCCGGAACCTGTACTTTGCTCTCCTGATCCCAGTATCTTGCCCTCCTGAACCCCCCCTTATACTTCGCCCCTCTTCCTTCCCTCTGTACTCTACCCCTTGTGTTCATTTAGTCTTCAATTCATGGCATGTTTTCTTATTGTTTACAATTTTATTGAAAGTGCTAATAAATATATGTTTTTAATTGTATCAGCTATTTCTACTTTAATTCTCAAGAGTAGGTGTGTACATTTGGAGCAGGCTGGTAGGGGCCCAAGTGCACTACTTTGCCCAGGGCCCCATGACGCCCTACCTGCTGGGTCAGTCTGGGACCCCTGGATGGAATGTAGGTAGGGATAGAGACCTGCTTGTGAGTTAGGCTAAGCGTAGGAACAGGTTCCCTTTGGAGAAGGGACAGTCTAAAGCAGTGTTTCTCAACTCCAGTCCTCAAGGCGCCCCAACAGGTCATGTTTTCAGGATTTCCCTTAGATGAAACAGCTGTGGTAAATACTAAGGCAGTGAAACTGATCAAATCACCTGTGCAAAATAATGGAATGCCTGAAAACATGACCTGTTGGGGTGCCTTGAGAAATGAAGCTGAGAAACACTGGTCTAGAGCAGCCTTTCTCAATCATTTTAATTCTGGAGGAACCCAGACCAATTTTCAGCTTTCATCACTGTAGCACTTTGAATGACAATTGCGTGGTCATGCTACACTGTGCCAAACTAAATTTTTATAATTTTGTTCCCACAAATAGAGCTTTCTTTTGGTTTTCTTCGATCATCTCTGGGATTTTTATTTTCTGCTAAACAAATAAAAAAAGACAGAAAATTTTAAAAAATTTTTTGTTTTTTTTGTTTTGGCTACAAAACTTCGTAAATAAGTAAGTTTTCTCCTTCACTGATGGGCACTGATGAGGCTGCACTGACGGGCACTGATAAGGCAGCACTGATGGGCACCGATGAGAGGGCACTGATGAGGTGGCATTGATGGGCACTGATAGGCAGCACTGATGGGGCACTGATAGGTGGCACTGATATACAGCACTGATGGGTACACATAAGTGGCACTGATGGACACTGATAGGTGGCACGGATGGGCACTGATAGGTGGCACAGATGGGCACTGATAGGTGGCACGAATGGGCATGGATGGGCACTGATAGGTGGCACTGATGTACTGTAATGTATGGTACTGATGGATGCCAATCAGTGCCAAACAATAAAGGCCTGCCAATCAGTGATGCTCATGGTGGGCACTGATTGGCATCCATTTTAGGCACTGATTGGCATCCATTGTGGGCACTGATTGGCATCCCTGATGGTTTAGGGTGGCATACCAGGTGGTGACATCCCTGGTGGTCCTAGTGGCGTCCCTGGTGGTCCATTGTGGGTGATAATCAATCAGCGCAGACCTCCCTGTCAGAGGAGCAGCCGATCTGCTCTCCTCTACTCGCGTCTGACAGACGCGGGTGAGGAAAAGCCAATCAACGGCTCTTCCTGTTTACATCGTGATGAGCCGTGATTGGACATGGGTGATCACGTGCTAAAGAGTCTCCGTCAGAGACTCCGTACCTAGATCGGTGTTGCGGTGTGTCAGACTGACACACCGCAACAATGATCACCGCGATGCGCGCCCCGGGGGTGTGCAGTGGCTTAATATCCTGGCAACGTCATATGATGTCCGGTCAGGATATTGAAACCACTTTGCCGCTGTCATTTTGCTATATGGCGGCCGGAAAGTGGTTATGGTTTTAGGAAACCCCTGCTAGGAATTATTACATGGACATTTTACAGTAAAATAGCATCATCAGTAAGCTGTTGAAATGTTTAAATAAACTAATAAAAATATGGCATACCTATAATATTTGACGACTAGAACTGATTATTTTCCCTTGCTCTCTATGTCAATCATGAAAATGAATATTACCAACTGAAATGAACAGAATTTCAAACCTTTTTTGCAGATAAGTATTTCACCTTTTTTTTTATTGCTGGAATTAAACTTTAAACCAACTGAATACATTTTACTGCTTTTCTAAAATAGAGTTTAGCTAAAAACAAAATACATAGAAATAAAATAATGGTTACCTCATTCACAAACCACTGGCAGAAAGCTGGAGATATCCACTCTCTGGCATGAATGCCACACTCCAAAAACACAGCCTTTTTGCCTGTCTTTGGGTTTCCAATCTTAAAAAAATAAATAGGATGTTACATAGTTTTACTTTGCTTCCTTGTAGCTATTACTGCCATTTTAAAATGTTAACACTAGCAAGAACATTCTTGTGTAGTAGCTCTTGCAATGAATTTTCAAACACTGGAGAAGGGTAAAGTCAGGCCGCGTACACACGCGCGGACTGTTTGCCCAACCTTGTTCGTCAAACAGTTTCGGCAAACAGTCCGCTCAAAATTTGCATGAGCGGACTTGCCCACACACGAGCGGACTGTTTCAACGAACTGTTTGCCAAACAGTCCGCTCAACTTTTGAAATGAACGGACTCGCCCACGTAAGGCGGAGGCAAATCCGCCCATTTCGAGCGCGTGTACAGGTAGGCGGGGCCCGCGAAGGAGACGTCGCGGGCTCCGCCGCCTGGAATGGGCTTAAAGGGGAACCCCAAAGTCCACACCAGACCCTTGTCCGAGCACGCTACCCGGCCGGCCAGGAAAGGGGGGCGAGCGAGCGCGCCCCCCCTCCTGAGCCGTACCAGGCCGCGTGCCCTCAACATGGGGGGTGCCTTGGGGAAGGGGGGGCCGCGCGGCCCCCCCACCCCAAAGCACCTTGTCCCCATGTTGATGAGGACAAGGGCCTCTTCCCGACAACCCTGGCCGTTGGTTGTCGGGGTCTGCGGGCGGGGGGCTTATCGGAATCCGGGAGCCCCCTTTAAGAAGGGGGCCCCCGGATACCGGCCCCCCACCCTATGTGAATGAGTATGGGGTACAATGTACCCCTACCCATTCACCTGTGAAATAAAGTACAAAAAAAAACACAACACAGGGTAAAAAATATTTTATTGCACAGCTCCGGGGGTCTTCCGTCTTCGGGGGTCTTCTCGCCGGACTCCTCCGCTATGTGTGTGTAGCTCTTTTACTAGCGGAGGAGTCCGGCTTTCTTCCTCCCCGCCGCCGGCCTCTTCTCCCGACTTCGGGGGTCTTGTCCCCCTCTTCGGTTCTTCTGCCGGGCCACCGCGCCTTCTTGTAGCTCTTTTACAGGCGGTGGCCCGGTCTTCTGTCGCCGCTGCCTTCCGTTCTTCTGTCGCCGCCTTCGGTTCTTCTGCCGGGCCACCGCGCCTTCTTGTAGCTCTTTTACAGGCGGTGGCCCGGTCTTCTGTCGCCGCTGTCGCCGCCTTCCGTTCTTGTTCTTCTTCTTGTTCTTCTTCTTCTTCTCCAGGCAAAGTTGACACGTCGCTCCCTCCGGCCGGAATGCCAGGGACACGCTCCGCTGCCACTTATATAGTGACAATGGGGCGGTGTCACATGGTATATGTCACATGGGTTGGTCACATGGTGACCCCGCCCCCTTACGATGTCATAGTCCCCATGTGACATCAACCCATGTGACCAACCCATGTGACATATACCATGTGACCCCGCCCCATTGTCACTATATAAGTGACCGCACAGCGCGGCTCTGGCATTCCGGCCGGAGGGAGCGACGTGTCAACATCGCCTGGAGAAGAAGAAGAAGAACAAGAAGAAGAACAAGAACGGAAGGCGGCGACAGCGACAGCGGCGACAGAAGACCGGGCCACCGCCTGTAAAAGAGCTACAAGAAGGCGCGGTGGCCCGGCAGAAGAACCGAAGAGGGGGACAAGACCCCCGAAGTCGGGAGAAGAGGCCGGCGGCGGGGAGGAAGAAAGCCGGACTCCTCCGCTAGTAAAAGAGCTACACACACATAGCGGAGGAGTCCGGCGAGAAGACCCCCGAAGACGGAAGACCCCCGGAGCTGTGCAATAAAATATTTTTTCCCCTGTGTTGTGTTTTTTTTTGTACTTTATTTTACAGGTGAATGGGTAGGGGTACATTGTACCCCATACTCATTCACATAGGGTGGGGGGCCGGTATCCGGGGGCCCCCTTCTTAAAGGGGGCTCCCGGATTCCGATAAGCCCCCCGCCCGCAGACCCCGACAACCAACGGCCAGGGTTGTCGGGAAGAGGCCCTTGTCCTCATCAACATGGGGACAAGGTGCTTTGGGGTGGGGGGGCCGCGCGGCCCCCCCTTCACCAAGGCACCCCCCATGTTGAGGGCACGCGGCCTGGTACGGCTCAGGAGGGGGGCGCGCTCGCTCGCCCCCCTTTCCTGGCCGGCCGGGTAGCGTGCTCGGACAAGGGTCTGGTGTGGACTTTGGGGGAACCCCCACGCCGATTTTTTTCGGCCTTGGGGTTCCCCTTTAAGCCCATTCCAGGCGGCGGAGCCCGCGAAGGAGACGTCTCCTTCGCGGGCCCCGCCTACCTGTACACGCGCTCGAAATGGGCGGACTTTCCGAGCGGGAACAGTCCGCTCATTTCGAAAGTACAGCGGACAGGCCCACACACGGGCGGACTGTTCGCTCAAACACAGTTTCAGCGGACAGTTTTTCGGAATTTCCGAAAGACTTTGTCCGTCCAACTGTCCGCTGAAACTGTCCGCTGAAAGCCCACACACGAGCGGACTGTCCGCCCAAACACTGTTCAGCGGACAAGGTTGGGCAAACAGTCCGCCCGTGTGTACGCGGCCTCACAGTTCATCTCCTTATAAAATGATAGCATGACAGTTAGGGCCGGTTCACACTGCGGGCGATGCGAGGCGACACGACTTGCCTCGCCACGATCTGACTTCCGGGATAGCTCTCTGCGGAAAGGGGCGTAGATTACGCCCCTTTCCGCAAGTGCCCGCCCCTTTCCGCAAGTGCCCCGCTGCCTGCTGGGAAACACACAGATCCCAGAGGCAGCAGGGACCATCCTTATTGCGCAGCGCGACTCGCGCATGCGCAGTAGGGAACCGGGAAATGAAGCCGAAAGGCTCCATTTCCTGATTCCCATACTCAAGATGGCAGCGGCAGCACCCGAGAGACGATCTAGAGATCGCCTTCGGGTGCCGACATTGCGGGCGCGCTGGACAGGTAAGTGTCACTATTTTAAAAGTCAGCAGCTGCAGTATTTGTAGCTGCTGGCTTTTAACAAAAAAAAAACGCGGAGTCCCGGCGAACTCCCGCTTTAAGATTATACCTATTCATGCCCATATTTAGAGCACGTGAGCAAGTGAGCATAATATAGCTTGATCTACCCTTTCCACCTGCCAGGATATTGTTTTAGCCCATTCAGTGTTGGGCAAACTTCTCAAGGAAGGGTCAACTAAAACACTGTAGGGTAAAAAATCCCACAGGGACTTCATGCAACTGAAGAATAATAGAGCTTCATAGGAAACTATCTTTTTATACAAAGAATGCCTTCATCATATTTCCAAAATCAAATTGTTTGGTTATTAGAACTGTCTTCTCTAAGGAACACTTTTCTTCGAAGGTTTGTATTTATCATTGAACTTGCTTTCTTCCACATTACAAAATGTATTCTTTTGCCAAACCTGTAGCTCAGAAACTGCATGTAGCCCTTTAACACTTATTGTGGGGCCCACAGGGACAAGATACATATTTTAGCTCACTGTATATAAAATATTTATTTTAAGACCCCTTTCACACCACACTGCCCATAGCGTGGACGGTAAAACACTGCTAATTTTAGCGGCGTTTTACCGCCGGATTTGCGTTGCATTTCGGCCGCTCGCGGGTGGCGCTTTTACCCCCGCTTGTGGCCAAGAAAGGGTTAAAACCACCAGCAATACGCTGCAATAGCGGCGTTTTGCCAGCGGTATTACAGCGCTGCCCCATTGATTTCAATGGGGAGCAGCGGTGGAGGAGCGGTAAACACACCGCTCCTTCACCGCTCCAAAGGAGCTGCTGGCAGGACTTTTCCCTGACGTCCTGCCAGCGCACCACTGTAGTGTGAAAGCCCTCGACATGCATTATGTTTTTCACAAAGCGATAATACATAGTTAGTCAAGTTGAAGAAAGACACAAGTCCATCTAGTTCAACCATAAAAATAAATAAATAATATCATACAAACCCATATACACAACCTATACCCACAGTTGATCCAGAGGAAGGCGAAAAACCCCAGCAAATCATTATCCAAATTGCTTCAGCAGGGGAAAAATTCCTTCCTGATACCCGAGAGACAAGCTCTGGATCAACTTACCTATAAATGTTAGTACCTAGTTATATTATAAGGCCTTTCTTAATTCAATCTACTGAGCTGGCCAGAACCACCTCTGGAGGAAGCCTATTCCACAATTTTAAGCTCTTAGGCGGCGTACACACGGGCGGACTGTCTGCCGAAACTAAGTTCGTCAAACAGTCCGCTCAAACTTTTGAATGAACGAACTTGCCCACACACGGCACTTTTTGAGCGGACAAATACGGCAAACTTTGTTCGTCGTACTAAGTCCGCGCAACTTTTGAAATGAACGGACTCGCCCACACACGAGGGAACAGTCCGCTCATTTTGAGCGCGTCTCCAGGTAGGCGGGGCCCGCGACGGACACGTCGCGGGCTCCGCCGCCTGGAATGGACTTAAAGGGGAACCCCAACGCCGAAAAAAATCGGCGTGGGGGTCCCCCCAAAGTCCACAACAGACCCTTGTCCGAGCACGCTACCCGGCCGGCCAGGAAAGGGGGGCGAGCGAGCGCGCCCCCCTCCTGAGCCGTACCAGGCCGCGTGCCCTCAACATGGGGGGTGCCTTGGGGAAGGGGGGGCCGCGCGGCCCCCCCACCCCAAAGCACCTTGTCCCCATGTTGATGAGGACAAGGGCCTCTTCCCGACAACCCTGGCCGTTGGTTGTCGGGGTCTGCGGGCGGGGGGCTTATCGGAATCCGGGAGCCCCCTTTAATAAGGGGGCCCCCGGATACCGGCCCCCCACCCTATGTGAATGAGCATGGGGTACAATGTACCCCTACCCATTCACCTGTAAAATAAAAGTACCCAAAAAAAAACACAACACACGAGATAAAATATTTTATTGCACAGCTTCGGGGGTCTTCCGTCTTCGGGGGTCTTCTCGCCGGACTCCTCCGCTATCTTCTTGTAGCTCTTTTGCTAGCGGAGGAGTCCGGCTTTCTTCCTCCCCGCCGCCGGCCTCTTCTCCCGACTTCGGGGGTCTTGTCCCCCTCTTCGGTTCTTCTGCCGGGCCACTGCGCCTTCTTATAGCTCTTTTACAGGCGGTGGCCCGGTCTTCTGTCGCCGCTGTCGCCGCCGCCTTCCGTTCTTCTTCTTCTTCTTCTTCTCCAGGAGATGTTGACACGTCGCTGTCTCCGGCCGGAATGCCAGAGCCGCGCTGCGCGGCCACTTATATAGTGACAATGGGGCGGTGTCACATGGTATATGTCACATGTATGGGTCACATGGGTTGATGTCACATGGGGACTATGACATCGTAAGGGGGCGGGGTCACCATGTGACCAACCCATGTGACATATACCATGTGACACCGCCCCATTGTCACTATATAAGTGGCCGCGCAGCGCGGCTCTGGCATTCCGGCCGGAGACAGCGACGTGTCAACATCTTCTGGAGAAGAAGAAGAAGAAGAAGAACGGAAGGCGGCGGCGACAGCGGCGACAGAAGACCGGGCCACCGCCTGTAAAAGAGCTATAAGAAGGCGCGGTGGCCCGGCAGAAGAACCGAAGAGGGGGACAAGACCCCCGAAGTCGGGAGAAGAGGCCGGCGGCGGGGAGGAAGAAAGCCGGACTCCTCCGCTAGCAAAAGAGCTACAAGAAGATAGCGGAGGAGTCCGGTGAGAAGACCCCCGAAGACGGAAGACCCCCGGAGCTGTGCAATAAAATATTTTATCTCGTGTGTTGTGTTTTTTTTTGGGTACTTTTATTTTACAGGTGAATGGGTAGGGGTACATTGTACCCCATACTCATTCACATAGGGTGGGGGGCCGGTATCCGGGGGCCCCTTATTAAAGGGGGCTCCCGGATTCCGATAAGCCCCCCGCCCGCAGACCCCGACAACCAACGGCCAGGGTTGTCGGGAAGAGGCCCTTGTCCTCATCAACATGGGGACAAGGTGCTTTGGGGTGGGGGGGCCGCGCGCCCCCCCTTCCCCAAGGCACCCCCCATGTTGAGGGCACACGGCCTGGTACGGCTCAGGAGGGGGCGCGCTCGCTCGCCCCACTTTTCTGGCCGGCCGGGTAGCGTGCTCGGACAAGGGTCTGTTGTGGACTTTGGGGGGACCCCCGCGCCGATTTTTTTCGGCGTTGGGGTTCCCCTTTAAGTCCATTCCAGGCGGCGGAGCCCGCGACGTCTCCGTCGCGTGCCCCGCCTACCTGGAGACGCGCTCGAAATGAGCAGACTTTTCTCCGGGCGGGAACAGTCCGCTCATTTCGAAAGTACAGCGGACTGGCCCACACACGGGCGGACTGTCCGCTCAAACCATGTTTCAGCGGACAGTTTTTCTGAATTTCCGAAAAACTTTGTTCGTCAAACTGTCCGCTGAAACTGTCCGCTGAAGCCCACACACGAGCAGACTGTCCGCTGAAACACTGTTCAGCGGACAAAGTTGAGCGAACAGTCCCCGCGTGTGTACGCGGCCTTACTGTGAAGAAACCTCTACATATTTGCAGTGGAAATCTCTTTTCTTCTAGGCGTAAAGAGTGCCCCCTTGTCCTCTGTGATGACCATAAAGTGAATAACTCAACACCAAGTTCACTATATGGACCCCTTATATATTTGTACATGTTGATCATACCCCCTTAATCTCCTCTTCTAAAGAGGGAATAAATTCAGTTCCTCAAATCTTTTCTCATAGCTGAGTTCCTCCATGCCTCTTATCAGTTTGGTTACCCTTCTCTGCACCTTCTCCAGTTCCCCGATATCCGTTTTGAGAACTGGTGTCCAAAACTTAACTGCATATTCCAGATGAGGTCTTACTAATGATTCATACAGGGACACAATTATATTTCTCTCTCTGGAGTCCATACCTCTCTTAATACGAGAAAGGACTTTGCTTGCTTTAGAAAAACCGCAGCTTGGCATTGAATGCTATTATTGAGCTTATGATCTACCAAAACCCCCAGATCCTTCTCCACTACTGATCCCCCCAGTTGTACTCCCCCTAGTATGTATGATGCATGCATATTCATAGCCCCCAAGTGCATAACTTAACCCTCATCTGCCACATAGTTGTCCAATTGTACAGTGCATTGAGGTCAGCTTGTAAAGAGACATCCTGCAAAGATGTTATTTCACTGCATAGTTTGGTGTCATCTGCAAAGACTGAAATGGTACTTTTAATCCCATCATTTATAAAGATATTAAAAAGTAAGGATCCCAACACTGAACTTTGGGGTACATCACTTATACCCTTAGACCATTCAGAGTAAGAATCATTAACCACTACTCTCTGAATTCTGTCTTTTTAGCCAGTTTTATGTCCATTTACAAACTGATCTTTCCAAGCCTGTAGACTTTACCTTACACATTAGTCTTGTGTGGGGAACTGTATCAAACGCTTTTGCAAAATTCAAGTATACCACATCCACAGCCACCACTCTGTCCAAGGTTTTCCTTACCTCCTCATAAAAAGAAATCAGATTTGTTTGACAACTTCCGTCTTTCATGAAGCCATGCTGTCTGATGCTTAAAATATTTTTTTCTAACAAGAACTCATCTATGTGGTCTTTTATTAAACATTCCAGTATCTTCCCAACTATAGAAGTTAAACTAACAGGTCTATAGTTACTTGGTAAAGACTTTGTTGCCTTTTTAAATGTAGGCACCACATTGGCCCTGCGCCAATCCAGTGGTACTATTCCAGTTATTAAAGCGGGAGTCCGCTGGGAGTCCGCCGTTTTATTTTTTTAAAAGCCAGCAGCTACAAATACTGCAGCTGCTGACTTTTAAAATAGTGACACTTACCCGCCCAGCGCGCCCGCGATGTCGTCACCCGAAGCCGATCTCTCGATCGTCTCTCGGGTGCTGCCGCCGCCATCTTGGGTATGGGAATCAGGAAGTGGAGCCTTTTCGGCTTCATTTCCCGGTTCCCTACTGCGCATGCGCGAGTCGCGCTGCGCAATAAGGACGGTCCCCGCTTTCTCTGGGATCCGTGTGTTTCCCAGCAGGCAGCGGGGGACTTTCGGAAAGGGGTGTCGATTCTGCGGAAAGGGGCGTACCTTCTGCAGAATCTACGCCGGAAGTGGGTGCAGATATCTGTACTGTACAGGTACCTGCACCCCCCTCCCCCCTAAAAAGTGCCAATTGTGGCGCCGGGGGGGGGGGATTCCAATGAGCGGAAGGTCCACTTTAGGGTGGACCTCCGCTTTAATGAGTCCCTAAAAAATAAATACCACGGCTTTGAAATGACAGAGCTCAATTAATTTCGGATCAGTGGGTGTATGCCATCTGGTCCAGATTCTTTATCCACCTTTATTCTGTCTAAATATTTCTGGACCATATCCCTTTTGAGCCATTGTGGATCATTTAGGGCTGTGTCAATACCATCCCTATTATGGACATGAGCTCCCCCATGCTCATTTGCATACACAGAACTGAGTGCTCACAGGGCTTGAGGCCTATATAACCTTGTGTAGAGCACCTGTGAAATTGCCAAACTGCTGGTTGGAATTTGGAAACTAAACAGCAGGGACCTTGAGTGGAGAGTGAACAAGTCTTGCTTTTTGACTGCTGGTGACTGCTGGGTGCCATTTTTAGGTTATTTTTTTGGGCTTTTCCTTGTAGCTTTTTAACACCCTTTTCTGACACTTTTTAACCACTTGCCGCCCGCCCTATAGCAGATACATGGTGGCATAGTGGTTTCAAAATCCTGACCGGACGTCATATGACGTGATCAGGATTTTGAGCCGATGCGCGCCCCCGGGGGCGCGCATCGCGGCGATCGTTGTTGCGGGGTGTCAGTCTGACATCCCGCAACTACGATCTCGGTAAAGAGTCTCCGACGGAGTCTCTTTACCACGTGATCAGCCATGTCCAATCACGGCTGATCACAGTGTAAATAGGAAAAGCCAGTGATCGGCTTTTCCTCACTCGCGTCTGTCAGACAATGTAATACTGACATATAATCACACACATAGGTTGAACTTGATGGACTTGTGTCTTTTTTCGACCTCACCTACTATGTAACGATGTAACTATGTAATAAACACGAATGTAGTGAAGCGCTACATTATTTTTTAGCTCTTTAGCGCCACCTTTTGGGCTCCTTCTGCTAATTTTGTGTTAGTAGATGTTTGGTGAGTGTTGATTTGTGCTTTTCATTTAACGCTTTTCATTTAGTGCTTATCAGTTCACGCTTTTCATTTCGTGCTTTTCAGTTAGTTTCTGAACGGCCGTTCGTCAACCAGACACGGAATCGGAGGAGATAACGTGTTATTTATCATTGGCCTTGGAATTATTGCTTTGACCCAAATCCAGTCCAGGAACAGGAGGAGGAGGATTTCTTGGACTAAAAATTGGTTGCTTTATTAATCGTGACCAATTATGTCATATGCCTTTGCTGCAGGAGCTCCAGGAGAATAATCCAGATTTTCAGAATTATTTCCGGATGACGTACCCCTGCTTTCATCAACTCTTGGCATTGTTGACCCCCTATATTAAGAAGCAGGGCATATGCATGAGGATTTTATTTTATTTTTTGGTTGAATAATAATGATTAGATTTGTTATATTTTATATATTTTTGGATGCATAGAATTATGGGTCAAACCACTTTTTGGTTAAGTTCTTTTGGCAGATAGCATGTCTAATTTTATTTGTTTTCTTTTTTTAATGCACAATAACATTTTTTTTTATAATACTTGGCTATGTGTTTTACTTCAAATGACAGTTTGGGAGTAGGCAGTTACATTTAAAAAAATACAATGTCAAATTGACAAGGGACACCAACATAGTGGTATTTTTGATCTTAAAAACTACCGGATAATGGTGTTGTGGTAACTTGCCCAAAAAAAAAAATGCGTAATATTATTCTTGATATCGCTAGAAAAAAAAAGCCTTTGAAAATTTGTTTACAATAACTCCATCAGTATCTCTAGCAGAGCAGCTTCATTATCCCATTAAAGAAGAAAAGTATGTGTGCTGCATTTCGAGATTTCATAATTTGCCACGTCACGAATGTTAATCCTCCATTACACTAGTTTACAAGACCGTACTTTGGACTTTTGTCCGACTGACTTTGTCAGAGCGTACAAACGGTTGGATTTTCCATCAACAGCTGTCATCACACATTTCCCGTTGGAAAATCCAATCGTGTGTATGCGACTTAAGTCTTGGAGAGCAGCCCTCATCCTTGGAAAATTTGCTCTCTTAAATGTAAGTATTTTTATCTTTCCCGTATGTGTTTTTTGCTTACAGCTAACATCAAATGAAATCATGTTATGGTCACTGCTACCCAGAAGTTCCTTTATATGAACATTTGTAATAAGCTCTGCATGGTTTGAAACTACCAGGTTCAACAGAGCATCATTCCTAGTTGGGGCCTCAATAAACTGGACCGTAAAATTGGGGCCTCAATAAATTGGACCATAAGCTGTTTGACTTCAGACTCTCTTTCTTTAAACTCCATGGTTTCCTGTCTGAGCAATGCAGGCAGGGGTGTGGGGGGGGGGGGGGTCACTCTGACATAATAAAAAAATAAACTTTTTTCAATAAGGTAGCAACTGTCTGGCCAACTAAGTCCGTCAGACAATCCGACGGACAGTCCGTCCTACTTTCGAATGAACGGACTTGACCACACACGATGAACAAACAGTCCGTTGAAAGCTTGCGCGATGACGTGTACAGCACGTACGACGGGACTAGAAATAGGACGTCCAATACACAGCAATGCAACCTTCCGCCGTGTAAATCCTTTCTGAGCATGCGCCATACTTAGTCCGTCCAACTAGCCTACTCACGAGCGGACTGTCCGCTGAAACCAAAGTTGGACGGACAATATTACGGAAATTCCGAAATACTTAGTCCGCCAGACTGCGCGCTGAAAAAGTCCGCTGAAGCCCACACACGAGCGGACTGTCCGCTGAAATGTGTTTCGGCGGACTAAGTTGGACAGACAGTCCGCCCGTGTGTACGCGGCTTAAGTCTGGAAAAGGTATACCTGCTAGTTTGGTATGTAAATATTTTTATATTTCATATTTATTATTATTCATTTTTTATTATTATTAAAATAACATACATTCCATTTAAATGGGAACACTTTTGCAAGAATTATAGTGCAAGTGTTATATATTATGGATGAGACTGGTGTTTGCTACTGTCAAGAACTTTGGGTGTTCACTGTTTGGTGAATGGCCAAACTAAATGGAGTGTTTACCCAACAAATGAACCAAAGCAGACTTGCTCATCACTATTCTATATTCAGTTTTTTCAATCAACACGGCTTATTCTGAAGTCGCAAATAATGTGACAGAAACTTTTACCTTCAAAACGTGCATAGGGTGTCCTTCAAATGTGTTTCCAATTGTGACCAAGGAGACCAAATTTGGGTATCCTAATGAAATGGAATAAGCCCAGATGGCAATCTAATGAAATGGGTAAAACCTTAGTGAATCTTCTGGCTGAATCTTTGTGAAAGAATATAGAAGAATTTGTTTGTTACTTACCTCCTTCCATTGATGGTACCTTGGCATTCCCTTCTCATATTTACCTTGTTTTCTAAACTGGTTGTCAACAACTTCTTGTAAGTTAGGGATAATGATCCTGATATAGAATAACAAAACCACAATATGAACTAAACTTCACTTCACTTCCAAGGCATGAGCAGTGGCAAATTTATGTATTAGAAGAGTATTAAAAAAAACTTCTTATATTTCTAATATATGCCAAAGGGACATATTAACCACTTAAGGACCGCCTCACACCGATATACGTCGGCAGAATGGCACGGCTGGGCACAATCACGTACCGGTACGTGATTCTTTAAGTACCCAGCCGTGGGTTGGGAGCGTGCCTCCTGGTCCTGTGCTCCGTGACCGTGGCCGTGGGACCAGTGGACTCGATCGCCGCTGGTGTCCCGCGATCGGGTCACAGAGCTGAAGTACGAGGAGAGGTCTGTGTAAACAAACCTCTCCCCGTGCTTCCCTGTGTGGCTGTCACCGATCGTCTGTTCCCTTTTATAGGGAAGGACGATCAGTGACATCACAAGCCAGGCCACGTGCCCCTACAATACAAAAAACACATCACATCATACATAACCCCTACACTGCCCCCTAGTGGTTAACTCCTTAACTGCCAGTGTCATTTACACAAGAATCAGTGCATTTAAATAGCACTGATTGCTGTATAAATGAGAATGGTCCCAAAAATGTGTCAAAAATATCCGATGTGTCCGCCATAATGTCGCTGCCATTACTAGTAAAAAAAATATTAATAAAAATGCTATAAAACTATCCCCTATTTTGTAAACGCTATAACTTTTGCGCAAACCAATCAATAATCGCTAATTGCGTTTTTTTTACCAAAAATATGTAGAAGAATACGTATTGGCCTAAACTGAGGAAAAAATAAGTTTTTTATATATTTATGGGGGATATTTATTATAGCAAAAAGTAAAAAAATATAGATTTTTTTTTTAAATTGTCGCTCTATTTTTGTTTATAGCACAAAAAATAAAAACCGCAGAGGTGATCAAATACCACCAAAAGAAAGCTCTATTTGTGGGAAAAAAAGGACGCCAATTTTGTTTGGGAGCCACGTCGCATGACCGCGCAATTGTCAGTTAACGCGACACAGTGCCGAATCGCAAAAAGGGGCCTGGTCCTTTGCTTGCAAATTGGTCCGGGGCTTAAGTGGTTAAGCAAAGCATATAATAAAACACTTACTTGTACTGAATTCCTTTCTTGTTTAATTGATGCACAATGGTTTCTGAGTGCTGTGCGTTAGCATGGAAGTACACGCTGGATTTTGGGGTAATATGATAAGATGATTTAGGTTTCCAAAAATCAAGCTGCAAAAGTTAGAAATGTCAGGAAATACATAGACAGAGGTAAATTTGCTGCATAATTACTGTTAGTTGAACTACTGATCTAATTACATCTACGAGTGGCCTTCAAAATGTTTCCACACTTTTATATTTATGTTGGAAACTGTGAGGACAGAAAGAGTTTTGCTGATGGCATTAAAAATTTGGTACAATGCTGGGAAAAATGCCTCACAAGGGAAAGTGACTATGTAGAAAAGTGATGTAATTTGTTTTTGAATTAAAAAAAGTGGTGAAACATTTTGAAGAACCTTGTATGTTCAGTTTTCTTTAAGAGATATGCAGTTCATTATTTGTATCAATGTTATTACCTCTTCTTCCTGCTCACATAGACATTTTTTTTAGTTAAATGAAAAGGAGCAGCGTTATCTAATTTGAGGCAGCTCTTCTATAAGACTGTGGTTTGTGTGTCCTAACCCCATTGGTCAGAAGTGGTAATTTTCAATAGGCTAACTCTATACGATTTCATCTTTGTGAACACTTGTACCAATATACCATTAATGTACCTCTGTTGTAGAAAAGAAAAAGCTTTCTCTTAGGGGTACACCATAGCTCCCAACTGTCCCTGATTTTGAGGGACAGTACCTGATTTGGAACAATGTCCCTCTATCCCTCATTCCTCTTCATTGGTCTCAGTGGTTGGCGTCTCCCTGCTCTGCAGTGCCTATCAGACTGTCAGAGCGGGGATCTATTTGTATAATGGCGCCGGACGGCTGCACGTGCGCACTCACTTGCTGTGACCACGCACATGCGAGCAGACGACGAGACTAAGCTATGACTAAGGCTATTGCCGAAACACGTCAGCTTTATTGTTTTACTGTCACTCTGATGTACCAATAAACGACACTTCAAGGTATTACAGTGTTGCCGGCTCTTCTTACTACAGATGACGAAAGGGTGCGCGCACAACCGGCATTGGCGTATCAGGCATAGATGGAACACAGCTCACGTCCCCCATTAGCAAAGGAGGTGGCACTATACGTCCCAAGGAAGGAACATCCCAAAAAGGTAGCGGATATTTATTTACAGGAAATAAGGTAGGTGGCTGGTCAGGGCTTTCAATAAGGCTCTGGATCAGTTAGTGACACCAATGTGTCCTTATTCCCATAGGTATAAGTCTTCCCTAAAAGGTAACAAGACAGCAATTCAGGGGACATCTAAAAGCATAAATTCACATGGCCGTCCACAAACGGGTCAGTATTAGCCATCTAGAGTAAATGTACTTGGATTGCCCGGGTCGCAGTAACAATGTCCCGCCTCCTGTGATCACATCATACTGATTCAATGTCCCACCATTGGATCAGTGTTTTAATTCTGCCACACTCTATTTTCGGCTCCATTATCTACAATATTTTCCTTTCGGCAATGTGCCGAAAACACAATTTTCGGCAGTTTTTTTTCTCCAAATTTCAGCGCATCCCTACTTTCTCTAAATTCTAGAGCAGGCATCAACCTCAAATGTCTCCTATAGAAAACCCCTCTATTACTTCCTGGTATGCAGTCTTAGGACAGAAAAAGCGTTAGAAGGAAGTACTTCATTAACACACACCCTACACCTGTCCTCCCCCTCCAAGGAATTACTCCAGCCCACCTCTGTAGGAAAAATAAATAGCTGGATATCCGCACTCCCAAAAATTCAAACTTTATTGTATAAAAATGGATATCAAAGAATCACAAATCGGTACAGACTAACGGTATAGCACTGATGCGTTTCACACCAGGCATGGTGCTTAGTCATAGCTGAACCTCTGTACTTGCATGTTTCTACAATGCAGGCAATGGCAGTGGGCCATGTTTTCATTAAATACATAGCCAGTGCCACTCTGCTGATCAGTTGTTTTGTACCTTACCTCCTTCTTGCATAGATTGTTCCTTTGGGAGAATGTGCTAGAGTTGAGAGATAGCATAACAACTTATGTGAAGCAGAGCTGTAGTATTGAAAATAGGAGAAGCGTGTCCCTGATTGTACAATCTCCTTTAGATCCACCATCAACTATGTAGTGCAAGGCCCTGCCTGATTGGATACAGAGTGATTGTACAATCAGATTGTGTAGTGTATGCCCACTTTTTATACATCTAAAATAAACCAGTTGCTCTTTCGGCATCATTAATTGTTAACAGCCCCTCAAAACTAGAAGCAAATGTGCATTTTGCTGAGTGCAAAAATGTGCGACAAACATGTATCAAATCAGGTGGGCCTGAGCACTACATAGTTGATGGTGAATCTAAAGGGGATTGCACAATCAGATTGTACAGTTTATGGCCACTTTAAAGGAAGAAGCAGGGAAGTGGGTGGAAATAAAAAAGAGGTGGTATAGTGATGAGGGTGATGTGGTGCACTGAAATAAAACACACCCTATTCTGTGATGCAGTAAGGCAATGCATGATGAGAAGGAAGGTTACATGGTGCCACTAGATGTGATAGGCTCAGAATGCATTATTTAAAATTTTGAAATGAGAGGTGTAGATTCAAAGCTGCCATGGACCTAGGTAAGTGTGAGATAAGCACATTGAGATGGCATGGGCAGAAACACATTAGAAAAGGCTTCTATTTATTATGAAAAGTGAAATTCTTCCTGAAAAGGTGAACTTGGCCTATAGGGGTATTAAAACATGAGGATGGGCTGTATAGTACATTAGTATATGAACATAAATGCATGTACGTGCTCACGTGTAAACATTTTTCTATATATATATATTTTTTTTTAATCTAGGGGGTGCAGTGAATGCATGTAAAATACTGACCAGCAACACAAATTGTTTTTGTACTTATCTATACGCCACACAAATTTATGTGTCTGTGTGTACAGACCCATCAAAAACAATGGGCTGCATTTAAGTCAGCCTGGACCCCTAAAAATGTGTAATTTTTTTGGTGTGTGTGTGCAAGAGCCCTTGAAGTATCAGTAAACCAAAATTGTTTTTGTTGTCATGGAATAAAAATTGTATTATGTCTACCTATCTTTTTAACCTTTTTATCTTTATTATATGCATTTCTAGGAAATACCTGGTTGATCCTGCCATTGTCTTTCTTCTGAGTTGCAACTAATTTACAGACAGCAATCTGGCACCTGCTCTGCCATTCTCCATATGCATGTTCAGGTTATTCCCTGTGGGTGGGGAAGCCCATTACTTTCTCTTTTTTCCTTTTGAAGCCACCCCTCGTTACTATTTCCAGTGTCTTGTGGAGTGGCTCCAGAAAAAGTGATTCAATGATTTATCGTCCTCCCTAAAGGCCACCCCATGTGACTACCTACAGTGGCTGGTGGGGCAGCTACAGCAAAAGTGATTGACAATTTCCACTTCTTCTATGCTAGCTCTGTGTAATACTCTTCAGCAGCTTGCAGGGTGGTTCCAGTTGTCAATCTGCATCATCGTTCTAAACATTAGAAATCATTTTTCTTATTACAGTTGCCATCTTATATTTAACCAAGGGCTTTCATGTGCTTTATGTGCATGTTTAATTAAAAATAAAATTGTGTTTTTATTAGTTTTTTTTCAACACATGACTGCATCCCACGGCAAAAGCATGTGAACATCTACTGTGACATCTATGGGTAGCATCATAGATTGCCTGCATGTTACACCCATAGATCTCCCGGTGTGGTTTGGAGCAAGGAGGGATGGTCATGTGACTGGGTATAAAAAGCTTAAAAAAAGTATTTTACAAATTGATCTGTATAGAGGTGTTTACAGATTCCTGTTTGTATTAAGGGGGTTAATGGGTTTAGATACGTTTATTTACTAAAGCTGGAAAGTGAAAAATCAGGCTCACTTCTGCATAGAAACCAATGAGCTTCCAGGTTTTATTACCAAAGCTTAATTGAACAAGCTGGGGTTAGAAGCTCATTGGTTTCTATGTAGAAGTGAGCCTGATTTTGCACTTTCCAGCTTTAGCAAATAGACCCCATTGTGTACTTAAATGTGGGGTATGCCTGTATATAGAACAAATTAAATAGGGTACTAGAAAGAGAGATATCAAACAGCATTAGTACTGAACAATTAATTAAAAGAACATACTGTATTTTTAGTTTTAAAGCTGAATAAAAGGTACACAACTAAATGCAAATAATAAAATCATATAGGTGCAGTTTTATTTGCCAAAGGAGTTGTATTTCTGTCCATCCAGTTCTGAGATTTACACATTTCTGCTACACAGAAAAGCCCAATTTTTTTTCAGTGCTGCAGTAAAGTAATAATTACTGGTCCTTTCCATCTCCCAGTCTGTGACTGGATGTTGTGTTGGAAAATGAAGCAGCAAATGAATAAGCTCATCTCTCTGCTACTCTGCCCTCTACTTTTACCAGCATATTTCTTGCATTGCAGTACACTTGCTTGCCCCCCTGTGCTGTTTCTTCTTCACCCTCTCTGAGCTCTGCGATTGGAGCTGCAAAAGTCAAAGAGCCCTTTTACACTGTGGCGGTGGGTGCATCGGCGGTAGAGTATCGCTATTTTTAGCGGCTCTTTACCGTCAATTTTGCGGCGCTATTCGGCTGCTAGCGGGGCAATTTCACCCCCGCTAGCGGCCGAGAAAGGGTTAAAAACCAGCTGCGAAAGGCTTAAAACCACCGCAAATTGCTTCTGCAGCAGCGCTATGCCGGAGGTATAGCCGTGCTGCCCCATTGATTTCAATGGGCAGGAGTGGTGAAGGAGCAGTGTACACACCACTCCTTCACCGCTCCAAAGATGCTGCTAGCAGGACTTTTTTTTTTGCATTCTGCCAGCACACCGCTCCAGCTCCTCTGGGCTTTCACATTGGAGAGACAGCAGCGGCTCTTTCAGGGCACTTTGCAGGTGCTATTTT
Organism: Lithobates pipiens; assembly: GCF_037356315.1. Lineage (NCBI taxonomy): Eukaryota > Metazoa > Chordata > Amphibia > Anura > Ranidae > Lithobates > Lithobates pipiens. The sequence continues at coordinate 459,527,168 of NW_027507758.1, read as the reverse complement.
TAGCGCATTAGCGCCTTCAAAACGACCCCGTGTGAAAGGAGCCTTAAGCTTGATGCACTCTATACAACTTTTGTTGTTTGATTTCCTTTAGATTTACCAAAACCATGAAGTGCAAGGGCATTGCCCGATTGCATACCAACTCAAACTGTTAAGGTTCGACCTCATTTTATATGGTTTTGGTAAATCCAAACTAAAAAAAATCTAAAGAAAATTGTATAATGTGTATCCAGCTTAATGTATCAACGTTGGTACTTGTTGATTGAATCCAAAACTTACATTTATTGATGTATTAAAGGCAATTTTTTTTTCGTTCTAGATAGAGTGGGAAATGGATGGACCATATGTCAAATATTATTTGTTGCCTGTGTCTTCAAAGGAAATATTTACCCCTGTTTTAATACTGTTGGTCATTGTCACCAAGTCGGTTGTCTCAAGAACATGATGTAGGATTAAATAATCTTACAATAGGCTGGCAGCAAGCAATAAACTATATATATATATATATATATATATATATATATATATATATATATATATATATGTGTGTGTATGTATATATATATATATATGTGTGTATTTATATAAAAGAAAAGTTAATGAAAATAGCTACGGAATTTTTCATCTTTTTTATCTGCCTGGAGTTCAACTTTAAACTACAGCCTAAAGGTATTTTCCTTTCAGCCTAATTAAATAGTCTCTGAAGATGCTTTAATAGCCTTGATTTGTACTTTTTACTTGTTTAGTTTAAATGTATTTATTTTGTCTGCACATTTTAAATGTACAGTTCCCAACAGGTATAGTTTTTGCTGAATCCTACTATTCCAGCAAAGACATAGTAGGGCCGATTTGCTAAAGCAGTTGAGAATCTTCACACAATAAATTGTAAGAGTATTCACTTAAATTATCCAATCGTGTAAAAAGCAAGCTTCCGTTTACTTATTTCATCTGCAAATGACTGGATAATTGGAGAGAATATTCACACGTTATTCATGTGACATAAAGGCTTGCATTTTTTAAATAATAGATCCATGTAAAACATGTTGATTGAACAACTATATTTTGGTAAGTGAATTAAATATTTTCATGCTAGCAAATATTGCGAGAAGAAAAAAATAACAACATTTATTATTTATTATAACTTCTATAGTTTAGTGAGACCTGTGTTTCATGCAATCAAATACAATGCTACGTATTTAGTAAAAACATACAATGTATTGTCAGTAACCAGTACAGTAAAGGCGGAATATTCAGTTTAACATGAGCATATAATTATATCAGAAAAGGGAAGTATTGTCTTACCTTCATTGTTTTATCCAAATGTTTAATGAACTTTACTTCCTTTTCATTATTTAGTTTGATATGGTATACTTTTTCGCTGCAAATGTAAAAAAAAATGTAGCTGCAGCCAGAATTTTGATAATGAATCTAAATTTATAAATAATATTAGATGGATAGGTAAATATATAGGTAGGTAGACAGACAGATATTACATACTTGTCAAACCGACGACCCTTGGAAATGCTGACACTTGCCACCACACAAGGCAAAAGCAGCATCAGCTTTATATTGTTCAGGCACAGAAATCTCATTATGTTCATTTTTGAATATTTTCCTTTTCTTCCCTTTTCTTCTTATTATATTTTTCTCTTATCTTTAAAGTACATGTGATCATCACTAGAATGACTTCAGTTATTCTCTTATCATATTTCCAACAACAGTTGTACAGGAAATAAGCCTAATCTAAGATTCAATCATTTTCAGGCTTAAATAGGAATATGATCTATACACTTTATTGTAAAAGTATCTGACTTTGTGATTGACACCCACTTTGTACATTTTCTTTTGTAAGTTCACATGATCATCACGCATAGCAAACATGATTTTTTACTTGATGTGTTAAAGTGTACACTCATGTAGTGCCCATTTGCAGTTTTTGTTTTTGTGTCTTGTGTACAGATAAGGTGAAACAAGTAATGTCTGTGTTAAGATTCTGCCCTAAAAAAATTATAAAAATTTAAGGTGTAACAAGAGCCACCTCTGCTAACTAATGTATCTTTCCAAAACATGCATATATGCACATAACATGATACCTTGCATAGCCAGGCAATTTAAATGATATTAGTGGGAGACTTCAACGCACCGATGGATCCAGATATAGACCCCTCCAATCAAGGACACACCAAAAGAATGGGACTAAATACGATATTTTCTAATGAAGATTTGTATGATCCCTGGAAGTGTTTGCACGCCACCAAAAGGGACTATACATTTTATTCCCATGTCTGTAAATCCTACTCAAGGATAGATTATTTTATCATGGACAAATTTTTACTTCAGAACATATCTAAAGTTCAAATCCACAACATTTCTTGGTCTGATCATGCTCCAATATGAATACAGGATTTCCCCGCACCAACAACCAAGTATGGAGGAACAATACCTACATACTTTCCCAAGAGAAACACTTGTCCATGATAAAAGAAAACCTTAGAGATTTTTTTTGTATTTATTGATACTGGTTTGATAACAAGTACCGCACTATGGTGTGCTTATAAAACATTTGTTAGGGGTCTTTTAATAAAAATAGCAGCTAGGCAAAAAAAAGAAAATCCTTTAAATTAAATAAACTACTAAAAGACATTACCGAAACCGAAGAACAACATAAAAAATCCCCAAGGGATATGAAATTAGCACAACAACTCAACAATCTAAGAACGGAACTGAGATATAAGCTAATAGATAACCATGACAAATGCATAAAACGAATAAAACTGAATTGCCATTCTCAAGGTAATAAAGCGGGTAAACTTTTGGCTAACCAACTACGCCAACGGCAAAATAAAAGCAAAATTAACAAGTTAATTCACCAAAAATCAAATAAAACAATTTACAACCCCCAAGAAATAGCTGATTCCTTCTCAGAATATTATGAATCTCTATATAACCTTCAAATAGATCAATCCACCCCACAGCTGAAGCAGGGCTGACAGCAGGGATGGACAGAGCGCTCTGCAAAAAATAAAGGAATAGTAATGACAATAATATTACACTGGAATACAAGAGTAAATACATATATATATTAAATACAGCGATTTGTTCTCGCAGTACAAAATATCTAAGCAATATACAATAGCAAAATTATTGATACCAGAACTGGATGGCACTACACTCAAAGGCGGCCAGTGAACATTAAATGGAGTACAGTAAATGAACCTGACATAGATAATCCATATTCAAAATATTCAGTTTGGGAAGAAAAGAAGGGGGGTTTTGGAAAGGAAGGGGAAAAAAGGATGGGAAGGGGGGGTGGTTTTATTGGGAAAAGTGAACAGCAGGGGGTAGGGGGAAAAAAAAAGAGGGAAAAGAAAAGGGAGAGGGGAAGAAAAAAGGGGGGGAGGGGAGGGGAGGAAAGAAAAAGGGGGCCCCATTCAGCCAGGGGGCAGTATCAAAATATTTATAAAAAAGATTTGAATGAGTTGGTTTCATTGAGGCCAGGGGGCACCAGAGCATTTAATTGCTCAATCCAGAGTGCCTCTTTTTGTAAAATGGTTTGATCTCGATTACTACCCCTGGCACCACATCCAACACCACAAACTTGACTGCCAATGGGTCAAATCTGCGGTGTAACCCAATTTGTCGCCCAACCGAGGTTAACTTGCCATTGGTAGAATAGTATATATGATCTCCTACCCTCTGCCTGAGCTCCTGTATGGTCTTCCCAACATAAAAAGCACCACAGGTGCAGAACATCAAATAAACGACACCTGTGTTGCTACAATCAGCGGAGAAACGAGGGGTAAACAACTTCCCATCTGGAAGTTTGACAGTAGACCCAGAATAGATCCATGGGAACAAGGGGCAATCCCCGCAGGGAAAAGTTCCTTTTCGTCCAGGACCATGGTTGAAATCGGTGGTGTAGTGACTAGCAGTCAAGCGGTCTTTGAGAGATCGGGCTTTACGAAAAACCAGATCCGGGGTGTCTCGTACATATGTACTCAAAATATGATGGTCTGTCAATAAATGCCAATGTTTGACCAGTATGTGTCTCAATTGATCATGATGTGCTGAAAATTGTGTAATAAATTTAACCGACTCATCTGTAGGTACTTAAGGGCGAGGATACAACAAGGAGGTCCTGGTACGGGCAAAGGCCTTGTTAAAGGCTTTACATAAATTAGTCTTGGAATAGCCCCTAACAAGAAGACGTTCCCGTAGGGCAACTGCCTGGACGAAGAAGTCTTCGTCACGTGCACAGTTACGGTGCAAGCGCAGGTACTGTGCATATGGGATGCATCGTATGAGGGGCTGAAGATGCACACTAGATGCATGTAACAATATATTGCCCGCCGCGGACTTCCAATATAAATTGGTCCCCAAAGATCCATCAAGGTTTTTGTAGATCAGTAGGTCAAGAAAGGAATTTTTTTTCACATCCACTGACATGGTAAACCGTAGATTCCATTCGTTGATGTTGATCATGTGTACAAATTTATTTAGTTGGGAGCTAGAACCTGTCCAGACGAGGAGTAGGTCATCAATGAACCTAAACCAGCACAGGATGGATTCAATAAATATTTGAAAATGGTCACTAGAGAAGATGAAACGTTCCCAAGCGCCAAGATAAAGGTTGGCATAGGACGGTGCACATGACTTGCCCAGGGCAATGCCCTGGATTTGTAAATAATGTTGATTTTCAAATAAAAAAACATTTTGTGTAAGAATAAAGCTCAATAAATCAAGAATAAATGCATTCAATGGCCAGGATGTGTGCTCCTGCTCCATAAGGAACATCTTGGCCGTCCTGACTCCCCCCTTGTGGGGGATGCTCGAATACAATGCTTCGACATCGATAGCCACGAGAAGGGAGTCAGGAGGGACCAGGATCCCTTCAATGTGTTGCAAAAGGTCAGAAGTATCGCGAATATGTGAAGGTAAACTAGATACATGCGGGAGTAGAAAACTATGTACAAATTTGCTCGCACTGTCTGTTAGTGCTCCCATGCCGGACACAATAGGTCTGCCCGGTGGTTTATCTAGACTCTTATGCGTTTTAGGTAACGTGTAGAATGTAGGAATACGCAGATTTTTGGGAATGAGAAAATCAAGGGTCTCTCTATCAATTAAGTCATGCCAATAGGCTTTGGTACAAAGTTCCTTAAATTCATCTACGAATGTCATTAGATATGTGGGTGGAATAGGTAAATACCATGCATGATTTTGTAATATTTCATAACACATATTTTGATAAGTGAGTTGCCTATGCCACTAACTTCTTAAGCTTTGTAGATTTTTTCTCGTTGTAATACTAGATGACCCATGGCACCTATGATACCATAATCTTCTGTATTCATACAGGTTGTCACTAGACATGTGCAGAGTGAAATATTTTGTTTCGGAATTTCGTTTTTGTCCGAAAAATAAATTTATTTAGTTACTCCCGAAATTCGTTTTTATTTATTTAGTTTTTCGTTCAAAAATTGCATTCGTCCAAAAATCCACATGAATTACGGTCGAATCTGTCTTTGAAGGCTTATGGTGTCTGTCGAATGTATAAAGAAGATTCGAGGGAGCTAGTATACAACATACTTCGTGTTAAATTTAGAACCCTATTAAAGTCAATGGGACTCCAATGTTCAAAATATAAAGTGCTATTTTTAAAGGCTAATATGCAAGTTACTGTCCTAAAAAGTGTTTGGGGACCTGGGTCCTGCCCCAGGGGACATGTATCAATGCAAAAAAAAAGTTTTAAAAACAGCCGTTTTCTCGGGAGCAGTGATTTTAATAATGATTAAAGTAAAACAATAAAAGTGTAATATTCCTATAAATTTCGTATTTGGGGGGTGTCTATAGTATGCCTGTTTCCCATGCTTAGAACTGTCCCTGCACAAAGTGTCATTTCTGCAGGAAAAAAAGTCCTTTATAATCACTCGTGGCTATAATGAATTGTCGGCTCCCGTAATACAGAGAACACTCATTGAAAGTCATTGATAAAAAAATAAAAAAAAAATAAAAAAGCGTGGGGTTCCCCCAAATTCAATTACCAGGCCCTTCAGCACGCAACAACTCAAAGAGGGGGGGACGAAAGAGCGCCCCTCCCCCTCCTGAACCGTACAAGGCCACATGCCCTCAACATTGGGAGGATGCTTTGCATTGATACGTGTCCCCTGGGGCAGGACCCAGGTCCCCAGACACTTTTTAGGACAGTAACTTGCATATTAGCCTTTAAAATTAGCACTTTAGAATCTTTTCTCTCTGTCAAATCTTTTCTCTCTATGTCAAATATTTTCTCTCTGTCGAATATTTTCTCTATATAATCTTGGACTAATAGAGGTAAGGTTAGGCACATTCGACTACAGGTTCTATAGACACAGATTGTTATTGTCAGAGTCACGTCGAATCTCCTATTCTATATCGAACTGTTGTAACAACGAAGACGAAAATAAAGCATTTATTTATGTCGGATCTTTCGTTTTTCAGATTCTGCACTTTCGTTATCGTTTGTCAAAAGGAAAATGAAAATACTTGAAATTCAGACGAAAATGCATTCGGACGAAAACGAATGCACATGTCTAGTTGTCACATTGGCACTACTGAGCATTTGATGACCTTTTCTACTTGGTATATCTGCTAGGCGGTTGTGTCCAAGATCGCACTCCTTTATTGTGGGTGCTGTCTATATTGTTCCCAGGTCCCAATTAGACTACCAATCACAGCTATAAAGGTTAATCTCTATAATCTTTCATGGGCTTATTTGGTTGCAGTTCTATCTAATCACTCATTTTACAACCTTTCTCACACTTTATTTTATCCCCGTTCTGGGGTTTTAGTTAGCATGTCTTGATATTTCACTCATATTTTCTCATGCACCCTTCACTTTAATTATTTTTGTTTACATCACACTTTTCACCCGGGTGGTGGTAATCTACAACCTTATTTGATCCCATGTGCTATTGTGAGCATTTCATAGAGTACATGTTCTATATCCTCATTTAGATTCTGGCCTGTTTGTGGCCAGTCTACCACTCCCAGTCGCCGGTTGAGACAATTGCGGTGCCTGAGCAGTTTAATGGGCTTTAGCGTGGTTGGTAAGACTTCTCTACGTTTTTCATGTGATTCCCTTGTTTATGCTCTCACCCCTTTTTTTATACATTTTATATATGCAATTCTAGTTATATTTAATTGTTATTGTATATTTTGTAGATGTCTGTATTTCCTGAGGAAGCTGTAAAAGCGAAACTAGTCAAAATACTTCACCCCTTCTACTAGCCACTATTTATGTACATGTGTTTTATGTCCACATTAACTTTCTAAATAAATATATATATATTCTTTTATATTGTTGTTTACTATCCTTATATTAATTTTGCACGGCAATAGTTAGTCCGCTTACTCCCTCCGTGTTTGATGTTTCTCTGGTTGGGGACCAGAGTTACTATCATTTATTTCATATTATTTGGATGATGGTGCATTGTATCTACCTAGTTTATTTATGTTTTTTTCATTTGCAGGCCATTGTTACAATCAGCAGTATCAGGAAATTACATACCACGCTCCTAGCATGTGGGGACTCTGCAACAAGGGCACTAAAACAGATAGCACCAACATGTGGCATGGGCCTACAATGATACTGGGCTACTGCCCTTCTTCCTGATGTTTAGGTGCTATGGTTGGCTACCAGTGGATCTCCTACTGGGCTCTCCTGAAGAATCCAGTAGGAACACCTAGTAACACCAAACACCTATCACCTGGGTGCAGGAGCACTAGGATAGGCTACAGAAAACCAACCAGATGTTGCTAGATAGACACAGAAAAACACATTTTCCCTTCAACTCCAGTGTATGGTGTGCGACTGCTCTGCCAAACTAGCAGGAGATTGAGAGATGACTGATCCTGTGGAAGTCCCACCAGTTCAGGAAGTCTCCGCTGAATGGTACCTGCCTTCTTTCTTGCTCAAAACTCTGGCCTCTCAGTACAGTATAGTGACTAGGGATAGGGGTGATGGGGGTATGGAGGTTCTGATTGACCCCCATCCACCTGTGGCCTAGGAGTCATTGCCAAAACAGGATTACCTGCAACCTGGCTCCTCAGAGATCACTTTTGATCGTTGGGCTTTCCAGTCTAACTTCAGCCGGCTTCCTGCAAGATACTCTGATTATATTGTTTGAACTTGTACCTGTTATGCTTTAATTATGTTCATTGCCTTTTTCTTTTTTGCTCTTTAGTGTGCTGCGATGCAGGGGACAGCATTTATCAAAGGGGGGGGGGAGTGTAGGCAGGTGCAGTCTACTTTCTCCACTGCAGGTGGTGCTCTGCTGCAACGACATTGCAAGGGGGGTGGAAGACATGATTCCTCTATGGTTTCCAGGGTCAATGGGGAAGCAATCTGATTGGATGTTGCTGCCCCATGTGACTCTAGCAGCCATCTTGGGTCAGACGGAGCCTATTTAGGGCCCTGTATTCCAGGCTTGATGTGCATTTTACGTGTGGTAATGTAGTGTAGGGACAGGTCTCCCATCTGACAGGAGCACTGATTAGAAGCAGGGAGAGGTTCCTTCTGGAAACCTCCCCACTTGGGTTCAGACTGGCCAGGCCGCATTCCGCCCCTTAAGACAGATGTTGTCGGCACATCTAACACATGCTCTGCTACATATTGCTGTTACATGCAGTGAGTGTTCCCTGTCAGGTGACTTCCCACCATGTTTGTTATGAATTACTGGATTCTACATCAATACATATCTATTCTCTGCTGCGGGACTCTATGTGTTTATTGCCTTCGCACCATGCTGCACCTCCCCACAGGCGGCTTTAAAATAAGTGTTTGCCGTTTTGTTAGATTTAGTCATTTGTAGTTTTCATTTCAAAATAAGTGAACATTTGTAAAATGCTAATGAATTCAGATGCTTAGGCATCAGAATTATATATATATTGTATACAGTATGTGTGGTAATCAACAACAACAGTTAAACAATCAAATATATCCATATTTCCATTAAACATCTTTATTGTCATTTTCTTTCTTTATCAATAGATTTTACATCATGTTATTGTGCTGCAAATGAAAACCTAGTTTAAAATGAATGAATGGAACTTTACATTTCTCATTGACTTTGCGGCATTTGGCCCCACTGGTAAGTTACTTATTATGCATTGTTCAAGACATAGGTGGCAATGTATTTGACAGCAAGCATAGTTTCCTCGCAAGTGGGTTTGATCTGACTTTCGGGTAGAGCAAACCCATATTCTTGTTTGTCACGCAGTTCAAATGTGTAGGAATATTTCACACCAGCATCATAAGCCCAGTCATCGGAGCCTCCTGCAGCAAGATCTGTAGTAAAGAATACATTGTTTTTTAAAGGATATTTATAATAGATACAGTAAAAGAGTTTCATCCAAAAGTCACATTTTAGCTATAGCTTGATTCTAGTGAACCCAAATGAGCTGATTTAGAAACTCCAGGAGAAAACTATAGTCCTTGTCACTTTATCTGCCCCTCTGTCTATTTTATAGGCTACATCATGTAAAAGAATAGAGTAGTCCTCACCTCCCTTAGGCCAGCTATAGATGGTTCGAATCTCGGCCAGCTCCTGCTGAAACCAGCTAAGATTTGAACCATGTTTCGGCAGGCTGAATGTACCAAGTCGATAGATTAATCAACTTGGGTACAACCAGCCTGTTGGATTCATTTGTGATTATCGCTAGTGGCTGCTATATAAAATCATTGTGTTCTCCCATAGGGAACAGACAATGGCTCAGCAGAAGGGATTCCCCTATCAGCACTGGTTGCAGGAAAAAAATGTGCATCGTTTATTGCTTGCCTAGGGCCTTATCTCCTTTTGGACTGTTTTGCACTGAGCTTCACAAGCAAGCCACCTAGTATCTGAGGCTCCAAAAACCACTATAATTGATCAGGCACCCAAAGTCCACAAAAATAAATATTAAAAACAGCCCTTCACATTTAAAAGATAGCAAAGATGTTATTACACAATTTAGGGATTTGCCATTGAATGAGGGGTGTATTCTGGTGACAGCAGATATTGAATCATTATATTCTAACATAGTACATCCAGGTTAGCCACTTAAGGTCTGCCCTATAGCAGTTTTACTGCAACAGGGTGACACCTTTGCGCCAGATCATGTATACAGTATATATAGCATCCCACAAATGTGAATACACCCCTCACATTTTTATAAATATTTTATCTTATCGTTTCATGTGACAACACTAAAGAAATTACACTTTGCTACAATGTAAAGTAGTGAGTGTACAGCTTGTATAACAGTGTAAATGGTCTGTCCCCTCAAAATAACAACACACAGCCATTAATGTCTAAACTGCTAGCAACAAAGATGAGTACATCCCTAAGTGAAAATGTCCAAATTGTACCCAAAGTGTCAATATTTTGTGTGGCCACCATTATTTTCCAGCACTGCCTTAACCCTTTTGGGCATGGAGTTCACCATAGCTTCACAGGTTGCCATTGGAGTCCTCTTCCACTCCATGATGACATCACTGAGCTGGTGGATGTTAGAGACCTTGTTCTCCTCCTTTCTTTGAGTATGCCCCACAAATGTTCAATAGGGTTTAGGTCAGGAGACATGCTTGGCCAGTCCATCACCTCTACCCTCAGCTTCTTTAGCAAGGCAGTGGTCATCTTGGAAGTGTGTTTGGGGTCGTTATCATGTTTGAATACTGCCCTGTGGACCAGTCTCCGAAGGGAAGGGATCATGCTCTGCTTCAGTATGTCACAGTACATTTTGGCTGAACTCATGCAGCCCCAGACCATGACACTTCCACCACCATGCTTGACTGTAGGCAATACACACTTGTCTTTGTATTCCTCATCTGGTTGCTGCCACACACACTTGACCCCTTCTGAACCAAATAATGTTATCTTGGTCTCATCAGACCACAGGATATGGTTGCAATAATCCATGTCCTTAGTCTGCTTGTCTTCAGCAAACTGTCTGCCGGCTTTCTTGTTCATCATCTTTAAAAGAGGCTTCCTTCTGGGATGACAGCCATGCAGACCAATTTGATGCAGGGTGTGGCGTATGGTCTGAGCACTGACAGGCTGTCCCCCCACCCCTTCAACCTCTGCAGCAATGCTGGCAGCACTCATATGTCTATTTCCCAAAGACAACCTCTGGATATGATGCCAAGCACATGCACTCAATTTCTTTGGTTGAACATGGTACATGTCCTGTTAAACCACTGTATGGTCTTGGCCACCGTGCTGCAGCTATGTTGCAGGATCTTGGCAATCTTCTTATAGCCTAAGCCATCTTTATGTAGAGCAACAATTATTTTTTTCAGATCCTCAGAGAGTTTTTTTGTCATGAGGTGCCATGTTGAACTTGCAATGACCAGTATGAGTGACCAGTATGAGAGAGTGAGAGTGATAACACCAAATATAACAGCAAATTTAAACTGTTATACAAGTTATATACTCACTACCTTACATTGTAGCAAAGTGTAATTTCTTTAGTGTTGTCACATGAAAAGATATAATAAAATATTTACAAAAATGTGAGGGGTGTACTCACTTTTGTGAAATACTGTATGTGATCTGACTTCTCCAGGTAGGGGACGCGCATTCACGCAGCCCACGGCTTGCTCCTGCTGTGTTTACACACAGCGGGAGCCGAACAGCGGGTACTATGGACTCGATGTCTAATGGGCCCTGCTGATCATCAAGCAATGAGGCAGAATGTTAGTCTGCCTATGTATACAAGGCAGATCTCCGTTCTGACAGGAGAGAATAGATATAATTTGTGTCCTTGCAAAGCAGGGAATACATTTAATCCCTTAATATTTTGCATTTTTTTTTCCTCACCTCTAAATGACTGTTGCTAGGGGGTACCTTGTAGTCTGCCTCCTTCAGTGCCTGGGCTGGTGATATCACTTCCCCTAGGAGCAGGAAGGTCTCTGCTCTGCCCCTCCCTCTTGTCAATCATCTGGGACACGTGACAGGTCCCAGATGATTGTGCGGCCACTCACGGCGCCAATCGCGCATTTGCAATGGGCGCCCGGCTGTGAAGTCTCAGCCGGGCGCCCACAGTTACAATGTCTGCACTGTCAAATGGATGGGGGGACGAGCAGGGCTTCGATCCCCCGCATCGCTGGACCCTGGGACAGGTAAGTGTCTGATTATTAAAAGTCAGCAGCTGCAGTACTTGTAGCTGCTGACTTTTAATTTTTATTTTTTTTAAATGAGCACACCACTTTAAGAACTAATTTAAATGGCAATGAAACTAGATTAAAAATGCTCTTTTTTTAACCTACCTTAAACTCACTGACCCTGACATTTTCTAAAGTGAAAGACTTTTAAGGTAAAATTGTGAAGAGATATTTTCCTACAAACTAAAGATATCCCCTATAGTATGAATTAATATACAGTATATAATACAAATTATACAATGATATATTAACAACAACATACAAAGCCATCCACAACTCTGCCCCAGCTAAATCACCATCCTTGTCTAAAAATATCACCCAAAATATCCTCTCCGCTCTTCCCATATTGCCATTTAGGATTTCTCCAGAGCTTCTCACATCCTTTGGAACTCAATACCTCAATGTGTATGGTTATCTCCTACTCTATCTGCCTTTAGAGGATCCATGAAAAGAGAAGCAATGAAACCCCATCTGCCTGGAAAGCCTATGCCACCTCTATCTACCAACTGGAATTTTAATTCCCTAACAATTCATCCCCACATAGTTATTACCTCTGTTTCACTTGCCGTTCCCTTTTAGATTTTAAACTCTTGCAAGCAGGGCCCTCCTAACCCTCTTGTCTTAAATTATATTGTAACTCTGTTTCCCTTTATTTTGTAAATCACTATGCAAACTGTAAGCTCTGTATAAATTGTGTACAATAGTAATAATAACTTACAGATTGTAGATGCACCAGGACCATACGTGTATTTAGTTCCATAGAGGGAAGTCAAAGCAGAAACAGCATCCTTGGCAACAGTATTCTGAAAGAACATGGAGGCACACATGTATTAAAGAGAAGAATAAACATCTCTGTGAACTTTCCAGACTGGTATATATAATGTCCTGGTGCTATGTGTGATTTACATGGGGTATGATTTGCTATACTTGTATCATTGCTCAAAGAACGCTCCAACAAAAGAAAGCCTATGTTCATATATTTATAATGCCTAGGGCCCAACTACACAAGCCCTATTATTCGTGTGCAGCCAGTGTTTGGTATTGTCAGCATCCACTATGTAATACTCCTGGTGCTGGAATTATATTTTCTGCCTCTTGGCCAGTTAAAATGTGCCACATCTTCCTTGCCTTTGTGTTGGCTGAGGAGAGAATGAAAGACTGATCACCCAATCTGCATCAGTTCATCCAGAACCAATCCTCTAGAAGAGTAGTGAAAACTATTTTATTAACAGTTCCATCAGAGTTTAAGTTATAGAGAGGAAATAGGATGCAAAGCCTATACAGTATAAATGCCCCTCCGGTTCATTGTCTGATGCCAAGGAATTCAGTCCTATGTGCATAGACTCAGTTAGTGAAAATGCACAGGTTACACTGGGAAAACAATGATAAGGAACCTGATGGTTTAGTGTACATTAACGTTTATAGAACAAGGTCATCAATAGTAGCCCCCATATTTCCCCTTGTGGCAGGCTTAGATTACTGGCAACTGGGTAGACCCAGGACACAACTTACATTGATATTTTAATACATGATATAGCATCCTGAGGTTTAGGGAGCTCCTCACAAATTTACTTGCCAAGAGTAGTTGTCTTGGTCGATTGATAGAGATCTATTGATTTCTGCCTAAGTTTTGCCTTGTTGCACTTTTCTCTTCTATCCCTAAGTGGCTGGGAACTTGATGATACTAGATATGAGAAGGGCAACCCAAGGTCAGGTAATGGGTATATGGGGTATTTCAGACAATGGTCAGGTATTTTCTTGAATCCATTGGCCTGCTGGGAAAACCTATATATTCAGGTGAGGTCAGGTGATCAGTGTTCTGTGCCACCTGGATGACTCTCTGGGTGGACGCATGTCCCCCCCCCCCCCCCCCCCGGGCTGCTACCAGGGAAGCGTGGGTGATGCTTGAGTGAGATACCACCGTCAGGAGGAGGAGCTCAAGGGATTCAGAGTCAGTGACTCAGTGGGTCTAGTGAAAGACTGGGAGCTCAGTGTTGAAGAACTACAAGAAGCAGTTGTAGTGAAGCTGAATAAACTGTTATCTTTGAGTTAGGAACTGTTAAAGGACTGTTGTTACCATAGGAGACAGATATCCTGCATGTGCAGAAGTGGCACCTTGCTGGGGCCTTTCCCTGCATGGCTGTCCTCCTATTGAGGTCTCGGAGTCTGCCAATTGAATCTATAACTACTTAAGGGCATCCTTGCCCTAACAATTTTTTCCCCCAAAATACAAAAGGACTATCAAAAGAAATAAAACCTCTAAAATCCAAGAAGTTTTAGGTGCCCAATGACTTTCACCATCTTTGCACCCACTATGCCTCAGAACCCACTACATATTGAAGGATGTCAACTATCTTTGTCCTTGGAGGTCTTCATTAGACTGGACAAGGTCAGAGACCTTGCTACAAATCATTTTGATGTCATATGATAATGTCATATTTGTTTAAATATTTGCTTTCCATATAAGGTATCTTTTATGATTTGGCTACTTTTCTGTTATTTCATGCCCATTTATTTTACACTTTGGTATTGGTTATGTTGAAATGTTAATTCTACAATTTCTCTGCAGTAGTGCCCTTATTTCTACTTTTCTGTGTAAATCAAACTTATAAGGAAAAAGTTAAAATATAAGACACCTATACTAACAGTGCTGATGTGTAAAGTGGTTTCTATCAGGTTGGTTTACTAAAGAAAGACATGTTTTCACTTTGCAATGAAGTTGCACTTTGAATTTTCCCCAGAGCTTAGTGAATGTGGTGAAATTCAACTTTATGAAGCATACCCAATCATGTCCAAGGAAATTTAAAAAATTACATAGTTACATAGTTAGTCAGGTTGAAAATAGACACAAGTCCATCCAGTTCGACCAATAGAAAAAAATAAACAGAATGAATAAGTAGAAGACCTCCATATACAGAATCCTGTACCCACTGTTGATGCAGAGGAATATGTAAAGCAAATAAAGCGTGCTCCAATTTGCTCCAGCTGAGGAAAATGTAATTCCTTCCTGATCCCCCAGAAGGTAATTGGATATTTCCTGGATCAACAATCCCTAGTCTTTTTTATCAGTAAACTAAGCAAATGCAACTTCCCTTACAATGTGAACAATTTATTTATCTTTAGCAGATCAATCCCAGTGTGTTTCTAATGGTGCGTACACACGACCGGACTTTTCGTCAGCAAATCCATCAGACAATTCGATCGTGTGTGGGCTCCATCAGACCTTTGCTGTCCAAAAATCTGACGGACTTTAGAAATAGAACATGTTTCAAATTTTTCTGCTGGCATTCCACCGGACCCAGTTCCTATGGAGAAATCCGCTCGTCTGTATGCTTGTCCGACGGACAAAAACCGACGCTAGGGCAGGTATCGGCTACTGGCTATGAACTTCCTTATTCTAGTCTGGTCGTACGTCATCACGTTAGAATCCGTCGGACTTTGGTGTGATTGTGTGTGGCCAAGTCCGTTCATTCGAAAAGTCCGTCGGGACTCCGCCGAATGTTCGTCGGGAAGACCGTCGGACCTACTCTGCCAGAAAGCCCAGTCGTGTGTACGTGGCATTAAGCTATTCCATCAGGAGGCAAGCAACACCATTGCTTGTTTACAAGCGAGATAGAATAGGAGAAGGTACGGGAAGATAGTTTTATGGTTTCCAATAAGAAATATTTCCTCCAGGAACAGTTTTTGAAATCTAACTTCTTAGCCCTTGTACACACGGTCGGAGATTCCGACGGAATGTGTCCTATTGGACCGTTTTGTCGGATAATCCGACTGTGTGTGGTCTCCATCGGACTGTTTCCGTCGGAGTATCCGACGGACCAAGTTTTCCAACTTGTCTGTAAAATTTTCAGACAAAATGCTCCGATCAGACATACTCCGATCATGTGTAGCCTACTCCGACGGACAAAGTGCCACACATGCTCAGATCAAATTCCTAGACCAAAGCTATTGGCTACTAGCCTGAACGTAGTCCCGTCATAACAAAATAACTTCATCACGTTATGTACAATCGGATTTTCCGACAACTTTGTCCGACCGTGTGTATGCAACAATTTTGGATAAAATCCGTCTGATAAAATCCATCTGACAAAATCCAACGGATTTGGTTGTCAGAATGTCCGACCGTGTCTACAAGGGCTTAGAATCATGAGTTATCACTAATTGGTGGACTTGCCCTTTACACACTTTAAAATATAATTTAACACAGTGCATTGATAATGCATTGGGAACGATTTACTAAAAGAGAAGAGTATGTTCTTCGGAGGGTCTCACAGTATGGGTTGTGGAAGCCATCCCTCAGAATTTGCCAAACGGCCAAAAGATTCAAGCATTTGTGTGCCAGAGAGATATATATGCTTGATACCTTGTCGCTAGGAGTCATGAATGAAGACCTGGAGATTCACAATGTTTTATGTTATCGATCCTCTAGAAAATGAATAATAATTATCCACTGGTTGCCTGATTCTATTCCCCTTCCTCTACAAGAGGGTACCACCATTCTTCCACCCCAATGGCTTAGTTTATAAGTGCACACGTCAAATTTTTTTTTTAAATCTACTTGAATTGATCTTGTTTTAATTAAAATTTAGATTTCTTATATATATATATATATATATATATATATATATATATATATATATATATATATATATATATATATATATATATATATATATATGGTTCAGAGCCCTATGGCCGGTACGGATAAGGATGACAAAACAGGGTTAACATAAACTTACCACTTGAAATGGACCTGAAAGTGTGACTTGGTCTAACGTACGGTATATCAAAATAAGGGGGCATACCCTAGATAAGAAATGAGGATTAAATGAAATGAACATGAAATTAAGTGAAATGAGTACTCTCGTGAGGAGTATGATGCTTGAGAAATGCCCTAAAAAGGGGATGGGAGGGTGGGTATCGTGCACAGGAACCGACAAGGAAGACAGCTGAACGGGCTGGTTAAATACCCCTCCGGGCTCCTCCCATAATTTCAGGCCACCATACTGGCCTTCTTATTTATGGTTCAGAGCCCTATGGCTGGTACGGATAAGGATGACAAAACAGGGTTAACATAAACTTACCACTTGAAATGGACCTGAAAGTGTGCCTTAGTCTAACGTACGGTATACCAAAATAAGGGGGCAAAAACATTTAGGTAGGGATTGTGCTTTATTGACTTAACTTAGCTACTCAGTGAGCTTGACGAAGGCCTGGGCCATCTCCACTTGTGGATTGGAAATATAGCGGGCGAAGCAGTTGGACTTCCACCTGCCCAGTTTCTTGATGACGTGATCCGAGACCCCTTGAGGGGAGGCTGTTGAGGCTGCCCCGATGTGGAATGAATGTCCAGAGTACTGAGCCGGGTTGAGGTGGAGGATAAGTAGAAGTATTCTAACATGTTCCATGAACCGGGCCGCACTTAGGGGCTTGGCATGGAACAGCAGGAGTGGACTAGCATCTGGTTGATTGGCCAGAAGGGACCACAGGCGGGTAAGATTGGAGACTGGACACAGCTATTGTTGGTTTTATAGTAATGAACGTCCGTACCAGAGCCAATCTGTTGTGTTTTGGAGACTGCCAGATGTAAGGTAAAATGATCTTCGCAACGGACCAGGTGGTGTTTGCGAAGCATGCGTTCTGTGGGGCTGCTACAGGTGAGTTCACCTGGTCGTAAGAAGCCGTAGAAGGCCAGATGTATGGCTGCCTGTAAGACTATACTAGGATGTAGACCAAAAGGTGACGTGGTCAGGATGTCTGACATATTCCTGAAAATGTCTCCTGTGATAGGCAGGCGTTTGGTGCTGATCACTGGCTGATGCCTCTGGACGCCACGCAAGACGGCTCGTACAGCATGGTAGGAGAACAATGAGGGTTCAGTAGGGTTTTGCAGCGACGCGAAATGTTGAACACCGGCTAGATATAACCGGATTGTATTGTGAGATAAGGTGAGTTCTGAGTGGCAGTAGGTGATAAAGGCCAGGACTTGTTTGACACGGGATGTCTCTGTACGGTGGCATGCCAAAAAATGGTTGAAGGCCCTCCAGGCCACCTGGTAGGCCTTGAGGGTGTTGCTCGAGAGGGAAAGGTTGATGAGGTCTGTTGCTGCTAGAAGGTGTGGGGCTAGTCCAGGGTCAGCTGAGACCAGGTCGGGATAGCTGCTGACATCGGTTCGGCTTCTGGTACCTGTTCAAAAAATGAAACCAGATTAAACCGAGAGAGAGCATCTGCTGCAGAATTGTGTCTATCGGGGATGAAGGAGCAGTAAACATTAAATTGGTGTAGTAAGGAGAGCTGGACCAGCTGACGCAGGAAGGACATTATTGCTAGAGACCTGGACCTGCCCCTATTGATGATCTCCGCTGTGGCCAAGTTGTCTGTTGAGAACACCACGGCTTGACCCGACCAGCTGTGACCCCAGACATGTGCTGCTGCTACTATGGGGTATATCTCAAACAGGGAGGATGTCTCGGAGAAACCGGGTATTGCCAGAATTTGGGGAGGCCAGGGAGCTGCGAGCCAGAGGTGGCCAAAAATTGCCGCGAAGCCCATGGAGGCGGCAGTGTCGGTCACCACCTGGGGTGAGAGGGAAGACACTGAGGGAATAAACAGGGATACGCCATTCCAAGATGACAGAAATTCCTCCCACATGAAGAGATCCGCCACAGCTGCGGCATCAAGACTGAGGACCTGTTCCGGATCCTGCGTGTGGGATAGTAGCACTAGCAGGCGGGACACGAAGGAGTGACCCTGGGGGATGAAGCGCATGGCAAAGTTTAACATGCCGAGAAGAGATTGCAACTGTTTTTGGTGCATGACCGGGAGTGGGTGAAGTCCCTCAGGACAGTCCTGATGCGAGATAGTTTATCCGTGGGAGGCTGGCCTGCATGGTGTTGGTATCCAAGTTAACCCCGAGAAAAGTGATGGACTGTGCTGGACCATCTACCTTATGCTCTGCAATAGGGATATTAAGATTACCGAAAACTACCCTCAATCTATCCAAGTCCCCTGGTGGCGAGCCGGGTGGCGAGATCAACAGGAAGTCGTCCAGATAGTATATAACTTCCTGACACCGGGCTACGTGTAGGAGGACCCACGTAAGTGACTGAGCAAATGTATCAAAGAGCCAGGGACTGCTCTTAGACCCGAAGGTCAGCTTGGTTGCAAAATAATACAGGTCCCTCCACTTGATTCCGTGCCAGCACCAAAGAGATGGGTGGATGGGGAGGAGCTTAAAAGCATCCACAATATCGGCCTTAGAGAGCCAGGTGCCCGTGCCTGTCTTGAGTATGGCCTGGATAGCCATGTCCACAGAGGCGTATTTGAGTGAGAACTCCTCGGAGGGGATGAGGGAATTAAGACTGGGGATAGAAGAGGAATGAGGCGCTGACAAGTCGTACACCAATCTCAATTTATTTGAAAATTTACCCTTAACTAGCCCGATAGGGCTGACTCTCCAGGTGTTGAAGGGGGGGTGGGTGAAAGGGCCTATCATAAAGTCCTGATCTAGCTCGGCTTGCAGGAGCTGGTCTATGGCTGGTTCGTCAAAGGTCGCTGATCGTAGGTTCCGGCACTCATGCGTAACATGGGGGAGAGATATGAGACCCATATGGAAGCCTTGGGTGAAGCCTTGAACAAGGTAGACGGACAGCATGGGAGTGGGGTGATCTGCCAGGTAGAAGTTGAGCCAAGAGACGTCGACCCGGCTTAGTCATGTCTTTTTTTGTTGTTTCACCTCGCACATGAGCCTGGGGTGAGCCCTTTGGCACAGGGTGCAGATATGGAGCAGCCGGCATTGGCTGAAGTTGCACGAGCCGTAATTGTAATTATTACAGATCGCTGCGCCTCCTATGGTTTTGACCGGACGCCCAAACCTGTCTACCTGAGGTAGGCGTGCGGGGGCCTGTTGACCCTGAGCGGTAGCCGAGGTTGAAGGGTTCTCTGAGGGGCGAACTGCTGATGAGTTGGCGCACCAGGTGGCAGTGTGGGTGGCTGATTGACAAATTGCACAAAGGGGAGAACGTAAGCCCGCAAAGTGGCGGCAGAACAACTCCGTGTCCATGATGCTCCAGTCAGTAGGCATCCAAAATTGTAGGAGTCTAGCGGCTGCTTTGGCAGAGAAAGAGCGGTGGTAGTCGTAAAACCCGAAGCCACCGTATGTGTAGCCCAGATCCACAACTGTGTGGAGGTACCGGTCCAGCTTCTCCCTCCTGTTGGGGGAGGCTGAGCAGACAACATCCCTCAACATGCCAAAGGCCAAGGTGAATTCTATAACTGAGAGTTTCCTGTCCAGCCTGGGGTCTTTGGTCTTGAGGACCACTGACACATCCCCCCATGTGTACGCTTTGTTCTCCGCGAGATCATGGACGGAGATGAGCAAGGAAGCGAGATTGATGTCCTTGCCCTCCAGGATGTCCTTCCTGACGTTGGCTGGGACCAGATGGGAAGGGTAGACCACGGTCCCGCCTCCTGAGGTACCTCTGAGAGGAACAGCCACTGCCTGAGCTGTTAGTCCAGGAGAAGAGACGGGCAGGGGAGTCTCCAGGAGAGCCACCCTATTTTGGACCTCAGAAACTGAGGTAGCCAAGGAAGACACCAGAGCATGTAGTTGCGTGATGGAAGAGGCGATGGAATCCAGGGAGGCCTGCTGGACACTGGGGCCTGCCATGGCTGGAGGTTGAAAGAGGAGCTTGAAGAGCCTGGCAGTCGCAGGGAAGGGAACACCTCTACGCCTCAACTCCGCCGTCAGCCTAGGAATGGTCCATGCCCTGGGGGACCGCAGGCTGCCACTCTCTGAAGCTGGGGATGGGGACAACGGGGCTGTGAGATCCTCACTGCCCGCCAGAGACATGCTGGTGTAGTCCAGGCCTGGGCGGATCAACTTGTCCTCGGGGTTGGATTTTCCTCTGAGCGGAACCTATTCAGGGTGACATGAATTACAAGACTCGCTGGTGATCTCTGATGGGATACATACCTAATAAAGAGGAGGGGCACTCCTGCTTACGTGCGCCTTCTCCCCCCGTTTTTCTTTTTTTTTTCTCTTACCTAAGGAGGCACCATCCAAACAGGTGCAGGGTGGACCTACTGTGACTCGGCTGACCTAAGAACACGAAAGTAAAATTGCTGAGAGTTCCATCCTGATTACACACAAGTGGCTAAAATAGTGACTTCAGTGAGGTGACAAGATGTGTTGTTTTTTTTTCTTTTTTTTTTATCATCTCCTCCCCCTTTTTTTTTTTCTCCCCCCCCCCCCCTTTTTTTTTTTTTTTTGAAATGAAATGAAATGAGACGAACAAACACAAATGAAATGTTGCCTTTAAGTGAGAAATCTGCCATGACAGAGGCGCGACTCGGTCGTGTCGCTGACGCAACTGACAATGAGCCGGACTCTGGAGCATGCACTGAAATGAGGCAATTAGTGAAATGAGGTCAAATGAGCAAGGCCCCTCGGCTAGAACCTGAACATTGCAAAACAACTGGGTTTGAACCGAGGTGCAGGAGGTGACAGTGAAATGAGTGAGTCCGCCATGATAGAGGCCCGGATTGCAATGCCGTAATTTTGCGACTGAGCACGAAACGGACTCTGGAGCATGTACTGAAATGAGGCCTGTCCTGGGGAACGCCAAGACGAATTAGTGCACAGGCGTGACTATTTGTGTCGGAGCGTGATAGGTGAAATGAAATGATACCCATGACAAAGACAAGGATCAGTAGGTGCGCCTATGACTTGATAATGAACCCTGTCTCTGGAGCATGTACTGAAATGAGGCCAAGCAGCTGGGCACACCGGAACGAATCGGTGCATTCTAACTGCGACAGGATTCGAATCGGAGCGTAATAAGTGACACGCCATGACAGAGACCGGAATCAACGACTGGCCCAACTATTCGGCAAAGAATCCGTCTCTGGAGCATGTACAGAAATGAGGCCAAACAACTTGGCGCACCGAGGCTAATCGGTGCATCGGTGGAATGTGACTGGATTCGTAACGGGGCTTAATACGTGACCAGAAATGATATGCCATGACAAAGACAAGAATCGAAAACTATGCCTGAACCTGCAAATGATTCTCCCTCTGGAGCATGTACTGAAATGAGGCCGAAAACTGGGGCACACCGGAGCGAATCGGTGCATCGGAGATGCAACTAGATTCGAAACGGAGCGCAACTCGTGACAGAAATGAAATGAAATGATTATGAAATGATTGAAATGATCTGGTTTGATTAGAACTTTGGACATGGTGAACCATTTGTTTGAAAATTTTTGAAATGATCCGAACGATTCGGAACGTTTGGTAGAGACCAGTGATTTGGTCCATATAGCGAAATGTCTGTGAAATGAAATGCTCAACGTGGTGTCACGGACGAGTGACAACGACTTCTTTCGAGAAGCTAAGGAGCACCAATGTTTGTGGTAATGAATGCGTGCGACAATATCGGAAAATATGATTGTGACATGTTAGTGAGTGGTTCGTGAGTTCAACGTATCACAGTTTAGTGACATAAAATAACATGAAATGAGAAATTGGAGCCGAAGCCCTACCTGCGACAGCCGGACCAGATGCGTTGTACGACAACGGCAAGTTTCGAGTATTGCGACACTCAGACCATGATAATACACGAACGCTCACGAAGACAAAAAACAGACTCATAACACGGAGCCGAAGACAGGACTTTTAACGAACACGGGAACTCACGAACGCTGAACTCACTCTAACGAATGGTCTCGAATAGTCGGCCCTAGATCTGTGACGTAGCAAATATCGTGCACAGGAACCGACAGAGAAGACAGCCGAACGGGCTCGTTAAATACCCCTTCGGGCTCCTCCCATAATTTCAGGCCACCATACTGACCTTCTTATATATATATATATATATATATATATATATATATATATATATAAAGCACTGCGTAAACTGTTGCCGCTATATAAATCCTGTATAATAATATATACTTTTATTTTTAAATTTACCTTGTTAGTAATGCATTACACATTTATCCATTTATACAGGACCCATAAGGTCTTTTTATTTCATCTTAATTTGGAAACATTTGTCTGTTTGTAAGTATGCCGGTAATTGTATTACTAATATTTTATTATTTATGCGAAGTTTACTATTTATGCTCGTATATCAATATTAGTGTGTTAGAGGTGTTTCTTCCTGAGTGCCACCTGGTGCATCACGCTTTGGCAGCAGCCCGGCTTTGTGACTCGGCTGCACATAAATACCAACTTCAAGCATGGCTCCCTCATGACCTGAAGAAAAAGCATGCATGCTCCGAATGTGTGCCACGCTCACCATCAGTGACTTTAGTGATGTTAGTGATGCCAGCTCAACCTCCGCCCACCAAGGAACCTCGGACCAGCCTTCCGGGAAGTGATGCTGTCAACTCACACTTCCGAAAGCTTCATCCGGTTTCCCCTTGAGGAGGAACGCTGGCCATCCAGCTACCTATAGTGGTGACTTTTACCTACTTGACGAGCATTACCTACCAAGATTCTGTGAGTTGTTTACTTATTGTGGTCATAAAGCTCCTATACTGCTACTCTTAGATGGCACTGCTTCTTTTCTTGTCTTTTAGTAAATAAACCCCACCATCAATAGGAAAAAAACAATAGGCGTTGCCAAACTCACCAGTTCCTTGTGATCTTTGGAAAGAGTACGGGTATAAGAGTAAGGGAACAGCAGCATCTGGCCATACGAGTGGATAGTCAAGTAACCTTTGATGGAATCAATGTTGGCACGTATAAAGTCAGCTAGAGCTTTAGCTTCCTTTTCAGATTCAGGAGCAGTACCGCAATATGTTTCATCGCAAGCTCTTGTAGAAGCTCCCGCAGCTTAAAAGGAAAATAATAAACATAAAATCAGATTACAGCAAATAGACTAATGAGTATGTAAACTGCAGCAATGGATTAATATATAAAAACATTGAGCTGTGAGCAATGCTGATAGGTCTTCTTTCAGACATTTTCATGCATGAAGCCCACATTTGGATAGTATGTCATCCAGATTTGATATCTGACTGAATATAGCATCTTACTTCTTTAAATGAATAGCACGTATTTGTAGTTACTGAATTTAATCACATTTTGATGGAAGTCGGTGGAAGCTACAGTAGTGTAACTTCACCAAAATGTTATTAGACAACTTGCATATCTGCATGTTAGACCATTTGCACATCTTCAACTGTGGAGCAACTGCAACCCATAATGTCAAAGCCTGTTGAGACTTGTGAACATCCAAACACTGGAACATTCTTTATTTCCTACAGCAGGTCTATACATATTAAATGAGTTTAAGAAAAAAATAATTTAGGATTTTTAAAAAGGTTTTGGAAAAACATGAAGCCACTTACTGCACCATCCAGCATTGAAGTTTCTGTTTAAATCCGTTCCCACGCAGGCAGAATTCTTGTTAACAGAGAGAGTCTTTCTCCACATGCGGTACTACAGTGAACATTACCATGGTTAGAGAGTTTAGCTACACTAAAATAACAGCTCTTTTTGTTATTGGTCGTCACAGGCTACTTACTGTGGTCCAAGAATACACATAACCATCAACGTTCATAACAGGGAGAACATAGAAGTCCAGGTTGTTCAAGAGGTTGGTAAACTCAGCATCACTGCCATAGTTGTTAACTGCCTGAGATAAAAAAAAAAAAAATGAATACAACTTAACTACATTTTGAAAAAAAAACTCAACACAGGAGATTTTTGCCTACAGTTCGAATAGGCATCATTTGTATACTGCAAGACTCTAACTCAGAAAATAGATGCTTTTATCAATGTACTTAAAGTGGAACTTCACCCAAAAGGAGAAATTCCACTCTTCCTTCTGCTCCCCCTTTTCCTCCCTCATATTTGGATTTTTTTTTGGGTGGCGGGTACCTCATTTGGACAGGTACCTGCTTCCACTTCCACTCTGATCACCTAAGTGACCCGAGCAGACATTCATCTCCTCCTCCCCCCACCTGCAACCTTTTGGGACATGTCACAGGTCCCAGAAGGCTGCAGGCAAAGCACAGTGGTTATCCAGCTGTCAAGCCACAAGGAGTCAAGCTGGCTGCCCATAGTTAACATGCCGGCACCCGGGAGTGAACACTGGTGAGGAAACCAGACTGGGTGAGGACAGCACTGGATCCCTCGATGGGTGAGTGTCTGTTTATTACAAGTCAGCAGCTACAGTTTTTGTAGCTGCTGAGTTAAAAATTTTCAATAAATTACTGAATAACCGCTTTAAAAAGACCCTGTCACTAACTTGGCCAAAGTCCCCCCACCTCTCTTCATAATAAAAATGTATAATAGTATAGAATATCACTTGAGTGACAGCTCTGAGTCTGCTAATGCTGGTGAAATCACATCCATTCTGGTGGTTCCAACTAGCTATCTAGGCATTTTTGGATGTCTACACAATTTGGATATCTACACAAGGGAGGCTTTTACAGGTAAATAACATGCAGAAAATACAATAAATACACATAAAATCTTATAAGAAGACTGTTGTTGTCTTTTGACAGGTTTTCTTTAACTGGCAACAACTTAAAATGAGATAGATCGACTCTAAGGCCGCGTACACACGGGCGGACTGTCCGCCCAACTAGGTTCGTCAAACAGTTTGACAAACAGTCCGTTCAAAATTAGCATGAACGGACTTGACCACACACGACGAACGAACAGTCCGCTGAAAACTTGCGCGATGACGTGAACGGCACGTACGACGGGACGAGAAATTCGGCGTCCGATACACTGCAATGCAACCTTCGCCGTGTAAATTCTTTCTGAGCATGCGCAAGACTTAGTTTGCCGAACAAGCCTACACACGGGCGGACTGTCCGCTCAAACCAAGTTTCAGCGGACAGTCTTACGGAAATTCTGAAAAACTTTGTTCGTCAGACTGTCCGCTGAAACTGTCCGCTGAAGCCCACACACGAGCAGACTGTCCGCTGAAACACTGTTCAGCGGACAAAGTTGGACGAACAGTCCGCCCGTGTGTACGCGGCCTTAGGCACTCTATAGTAATTTCCTGTCACTATTCTAAAATGTTTATATTTATTGAAAAAGAGTATATATATATATATATATATATATATATATATATATATATATATATCTATAAAGCCATAAAATTTACATTCACCACACATTCACTTAATTTAGCTTAATCCTCTCTGGGAATGTATTTTAATATTCAGTAAATGACTCATCACCAATGAATGTTTTCTAAATGTCACTGTATTATAGATTTGCCCCCAAAAAATTACCATCAGTTTGAATCATGTTGATATACTCAGTATTTCCATTATATCCTAACTTGATCTTGTGCACAGCAATGTGTACTCACTTCCTTTACAAACCACTGACAGAAAGCAGGGGAGATCCATTCTCTAGCATGGATCCCACAGTCAATGAAGACAGCCTTCTTGTTTGCTCCACTTTTTCCAACCTTAAATATAAAACATCACTGTCACAATTTTTTTTTACCAAATAAACAACATAGAGCAGGGTAATTCACTTGTAGACATAGCTGTTCTTGATAGAAAAATACGTAAAATATGAACAGACCACAAACCAAGTAAAAAAGTTGACATCATGGGCAGATCATAAGGAAATATGGTAAATAAATGCCCATTGTGTTGGCATGCTAAGGCTGGGAGTTCTACTCCAAACTGAATGATTCTCCTATATTAGCACATAAACCACACAAATATTGCAGACTACCTTTGATGCACATTGCTTGGGAAAATTGTATAGAGCATAGCCATGGACATACATTATCTCTTTCGATAGGGAACAGATTATGCCAGTGAAATAACACTTCTGTGAAAAGTGTGAAAGGATTACCATGGTGGACTAAAAGGCAATGCCCACAGTACAAACAAAACACAGACTTTCTAAACTGGCCCTCTCTACTTAATACATGTTGAAAAGAAACTTCAAAAGGTGTAATCCAGCTCTACTCTACTCCACCCCACCCCAGAAAATATTATATTTTTTTCTGAAACTACATTAAATACCACCATCTATAAATTTGCACTGTTAATAATGCTGACAGTAAAATTACCTTAAGTAAATAAAGAGGACGTCCCTGGTATGAGGTTCCAATCTGAGAGCGTGACACCAGAGATGGGTTCTGAGCAGCGATGTTAGCAGACCAGGCATTGATCTTTGGGATACACATATTTTTTTAATCAACATGAATACTTTATATACAGTACAATGCTTAGAGAGCTACAGTAAACATACGTACAGTATCAAGATTATTGTATTTTTCATAGCTGTGTACTGCACGAATGTTGCTATCACGCTGCTTGTCCAGTGCTAACTGCAGGTCATCGATTAGAATTCTAAAGAAAAACCAGATTGTCATGCTATACGCTTTATAAAAAGGTAGCTGTAGAAATCAGATGGTTAGTTTCCGTAGTTGGACTTTTTATTTTTGGTCCATTATTTCATTTATAGTGGTCTAATCATCCACTATACCCTGCCTATGTATGAATCATTTCATAATTTTAGTCCTAGTGCTGCATTAAATCAACCTTTGCCTCAGCACTGCAGTGGCTGCAGCCAGACAGAGATGGAATCCCTGGCTGTTTATGGTCCAGGTCAAAGTAGCCTAATCAACTTCTGGGCTTCTGATCATGCAACAGATGCTAAAAGATTGCACTGCAGCATGGTATAACAACGAGTCTGCATGAGAAAATGCATCAGCCCCCGTTTAAACTGGTGCAACTTGTCCTGTGACTTCCAAATGGCATGACAAGTCACACCCTATTGTCGGCAATGGAACTGTTCAAATCGGTGCAACTCCAACTTTGCGGTACCGCACCCATTTGAAAAAAGGTTCCTGCACTACTTTTTGCGAGTCAGGTGTGACTTGTATAGACATCTGTGCATGAAGCTGCACAGATGTCAGACAGATCGCACCTGAAATCGCACTGACCTGCAGCTTTGAAATCGCACAACTTCAAGGGAAGTAGCACGATTTCAAAGTTGCATTTAGTGCGAACGGGGGCTTAATGTTTATCTGATGTCACTGAATGTGCAATAAACTCCTAAGGCCTTCTTAGGCTGGATTCACACCTATGCATTTTTAGTGCTTTTTGCATTTTGTAGATTTGCACTACAGAACATGTTCCAGAGACAACCATGTGAAATGGACTGTAGTCTAAATCTGCAAAATGAAAAAAGCACTAAAAATGCATAGATGTGAATCCAGCCTTAGAATAGACTCAGCTTATTCAATTATCTGCAATACTGAGTTATTTTATGCAGATAACAGCAAAAAATAGATCACTATTATACATAATCTGAAAAAATTTAATGAAAGTGTAGGTCAAGTCAAAACTATTCATTTCTTTTTGGGCAGAGAAAAAAATCTCTGGGTCCCCTTTAGAACAATTTCCCTTCACTAACTATCACAGCAGAAATGATTAAAAGGAAGCAAAATAGACTCTCCAACAGCACAACAGAATGAAGTGATAACAAAATCTTTTACTTAGCATATAGTAAAGGCTAGAACCCCTGACAGTTTTATGTGTGTGTTGCTGTTGCATATTTTTCTTAATTTCCTTTCTAGTGAAACCCTTGCCACCAGGAGAAAAAGAGATCTAAATTTGTCTAGTGGAGACTCCTTTAAACCAAACCCCCCCAAAAATGTTTGGCCAGAGATACACTTAATAAACACAAAATCCCATATTACAGCAGACAGTTCAGATGTTCTAAAATGCCTTTTATTCTTACTGCATGAGAGTGTCAACCATTCATGCAAGCATAGTACAAATCTGTATAAATGGTACCATTGCACAATCTACATTCTGCACAATCTGCACTTCCCCAATTCACAAATAATTTACACAAAAAAACTTTTTGCATTGTGGTGCACTGTTGAAAGGGGAAAACTCCCATTTAATTGAAAGACCAACTTAGAGCATTACAACTCAACTTCATTATTGATAAATTACACATTTGTGGCATCCTTATAGAAAATATTTTAAATAGTTTTTCTTATATCTGAAATATAACAAGGAAATTGACTACCTTCTCTACCTAACTTCCATATAGCATATTGTTTTCTCTAGATCCATAGGCTGCCATATAACTTAAAGTTCAACTTACTTATAGGACATTCCACTCTGCTCAAGCATGGCCTGAACATCATAGACAACATGGCTCTCAGCACGGAAGTCAACACTTCTGCCCGGTTCTACAAGATCCACAGAGTCGGGAACCCAAAAGTCAAGCTGTTATGTACAATTCAAATAATAATCAATAATATATTCCAAGTAAAGATTGCTACTTACATAAAAAGTATTATAAAAATACAGTCATTACTGAACTAATGAAATAGAGAACAGCATGATCTTGGTATAAACAAGATGAGGCTTGTTTATTGATCTGAACCTGCTATTGTTAAATGTAAGGACAGGCTGCCATAATACCATATGCCATATGCATTACATTTTTTTAGGGATTCTACTAGTATGAGCTTGTTTATACTTTACCACACTCTCTGCTACATGCTGCAGTTTTATTCCTCAAAAAGCAATATATTAAACATAATTTGTCAGTTTTATTCAGGTTATTAAATCCTTAAAATAAATCTAATTATCCAGACCTAGCTACCTTAAATGAGTTTAGATTTGGATTGGGAAGGAAAGGTTGTAACAAAGATAGGGAACCTTGGAACTCCAGCTGCTGTGGAACTGCAAATCTCATGAGACATTGCAAGACTGACAGCCACAGGCATGACTCCCAGAGGCAGAGCCATGATGGGATTTGTAGTTTCATCACATTTGGAGTGCTGAAATTGCCTTTCCTTGTGTCAGAAAGTATTTCCGATTTTTATTTCTCTCCGTGTCTACATTGAGAGGTTTTACCCTCTCTACTACTATAATGTGACTTGCTTTATTTAAATTAAGCAATTACTTAGCTCGTTCATAAAAAGAAAACAATGTAGAGGTAGGAAGATAAAGGTAGGAAGGTGTTAGATGGAGTGAAACAAATGGCGTGGTTGCTATAAAAATAGCAAAACAAGTATTATGTCAAGTAATGGATAGGAATGTTTGGTAATATGCATGTCATGTACTGAATATTTTCTTTTCAGATGTGGGCACTGGCCAATTCTGTCCTTTCTAAGATATAACTTTATATTACTTTAGCCAAAACAGATGTTGTACACAATGCAGGGGGCAATGTTGGCATATACCTTAGGCCTCATGAGTTTTTCTGCATGTGTTCTGCAAGGGCACACAAAAGAATTTTCCTCTAAGTGCCCTGTTCACACCACAACACTGGTATAATGTATGGATTGTTTTCTGTGCAGGAATCTGCAACATTTATGCATTTTTCCGCATTGGACAAAAAAAAAAACTGACATGACATCAACATTGTGGTGAGAACAGGGCACTTAGAGAATGGTTGTTTTCTTTGTTTCCTTGCAGAGACATGCATAATAAATATGCGCATCTCTGTGAACACCCTTATGGAAGTCAAAACTGTGTGTTTTTTCCATCAGTTTGTATATATGTATTGAGTAATCGAAAATCAGAAGATTTTTTATCTTAATGCATTAAGATAAAAAACTTTCTGTGTGTGTAGCAACCCCCCTCACCCCCCCTAATACTTAGAGAAGAGAAACCACCGCTCCAAAGCAGCCCTGCAGGGCAAAAGCTCTTCCTCCTATTGATGAGCCCCAGGTGCTGGCTGTTACACACACTGTGGGCAGGTAGACAGAACAAAACTCTGGATAGCTGCACACTGGAGAAAGAATTAAAATCCCGTCTTTTATTGAAATAACGTAGGTCACATCAAATTGAATCAAATAATCCACAGCAAAAAGATAACAGGGGACAAAAAATGCTGACACGTTTCGCACCGTGATCAGTGCTCACTCATAGCTAACTATCTGACACGTTTCGCACCGTGATCAGTGCTTACTCATAGCTAACTATCTTTCAAGCAAATAACAATATTTGCTTGAAAGATAGTGCTGTGCTGTGGATTATTTGATTTGATTTGATGTGACCTACGTTATTTCAATAAAAGACGGGGTTTCAAGTCTTTCTCCAGTATTTTGAACAAAAAAAAAAAATGAAATTTTACAATCGCTTTAACTCAAAAAAGTACTTTCTATTGCTCTCAGCCTCCTTCAAATCTCCAAATTCATTGCTTATTTTTGTTGGTGTGATAAAACTTCCTTTTACAGGGTAACTTTAGAGGGTTTATTTTTCTATGGTTCCACTGTATGTAGGAACATCGTCACCTCTTGCTCACTCTTGAAATATCATAGTTCCCCTTCACATCCACATATCCCTAATGTTTCATAAAATCACATGAAGCAGCAGCTCTTTGTCATTCATTATTTTCTTAACTCTGGAACAAATGCTATATAGGAAAGTGTTAATGGAACAGTAAGCATGTGAAACAATTACATGGGAAATTACAAGCACAGTGCCTTTCTATTGTATTGCCAGATGATTTGAATATTGTTTTCCGCTATATAAGGACATTGGCGCTCAAAGCGTGTTTATGATTCAGATAAAAAGAACATTTTATAGTCATGCACATGAAAGAGAGAAGGTTAGAACAACAAGACTTATCTCTACAATGCAGAATGAAAAAGTCTTGCAGAAATAACATGCTATGCCTGAAAATGAATCATTAGACAAATTTGAAATGCATTTACAACAAAGCACCCGTAATATTTTATTAACATCTGAAAGGGTTTTACTTAAATTAGCATTAAACCCTCAATGTAATTGTGCTCTCCAATAATCTCCACTCAGCTAGTAGATAACACATTATTATTTTCTCTTTTTGTGCTCCAAAGTCTGTTTTTCGCTGGTATGTTTTTCTCTTTCATGTGTCCCTGTCTTCAGTAAGACATCGGAAATCTACATTTTTGAGATTATATGTCCCATAATTCCTTGTGTGCTGTCCATGATGTGCATGTGCTGGACGAACACAGAACAAGACTGCTTATACTGCACATGGACATCCAAACACAGTTCCAGGGCACTGCATCTCAGGTACTTGGTGGTGTGTAAAGATTCCTTCATGGCAAGGGGTGCACATTTCAGGGGGACTCCAGGTAGTCCCCGCAAGGTAAAGAAACCACCTTGAAAATATGGAAACGTCACACACCAGACTTATGAAGATTCATTATGCTGCAAAGACTGCACAAAACAATGGACAGGAAACAATGATGATGAAGGACATGCTACATTTATTCTTTTATTTTTATTGGAGGGCTTAATAACATGGTAAGGTAGTACTGAATGACCAGCGTGTAATTACAGCCAAGGTTTTTTTCTGAGATATGGAAAGAAAGATAAAGGGTTAGAATATCTATCAATCTCTATTGAGATTGAGATTTTCCCTCACTTTCTGTTTTGGTGACCACTTCTCTTGGGAATCATTATTCATCATTGGGAAAGCATTAACAGCATTAATTGGACATTAATGGCCATGTGTTATTATCTTGAGGGGACAGCAAATTTACACTGTTATACAAGTTGTACACTCACTACTTTACATTGTAGCAAAGTGTCATTTCTTCAGTGTTGTCACATGAAAAGATAAAATAAAATTTTTACTAAAATTTGAGGGGTGTACTCACTTTTGCGAGATACTGCGTATATATATATATATATATATATATATATATATATATATATATATATATATATATATGGCTATCCATTTCAGAAAAGCTAATTTGAGCACCCAACAGGCTTTTTTGTTGTTGCTCTGACCTGTCCCCTCCCATCCCACTGAACTTATAACTGGTCCATTGCTCTGGTGGCTGGGTATCTCTAATGATGATTGATTGACATAAATGGATAGTCAGTAATATGTTATTGATGATCCATTTTGGTCCATAGCTGGACTTTATGCCAGCAGTTAACAGAAAAGTGCAAGCACTGGCAGGAGCAACTTGCGACTTGGAAAAAAAAAATAATTCTTATAGTATATATTCTTACATTCTTATATTCTGAACCACGTTTGTTCAAAAGTGGTTATATTTGAACAACATTTTCATTCCAGCTTGAAAGTATTATATTGGTATTTTCAAATTACCGGTATATCCAAAAATAGGGCAATGTGACCTCCAGTAGGCTTCACTAACCATTTTCGCCCTATTATTCTTCATCTTCTATATCACCAGGAGAATGCCAAGTGTGGTCCTTTGCTTAAATATTTTGTACTAAATATTGCCCCTTGTGTTCATCTCAGAAAGTTTGTATGCATAAGTTAATGTTGATTTGGCTGAGAAAAAGGCAAATTATTTGTTTAGTGGTAAATTTCTAAATTGACACCATACCTTTGCATGTTCGGCCAGGGATTTAATAAGCTGTACTTGTGCATATGTTTCTGGAAACACACGAAACACTTTTTCCCTAAAACATACATAAATTAAAAAAAACACATAAATAAAACTAATAAGAGTATTTTAATTTACTTGTTATTTCCTATATACCCATATATCATGTAATCATACCATGTAACATATCATATAATATGTGTTATTTTCTTCTTACCCGTGAAAGCTTCGTGGCTCAGCTGACGCTGCTGCAATACTTGCAAGTATAAGTATGGTCCACATGATGATAAAGAAAGAAAGAGTGAATTGTGTCTGCTGTTTATATATGTTGGTCAGGTTGTTTTTTTAGTATATGATTTACTGAAAGAAACTGTACACCTGTTTGTATGTATGATTAATTACAGCTTGTCCTTGCTCTGTTTACCCAATGACTTCATACACCTGTGTTTTAATATATCAAGTTCAATGCAATGTAAATTGCTTTTTTTAACAGTTACCCAGAAGGGAATGCTGAATAATTCATTCATACCCATTGTTTTTAATAATTAGTGTTGTACCCGTGTACTGCCTTACTACTAAAATTTCGAGGTTGATTTACTAAATGCAAATAGGCTGTTCAATTTGCAAGAGAAT
Organism: Lithobates pipiens; assembly: GCF_037356315.1. Taxonomy (NCBI): domain Eukaryota; kingdom Metazoa; phylum Chordata; class Amphibia; order Anura; family Ranidae; genus Lithobates; species Lithobates pipiens. The sequence continues at coordinate 459,493,034 of NW_027507758.1, read as the reverse complement.
TTGCCCCAGATCTTGAGGAATATGCTGAAATTTCACTATGCAAATAATACACAATTATGTGCTAGGAAAAAACAAAAAGGAAAATAAAAAGCAGAATTTTTGTTTGCAAATGATTGGATACTGGAAGTGAGCGGAGTTTTGCCCCCACTAAGCTCTGGGGAAAATTCCCTTGCAAAGCACAACTTAAAGTGGAACTTCAGTAATTTTTTCATCTTTTCACCTATTAAATCCTCTGCCCTTGATGTTTTAACTTCGGATAGTAAAACATTTTTTTTCTGCCAGTAATTACCTTATACAGCCCACTTTCTGTTTTTTTTTGTCTGGTAAAAAGCCTAGGCTTATGACATCATGCACAGCTCTGTCTTGAGAGTTTGCCAGGAAGGGAGGGGGGATGAGTCATAAGAGAGCCAATGAAAGCTGCAGAGCTGGAGGTGTGCCTCTGTGTGTCTGTATAAATCGAGGAACACTCAGCAGATTCAGCTGCCCACAGTTAAAATGGTTGCAGCCAGACTCAGTGGAGGGAGATTTCTGCAGCATATTTGGCAAGTAGAATCACAGTATATACAGTCATGGCTGAAATTGTTGGCAACCCAGAAATTTTTCCAGAAAATCAAGTATTTCTCACAGAAAAGTATTGCAGTAACACATGTTTTGCTATACACATGTTTATTCCCTTTGTGTGTATTAGAACAAAACAAAAAAAAGGGAGGGAAAAAAGCAAATTAGACATAATGTCACACAAAATTCCAAAAATGGGCTGGTCAAAATTCTTGGCACCCTTTCAATTGTGGATAAATAAGATTGTTTCAAGCATGTGATGCTCCTTTAAACTCACCTGGGGCAAGTAACAGCTGTGGGCAACATAAAAATCACACCTGCAAGTAGATAAAAAGGAGAGAAGTTTACTTATGCCGCGTACACACGATCGGACTATCCGGCGGAGTAGGTTCTGTGCACAAACCGCCGGACTATGGCGAGAGTCCAGCGGACTTTTGAAATGAACAGACTTCCCCACACACGGAGAAAAGTCCGTTCATTTTGAATGCGGCTCCAGGTAGACGGGACTAGCGCAGGAGGTCAATGTCGCCGCCTCCATTGACACCTCGCTAGCCCCATCACCTGGTATGGACTTAGAGGGGAAGCCCTACACTGAAATAACGGAGTGGGGGTCCCCCACAAAGTCCATATCAGACCCTTATCCGAACACGCAGCCCGGCCGGTCAGGAAAGGGGGTGGGGACGAGTGAGCAAATCTTCTGTCGCCGCCGCTATCTCTTCTTCTCTTCTTCCTTGAGATGTTGACTCAACGCTGTCTCTGGCCACAATGACAGGGACGCGTTGTGCGGCGACTTATATAGGAACAATGGGCGGAGTCACCGGATGATGTCACATGGTGACCCGGCCCCCTTATGATGTCACAGTCCCGGAGGATGCTGGGACTGTGACATCATAAAGGGGCGGGGTCACCATGGGACATCATCCGGTGAGACAGCGTTGAGTCAACATCTCAAGGAAGAAGAGAAGAAGAGGCAGCGGCGACGGCGACAGAAGACCGGGCCACTGCTAGTAAAAGAGCTGGGAGAAGAAAGCGGAGGCCCAGCAAGAAGAACCGAAGAGGGGGCTCCTGGATTCCGATAAGCTCCCCGCCAGCAGACCCCGACAACCAACGGCCAGGGTTGTCGGGAAGAGGCCCTTGTCCTCATCAACATGGCGACAAGTTGCTTTTGGGTGCCTTCCCCAAAGCACCCCCCCATGTTGAGGGCACGCGGCCTGGTATGGCTCAGGACGCTCATCCCCACCCCCTTTCTGGGCTGCGTGCTTGGATAAGGGTCTGATATGGACTTTGTGGGGGGACCCCAACGCCATTTTTTCGGCATAGGGCTTCACCTTTAAGTCCATACCAGGTGATGGGGCTAGCGAGGTTTCAATCTTGCCGATGGAGGCGGCAACATTGACCTCCTGTGCTAGTCCCATCTACCTGGAGCCACATTCAAAATGAATGGACTTTTTGTGTGGGCAAGTCCGTTAATTTCAAAAGTCCGGCGGACTAGCACACAGACGGCCGGATTGTCCGCCAGACTGCCGAGTCCGGCGGACAATTTTGAGTCAAAACTTCTTTCTAAGTCCGCCAGACTTTTGGGGGAAAAAAGTCTGCTGGAGCCCACACACAGGCGGATTGTCTGGCGGACTCTGGTCCACTAAACCAAGTCCGCCAGATAGTCTGATCGTGTGTACGGGGCATTAGTCTTTGCATTGTGAGTCTGTGCGTGCCACACTAAGCATGGACAACAGAAAGAGGAGAAGAGAACTATCTGAGGACTTGAGAACCAAAAATTGTGGGAAAATATTAACAACCTCAAGATTACAAGTCTATCTCCAGTGATCTAGATTTGCCTTTATCCACATGCAGGGGCAGGCTGGGCTGGGGGGCAGGGTGGAAATCTCCCCCCAGGCCGGCGCCTACATTATGTTTAAAACGGCTGCTGGCTGTTTGTTCATTTCTTTTTTTTTTCACGCTGTGACGGGCAGCTTGGGTCACACAGTGCTATTAATGCCGGCCGCAGCCGCCGCCGATTGGCTGGCCTCGATGCTGCTGCCCAGCCTGCGCTGCATTGTGGGAGTTGTAGTCCGGCTGCGTTAAAGCTCCTGGAGGTGTGAGCGCAGCAGACTACAACTCCCACCTCCCAGGAGTCTCACAGGCAGGCCAGGTGTGTGGCACGTCAGGGGAGGGGACACCCGGCGTCAAGAACTTCACGTCGCACGTGACCTGCTAGGGAGCAGTGGCTAGCTGCAGTCTGCAGAGCAGAGAAGATGAGACCTGCTTCAGGATCATCACCCCCCCGAAGAGTGGCAAGGACCTGGCTCAGTGTCTCCAGTCCACACTGAATCAATGCTTCCCAGCCTGAAGTAAGGCATTTGTGATAACCTTCACAAAATGGAATAGAATGGGAAAATCCGCTTCAGTTGTAAATTTAATTAATAATGCATAGTCATCAAGACAATTTAAAATTTTGGTAGTGGCAGCGTGTGGTGGCAGCGTGTGGTCCCCCCCACCAGCGGACTTAACACCCTCCCCCCCACCAGCGGACTTAACACCCTCCCCCCCACCAGAGGACTTAACACTCTCCCCCCCACCAGCAGACTTATCTAACACCCCCCCAACCAGCGGACTTAACACCCTCCCCCCCAACCAGTGGACTTATCTAACAGCCTCCCCCCCACAGCGGACTTATCTAACACCCCCCCAGCAGCGGACTTATCTAACACCCTCCCCACCCACCAGCAGACTTATCTAACACCCTCCCCCCCAACCAGTGGACTTATCTAACAGCCTCCCCCCCACAGCGGACTTATCTAACACCCTCCCCCCCAACCAGTGGACTTATCTAACACCCCCCCCCCCAACCAGAGGACTTATCTAACACCCTCCCCCCAACCAGAGGACTTATCTAACACCCTCCCCCCCAACCAGCGGACTTATCTAACACCCCCCCCCCCAACCAGCGGACTTATCTAACAGCCTCCCCCCCACAGCGGACTTATCTAACAGCCTCCCCCCCACAGCGGACTTATCTAACAGCCCCCGCCACAGCGGACTTATCTAACACCCTCCCCACCCACCAGTGGACTTATCTAACACCCTCCCCCCAACCAGAGGACTTATCTAACACCCTCCCCCCCAACCAGTGGACTTATCTAACATGCTCCCCCCACCCACCAGCGGACTTATCTAACACCCTCCCCCCCAACCAGCGGACTTATCTAACAGCCTTCCCCCCACAGCGGACTTATCTAACAGCCTCCCCCCCACCAGTGGACTTATCTAACATCCTTCCCCCACCAGTGGACTTATCTAACATCCTTCCCCCCACCAGTGGACTTATCTAACATCCTTCCCCCACCAGTGGACTTATCTAACATCCTTCCCCCCACCAGTGGACTTATCTAACACCCTTCCCCCCCAACCAGAGGACTTATCTAACACCCTCCCCAACAACCAGCGGACTTATCTAACACCCTCCCCACCCACCAGTGGACTTATCTAATACCCTTCCCCCAACCAGAGGACTTATCTAACACCCTCCCCCCCAACCAGCAGACTTACCTAACACCCTCCCCCCACCAGTGGACTTATCTAACATGCTCCCCCCAACCACCAGCGGACTTATCTAACACCCTCCCCCCACCCACCAGCGGACTTATCTAACACCCTCCCCCCCACCAGCGGACTTATCTAACACCCCCCCCCCCCCCACCAGTGGACTCACCTAGCTGATTAAGTGGTTCAATGGGCCACTTGACTGGACTTGCCCCCCAGGCCTAAGGCTGCCAGCCCCCCCCTGTCCACATGGTGCGCAAAATCATCAAGAAGTTTGCAACGCATGGCACTGTAGCTAATCTCTCTGGGTGTGGACGGAAGACAAAAATGTATGAAAGGTTGCAACGCAGGATAGTCCATGGTGGATGAGCAGCCCCAAACAAGTTCCAAAGAAATTCAAGCTGTCCTGCAGGCTCAGGGAGCATCAGTGTCAGCGCAAACTATCCGTCGACATTTAAATGAAATGAAATGTTATGGCAGGAGACCCAGGAGGACCCCACTGCAGACACAGAGACATAAAAAAGCAAGACTACAGTTTGCCAAAATGTACTTGAGTAAGCCAAAATCCTTCTGGGAAAATAAGAACAAGATAGAGCTTTTTGGTATTCTACTGTTTACCGAAAATGGAATAAGGCCTACAAAAACAAGAACACAGTACCTACAGTGAAATATGGTGGAGGTTCAATGATGTTTTGGGGTTGTTTTGCTGCCTCTGGCACTGGGTGCCTTGAATGTGTGCAAGGCATCATGAAATCTGATGATTACCAAAGGAATTTGGGTCACACTATAGAGCCCAGTGTCAGAAAGCTGGGTTTGTATCCGAGATCTTGGGTCTTCCAACAGGACAATGACCCCAAAAATACGTCTAAAAGCACCCAGAAATGGATGGCAACAAAGCGCTGGAGAGTTCTAAAGTGGCCAGCAATGAGTCCAGATCTTAATCTCATTGAACACCTGTGGAGAGATCTTAAAATTGCTGTTGGGAAAAGGTGCCCTTCCAATAAGAGAGACCTGGAGCAGTTTGCAAAGGAAGAGTGGTCCAAAATTTCCGATTGAGAGGTGTAAGAAGCTTATTGATGGTTATAGGAAGCGACTGATTTCAGTTATTTTTTCCAAAGCGTGTGCAACCAAATATTAAGTTAAGGGTGCCAGGAATTTTGACCAGCTAATTTCTGGAGTTTTGTGTGACATTATGTCCAATTAGCTTTTTTTCATCCCTTTTTTGTTTTGTTCTAATACACACAAAGGGAATAAACATGTGTATAGCAAAACGTGTTTTGCACGCACCACTTTTCATTTTTTTATTAGGTAAAAAAGTTTCAAATATCCAATAGATTTCGTTCCACCTCACAATTGTGTCCCACTTGTTAGCGATTCTTCACAAAAAATTTAAATTTTATATCTTTATGTTTGAAGCCTCAAATGTGGCAAAAGGTTGAAAAGTTCAAGGGGGCCGAATAATTTCGCAAGGCACTGTATGTTCCCAGTTCAGGGGCAAGACGGAAGAGAAGGCGTTGCTAAATAAAACAGATGCAAATGCATCTAAAGTCATGGCAAAAAGTAAGTGGACACCTAACCACCACTACTACACTATGGCCAAAATTGAGTGGGAACCCCTCCAAATTATTGAGTTCAGGTGTTTTCAGGGAAGGGTTCTGTTAACGCTACAGTGTACAAAGGCATTTTAGATAAGTGTGTGCTTTCACCCTTTTGACAAAAGTTTAGGGGAGGCACTTCTCTTTTTCAGCCCCTGTGCAGAAAGTCTGGTCCATAAAAAAAAGTTTGAGTTTGGAGGAGCCTCAAATGAAAAACTTTGGGATAAGTTTGAATGTGGATTCCCAGCCTGGTCTTCTCATGCAACTATAGTATCTGCTAATTTGCCTGAATGGGCACACATTCCCACAAACACACCACAAATTATTTTGTAAAGTCTTCCCAGAACAGTGCATATTAATGCTCATGGTTTTGCAATGGGATGTTGAACAAGCTCATATGGGTCTGATGGTCAGGTTTCACACACTTTTGGCTATATAGTGTCAGGATTCTTAACCTCCGAAGAGATGTTTACTGATATGACACAAAAAAAATACTGACAGAGCCTTTTTTTAATGACTCAACACAAAAAATTTACTGACAGAACCAAACTTTTACTGAGAGTTCAAAAAGTTATCCAAAATGACTGTTTTCAGTGCAAATGTCAATATTTAAGCTACAAAAACATAGCTAGTTTGATTAGCATTGTGCTAGACATGTGCACACTGAAATATTTAATTTCAAAATTTTGTTTTCATCCGAAAAATACATTTATTTCGTTATTCCCGAAATTAGTTTTTATTTATTTTGTTTCGTTAAAAAATGCATTCGTCCAAAAATCCGAAATAATTAAGGTTGAATCTTTCATTGAAGGCTTATGGTGTCTGTCGAATGTTCTAAGAAGATTTGACGGAGCAGCTAAACTGTACGACGCCGCAATCGTACATTTCCGGTCGAATGTTCCGCCTACAAGCTATAGTAGAATTCTAATGTTGTATGACACTGGTAATAATTATATTTATTATTTATTATTACTAGTCAACCAACATTAGAATCATTCTATAGCCTATGGGCAGAGCATTTGACCATAAATATCCACTCGTGCCGACTGCTTTGTCGAATCTTCATGTTGAATCTTTTCTCACTATGTAGAATAATCTTGGACTAATAGAGCTAAGGTTAGGCACATTTGACCACAGGTTTGATGGACACAGATTGCTATTGTCAGCGTCATGTCGAATCTCCCATCTATATCGAACTGTTGCCAAAAGGAAAATAAAGCATTTGTTTATGTCGGATCTTTCAGTTTTCAGATTCTGCACGTTTGTTATCGTTTGTTAAAACAATAACGAAAATACCCAAAATTTGGAAGAAAATGCATTCGGACGAAAACGAATGCACATGTCCACAATGTGCTTAAGGTAGAACAAAAAGCAAAAAACATGTTTCTCCTTTTACATGAAGGTCAGGCTAATAAAACACATCAGAGTTCCCCCATACATAAGAGTCTGCAGGGTTCCCCTTTACAGTGCAAGGGGGAACTCTGCAGACCTCAAGGGAACACCGTGGACTCTGATGTAAAGGAGAAATCTGTGGTGTCTGATATAAAGGAGAACTCTGAGGACTCTGATGTAAGAGGGAATGCTGCAGACTTTGGTGTAAATGGAAACTCTGGTATAAGAGGGTCTCTGGTCACCAAATCCTCCCCCCCTCACTTAGACAAGAGTCCACAGAGTTCCCCTTTACATTAGAGTCCACAGAGTTTCCCCTTACATCTGACTCTAGTGTTTCCCTTTATATCACAATCCACAAAATTCTCCCTTACATCAGAGTCCACAGAGCCAGGGCCGTTTTTAAGGCAGGGCAAAAGGGGCAGCTGCCCTGGGCCCGGTCATTGTTGTGGGGCCCAAAGCAGCTGCCTCATACTTGCCAACTATCCTGGATTCAATTCCCTTGTCCCTTGAGGTTTTAGTCCTGTGTTGTGTCCCGATATCTCAGTGTGAAGTGCTGCTACTAATGCTGCCCAGCTCTGCCCTATTGTTGTGTACAGATGACTCACCTGCAGACCCTGTGTTTACGTGTACATTACCGGCATTCATATGTAAATAACAGCTGCATTCATATGTAAATAGCGGCAGCCAGCAGCATTGATATGTATATCATGCTCCCCTGAGGTCATATCCACAGTTATCTCTAGCAACCAATCAACAAGCAGAAATCATGTGCTGTAACCTCTAGCAACTAATCAGTGAGCCGTAATGTGTGCTGTAACCTCTAGTAACCAGTCAGTGAGCTGTAATGATACACTGTAACCTCTGACAACCAAACGCAATAGCTGCCTGATCTGATACAGTAAACCGATTTTGAGTCTAGCTGTTATTTATTGTATGTCTCAGAGCAGGTGGAGAGCAAAACTGCATGGGGGTGGGGGGCAAGAAAAGATTTGCCCAGGGTCCAATCAGTATTAACCACTTCGCATCCAGGCCAATTCTGACATTTCTCTCCTACATGTAAAATTCCTGAATTTTTTGCTAGAAAATTACATAGAACCCCCAAAAATGATATATGTTTTTTTAGCAAAGACCCTAGAGAATACAATGTCGCTCGTTGCAACTTTTTATCTCGCACGGTATTTGCACAGCAGTAAAGTTAGCCCAATTTTTTTGTATAATGTGAAAGAGGAGGATACGCCGAGTAAATAGATACCCAACATGTCACGCTTCAAAATTGCACGCGCTCGTGGAATGGGGCCAAACTTTGGTATTTAAAAATCCTCATAGGCGACGCTTTAAAATTTTTTACTGGTTACATATTTTGGGCTACAGAGGAGGTCTAGGGCTAGAATTATTGCTCTCGCTCTAACGCTCGTGGCGATACCTCACATGTGTGGTTTGAACACCGTTTTCATATGTGGGCGGGACTTACGTATGCGTTCGCTTCTGTGTGCGAGCTCACGGGGACAGGGGCGCTTTAAATTTTTTTTTATTTTATTGTTTATTTTATTTTATTTTTTTAGTTTTACACTTAAAAAAAAATTGATGATTTTTATTCCTATTACAAGTAGGGATGAGCTTCATGTTCGAGTCGAACATACGTTCGACTCGAACATCGGCTGTTCGTCCGTTCGGCGAAGTCCGAACATTTTGGTCCGTTCGTGCCAAATTCGTGTGGCGCTCACGGCCCACAATGCACTGCGATGGCGCAGTGCATTGCTGGCTCATGATTGGCCAAGCATGCACTGTGACCCCGCATGCTTGGCCAATCGCAGCGCCAGCAGCGAGGAGAGCCATGATTGGCCACAGACAGGATGCCTGTGGCCAATCATAGCTCAGGCTGTGTAGTGCACACCCCACACTATATAAGGCCGCCAGTGCGGCGGCCTTGTGTAGTGTGTTGGCGTCTGAAGCAGTGGGTGTTCTGTGTACCTTCAACACAGTACACACCGATCGTTTTCGGACGATTTCCGATCTTGCTGTTGTGTAGTGGTTGTTGTCTGCGTGCCCTGACCGCAGTATACACCGCTATATTCACCTCACCTATATAGCTAGTGATCTATCTTTTATAATAGAGCTTGCAGTCAGTAGTGTTAGGAGCTTGTGCGTGCTGTCTGCGTGCTCTGTACCCAGTACATACCGCTATATCCACCTACATAGCTGTTCTCTATTTGAGCCCACTTGCCATCTGCAGGAGTTATTGGAAGTTGTGTGTGCCTCCAGCACAGCACAGTATACATCTGTATATACCGCTTTATCTCTGGTGTTCTATAATAAAGGCATCTGCAGGAGTTAGTGGGTGTTCTGTGTACCTTCAACACAGTACACACCGATCGTTTTCGGACGATTTTCGATCTTGCTGTTGTGTAGTGGTTGTTGTCTGCGTGCCCTGACCGCAGTATACACCGCTATATTCACCTCACCTATATAGCTAGTGATCTATCTTTTATAATAGAGCTTGCAGTCAGTAGTGTTAGGAGCTTGTGCGTGCTGTCTGCGTGCTCTGTACCCAGTACATACCGCTATATCCACCTACATAGCTCTTCTCTATTTGAGCCCACTTGCCATCTGCAGGAGTTATTGGAAGTTGTGTGTGCCTCCAGCACAGCACAGTATACATCTGTATATACCGCTTTATCTCTGGTGTTCTATAATAAAGGCATCTGCAGGAGTTAGTGGGTGTTGTGTGCCTCTAGGACAATATACACTACCCAACTGCTTTTTTACCCAACTCCCTTCAGGCCATTACCATGTCTGGAAGGCCAGCAAGGAGAGGCAGACAGGCGCGAGCCGATAAAAGAGGGCAAGCAGGCTCTGTGTCTTGAGACAACAGTGCTGGTCGTGGACGCGGTGCATTGTCATCAGCACGTGGCCATGGGACACGCTTGTCCTTCTTTTCGGCAGCTGGACATGTTGAGCCGCAACATGCCAACGACTTGGTAGAGTGGATGACCAAGCCCTCTTCATCCTCCTCATCCTCTCTCACCCAGTCTCAGGGTACTAGCAAAGCAGCTGCCAACGCATCGTCTTCCCTCCTCTCAATGTCATCATCAGTGACTCCTTCCCTAGACCCACCACGTCCTCCTGAGGAGTCTCCTGAACTCTTTGAGCACAGTGTTGGGTACATGCTCCAGGAGGATGCCCAGGGTTTTGTGGGCTCTGATGATGACACTCAGCTAGAGGAAGGCAGTAGCGTGAGCACAGAGAGGGGATGCTCAAGAAGGACAGCAATCTGGCAGTCATGTTCCACAAGCTGCAGCATACTGCCAGGTTTGCTACAGCGATGAAGAGGGAAGGGGATGATGAGGGCACTGACTCCACGTGGGTGCCTGGAAGGAGAGAGGAGGAGGAGGAGGAGGAGGAGGCACATGTCCAACGAGGCAGGATGCCCTCCAGGGGCCAGCTTAGGGGCAGCACACCGACTGAATCACACCGCAGAGCTCCGCCTGTGCAGGGCGCTGCCTCTGCGCGTTATTCTAAAAGTTCTTTGGTGTGGGCCTTTTTTGAGACGAGTGCATCAGATTGCACCGCTGCTATTTGCAACATATGTCTCAAGGGTATCTCGCGTGGCCAAAACATCAGCTGCTTGGGCACCACATGCTTGACCAGACATATGTTGACCTGTCATGCAGCTCGTTGGCAAGCTTACCTCAAAGACCCACACCAAAGAACAAAGCGGACCTCTCCTTGCTCCTCATCAGCTGGCATCTCCAACCCCACTAGACCTTCAGTCCTCTCTGAAACCTGCTCTGAGAGGAATGAAGGTGTAGAATTAGGTGTGTCACAGCCAAGTGCTTCCGGGAACTCTGCTAGTGGTACACCCACGTCCGATTATAGCAGGCAAATGTCCCTGCCCCAGCTGCTGGACCAGCGAAAGAAGTTCACTCCCAGCCATCCACATGCCCAGCGGTTGAATGCTAGCTTGGCTAAATTGCTAGCACTTCAACTGCTGCCTTTTCAGTTGGTAGACTCGGCCCCCTTCCGTGAGTTTGTACAATGTGCGGTTCCTCAGTGGCAGGTCCCCAAACACCACTTTTTCTCACGGAAGGCGATTCCGGCTCTCTACCGGCATGTGGAAGGCAATGTCCTTGCCTCGCTGGACAGGGCGGTCAGCGGTAAGGTGCATATTACCGCTGACTCATGGTCCAGCAGGCATGGACAGGGACGTTACCTGTCTTTCACGGCCCATTGGGTCACTCTTCTGGCAGCTGGGAAGGATGCAGGACAAGGTGCAGTAGTGTTGGAGGTTGTTCCGCCACCACGCCTCCAAAATGCTACTATTGGTTGTGACACACCTCTCTCCTCCACCCCCTCCTCTTCTTCTTCCTCCATGGCCTCTTCCAGTGCTCTGTCCTCAGAACCAGCGGTGCTTCGTAGGCGTTCCAGGGGCTACGCAAGTACGCAGGCAAAACGATGCCATGCCGTGCTTGCGCTGGTTTGTTTGGGGGACAGGAGCCACACTGGGGCGAACCTGCCCAAGAACCGCCTTATATGTGACATGCCCACCAGATGAAACTCAACGTTGGCCATGCTGCAGCAGCTGCACACGCAGCAGAGGGCCATCAATGAGTACCTGTGCGACTACGGCACCAGGACAGGGTCAGGGGAGCTCGGTTTTTTCTCACCATGCCAGTGGGGCATGATCAGGGATGCATGCACTGTCCTGTCACCATTTGAGGAGGCCACAAGGATGGTGAGCAGTGACAGTGCATGCATCAGTGACACTGTACCTCTTGTCCACCTCTTGGAGCATACGCTGCGTGGAATAATGGACAGGGCACTTGAGGCAGAACAGAGGCAGGAAGAGGAGGACTTCCTTGCCTCTCAAGGCCCCCTTTATCCAGACAGTGTTCCTGCTGTGCCACCCTTCACACAGGAAGAGGATGAGAAGCAGGAAGAGGAGGAGGAGGATGATTGTGTCAGCATGGAGGTGGAGGCTGGCACTCAGCATCAGCAGCAGCAGCAGCAGTCTTGTAGGGATGATTTACAGTCCCAAGAAACACGTGGACTTGTACGTGGCTGGGAGGAGGTAGCTGCGGATCATGTTGTCCTTAGTGACCCAGAGGACTCTGGACCGAATGCCTCAGCTAACCTACGCTGCATGGCCTCCCTGATCCTGCAAAGCCTGCGGAAGGATCCTCGTATTCTTCAGATCAAGGAGAGGGACCATTACTGGCTGGCCACTCTCCTTGATCCACGGTACAAGGGTAAGGTTGCCGACCTTATCTTGCCATCGCAGAGGGAGCAGAGGATGAGACATCTCCGGGAGGCCTTGCAGAAAGGTCTGTGCAACGCGTTCCCAGAGACTGGGAGGTTACAAACTCCTGGTCCTGGACAACGTGTTGCTGAGGCATCGGTCAGAAGGAGCGGTGGAGAAGGTGGCCGTCTGACTGATGCTTTCAGACAATTTTTTAGTCCGCAGCCCCAAGGTATGATCGGTTCCAGCACCCATCGCCAGCGTCTGATTTACATGGTGCAGGAATACCTAGGGGCAAGGTCAGACTTGGACACCTTTCCCACCGAAAATCCTCTGGCTTACTGGGTCTTGAGGATGGATCACTGGCCAGAGCTTGCACAGTATGCAATTGAGCTACTGGCCTGTCCTGCATCCAGCGTTCTTTCGGAACGCACCTTCAGTGCTGCTGGTGGCTTTGTTACCGATCACAGGGTGCGCCTGTCCACCGAATCAGTTGATCGACTGACCTTCATCAAGATGAATCAGTCTTGGATCACCCACAGCTACCAAGCACCTGAAGCTGATGTAACAGAATAATTTGTTTTGAAATATCACATCCCTTCAAGACTGCCTATGCTGATGCTGAGTGACTGTCCGGTTATGTTGATTGTCTATCCTCTTCCTCCTCCGCTGATATGTTGGAAGAACATTTCTGGTTCTGGGTGATGCCATCAGCCCAATTTTTCTGCCCCTGTTTAACATGGGCGTTTAAGTACAATTTTTGATGCAATGCTTTGCAGCAGGGCTAATTCCTGCAATCAAACAAGAGTATATGGGAGAGGTTGCAGTGTCGTGGCACCAGCACCAGTGCCTAAGGCCCAATTTTTCTGCCCCTGTTTAACAGGGGCGTTTAAGTACAATTTTTGATGCAATTCTTTGCAACAGGGCTAATTCCTGCAATAAAACAAGAGTATATGGCAGAGGTTGCAGTGTGGTGGCACCAGCACCAGTGCCTAAGGCCCAATTTTTCTGCCCCTGTTTAACGGGGGCGTTTAATTACAATTTTTGATGCAATGCTTTGCAGCAGGGCTAATTCCTGCAATAAAACTAGAGTATATGGCAGAGGTTGCAGTGTGGTGGCACCAGCACCAGTGCCTAAGGCCCAATTTTTCTGCCCCTGTTTAACAGGGGCGTTTAAGTACAATTTTTGATGCAATGCTTTGCAGCAGGGCTAATTCCTGCAATAAAATTAGAGTATATGGGAGAGGTTGCAGTGTGGTGGCACCAGCACCAGTGCCTAAGGCCAAATTTTTCTGCCCCTGTTTAACAGGGACATGTAATTACAATTCTTGATATAATATTTCACAGGAGGGCCCCTTCCTGTGCCCACCCAGAGTAACGGTGAGGACTTATAGTGTTGTGCCACCAGCACCACAACCACCAAAGGTCAATTTTTCTACCACTGTTCAACAATGGCATGTAATTACAATTCTTGATGTAATCGTTCACAGCAGGGCGCTCCAGCGCCCACCAAGAGTCACTTTGAGGGCTTACAATGTTGTGGCAAAACCAACACCTTGTTCCACCATTTCTGCAGAGCATATAGGGCAGGCCCCTACTTTCAAACATCCAACTTACAAACATCTCCTACAGCAAGTGAGATGAAAAAAGATGGACGACAAAACAAATTATGCAGGGGTGATAACCCTTCCCTATGTTTTCCAAAAAGCTTAAAAATAGTTTTTTTGACTGGAGCTACACTTTAAAAATGTACCAGTTGAAAATTACAAACAGATTCAACTTAACACAACAAACCTACACAGTCCCTGTCTTGTTTGCACCGCCTGTATACTGCTGTTCTGAGTATATAGGGCCTGGGGGCCACACGCATTTCCTTTTTTAAATATGGGTACAGGGTTCCCCTTAATATGCGTACAAGACCCAAATAGGCTGGTAATGGGCAGGGAGGGCTACCCATGCCATTTTTCTCAATGATTTTCAACCATATTGCAGGAACCAGATATAAGATTAAAACCGCAAGCAGTTTTAAATGGTGTTATTTCCGTTTAATGTCATTTTGTGCAGGGACTGTTCTAAACACGGGAAACACGTGGCACTTCACAGGCATCCTACAGACACCCCCCAGGCACCATATTTAAAGGAATATTTCACTTTTTTTTTCACTTTAATCATCATTAAAATCAGTGCTCCCGCCAAAACGGCCATTTTTAAAAACATTTTAGGCATTGACCCATGTCCCCTGGGGCAGGAGCCAGGTCCCCAAACCCTTTTAGGACAGTATCTTGCATATTAGCCGTTAAAATTAGCACTTTTAATTTCAAACGTTTGAGTCCCATAGACTTCAATGGGGTTCTAACATTCGTACGAATTTGGGGTCCGTTCGAAAGTTCTGATGCGAACCGAACCGGGGGGGTGTTCGGCGCATCCCTAATCACAAGGAATGTAAACATCCCATGTAATAGGAATATGGCATGATCGGACATATTTACAGTGAGATATGGGGTCAATAAGACCTCATATCTCACCTCTAGGCTGGGAAGAATAAAAATAAAAATTAAATAAAACCGATCCTGGCTTCCTAGCCAGATCGGCGCCGTTAATTTGAATACAGAGGCCGGGCGTGACGTCATAACATCGCGCCCGGCCTCCGAACGATCATAGAGACTCCGGGGACGATATAGTCCGCCGGAAATTTCTATGATAACTTGCTGGGGCCGGCGGATCCTGTGACCGACTCACCGATGGAAACGATGAGTCGGTACAAGCACAGGAGCCCGTAAGAACGATCAAGCGGCGGAACAGTCGCTATCATCGTTCTTATGGTGCAGGGAATCGCCGGCTGAAAACTGCAATATCTGAATGATGTCTGTGGCCTCAGGCATCATTCAGATATAACCACTGAAAGCCCATGACATCAATAGACGTAGTGTGGGCGCCAAGTGGTTAAAAATGGCCCTGCACAGAGCTCCAGTTTACATCAGAGTCTGCAGTGCTCCCCCTTACAGGCACATCCTGGAACCTGCACCTACATGACCCAACCCATCAGCAGATTTGTGCTATTTTATAAGGTGGGCTCACATATGATAGCTGTGACATCTAAAATGTCAAGATGTCTACAGCTATCATCAGGGCTGGTGCTACCACTAGGCTAACTAGGCAGCCACCTAGAGCGCAGCCCCTTGGTTTCAGGCTATCCTTTGTACAGTGTCTGTGTTAAACATTTAAAGAGATACAACATTTTTTTTAGAGCCCCCCCCTACAGACGCACACACATACAAACATGCATGCGCTTTGTCACCTGCGATTGTCCATATGTTATGTATTACTGCACTAGCCGGAGTGAGAGCAATAATTCTAGCACCTGAAACAGAGCTGGTGCTACCAATGGGCAGGTAAGGCAGCTGCCTAGGGCGTCAGGGTGGGGGGCGGCAAAATCCGGATCCCCAGCCACTCGCTAGGGATTCGGATTTTTAAAAGACCTGTCTGTCCCTTCAGCTAGCAAACTAAAACTTACACCCTGCGCTCCAAAGCAAAGAGGGTGCAGCATAAACCATTTTTTTTGCCTGTGGGGATTAGGATGCAGAGCTGGGCAAGGGCTTGGCAAGCGCGGCTCTCCTGCAGGGGATGCTCCCGGTACTGTGGCTGGACAGAGCTCTCTGCTCTGTCTGCTCTGCTGTCTCGGTCCTGTCCTCGGTTAAGGGGGGGGGGGTGTGCATGGGGACCAGGGGCGGACTGATCATTCGATAGGGGGGCACATGGGAGGCTCCTCAGAGGACAGGGTAATGGATGGAGTAAGCAGGCCAGTCCTGTGTGGAGAGAGAGAGCCAGAGAAAGCCTGGGGAGGAGGAGGACAATTTCTGAACCAGTTTTTTTTTTTTTTCAGCCAGTGGCGTGCAAAACACACTCCAAAAAACTTCACCCGGTGCATAAAAAATGTGCACACACATAAAGAGTGACACAAAAAAGTGCAATGGGTACACAAGTCCTCTAAAATCAGAGGACCTTGTCCTGAATCCCCCGGGGCGTTAGGCTCCTGACAGGGACAAGGACACTTAAAACTTGGTCTTCCTGGCCGAAACCAGTCAGACCCCGTTCTTTGGAAGGTCTGCCGAAACAGACCCACCCAAATACTAGGTAGGGCTCCCCCGAAGGAAGACCCCAACCCTAAGGCAGAGGGTGAACTAAGCCAGAAGGCCATGTCCACCCCCACACCAGACTTTCAGGACAGGCCCTAGAACCTGTGACCCTACTCATCACAGCAAACGTGAAGAAGTGACAAAACAAGACGTGACAAAACACACACTAAAAATAAATAAAAAGTGGGGAAGGGATAGTGGAGAGAAGTGTGAAAAAGGTGGTCGTTGTGTAAAACAACGACCAGGCCCTCTGGCCGGGAATAAAAAATTCCTCTGGTCCCAGCCAAAAGGCCCGGCCCAAGAGGCAGGTGCTAAAAAAGCGTGTTATAGTGCAGTGACCTTGGTGCCCAAAATCAAAGTGACCCTCACTCACAGTGATTGTTAGGCACCCCTGGACTGCCACTCCAGGGGCACATACTCCATAGGCTTTCAAGACCGCCCCTGACCCCCGGTCCAGACCACAGCAGCCCCCACCCCGGACAGGAAGGCATGAAGAGCAGGAAGCTTGGTGAGAGCCCTTTGCCATCAGGCTCCACCATCGCTCCCTTCACTCCTTCCTAATTATATTCGGATGTACTAACCGTTCCTCCCCCCCACCAAGGGAGCAGCCGGTTTTCCTTTCCGAAAAACTGCCCGGGGCTAGAACTACCCCAATCCAGACCAGAGGCCAGGTACCCGACCCTCTGGATCCGACCAGGCAGCACCCATCCTCACCAGGAGCATCCTTCCAGATGGCTCAGACTCGACCATGCATCGGCCCCCAGTTTACTGTCGGGCGGCACGACGTGGCCCCTACCGAAACCATCCTTCGGGATGCAAATTACACCATCGGAGAGTGCCGCCCAAACCCTCTCAAATAGGGATGGACCAGCGCCTCCTTTGGCAACTGATAAGAACAGATTTTTTTTTTTTTTTTTACCACTCAGACTGAATCACTCATAAACTCAGCTTAAACAACGAGCACACCGAGACCTACACTGAGCCGTGTTCATTACATCATATGTGGCTTTAATGTATCAAAAAAACAACAAGATAAAATCATGTATAAAATTCATATATACATTATTTACAGCAATCCCTTACCCCTCACCCACACGCCACATTTCAAAATTCCAATACATATCAGCCTCCTCCTCACCCATTCTTTTCCTGTCAATAGCCAAAGTATAGAACATCTTCGCCAAAACCCAATCAGCGCAATCTTTCTCAGTTAATAACAACTTCTTTTTTACCAGAGCACACCGCGCCTCCCACAACACCTCCCTTACCACTGCAGACAACACAAACATCTTGTGCTCCTTTTTTTTATCACCTCCCACCAAACCAAACACCCCTGCTTCAAAAGACACACCTTCCACCCCCACCACCCTTTCCACATAGCCACACAGTAATCTCCAAAACTTTTTAGCAAACAGGCACTCCCAAAAGACATGTCTTACAGTCTCATTTCCTGCGCAGCTTTCTCTGGGGCACACCTCCCTCCTCACCAAATCACGAGCTCTTAAAAAGGACATTGTTGGCAAACACTCATGCAATGACATCCAAGCCACCTCTCTCTGCTTATTTGTCACACCCTTCAGAAGTAAGTTCTTCCAACAGACCTCAGCACTCTTCAGCCTTAACCCAAAGACATTTGACGGTAATTCACCCCTCCTCAACCATAACCATAAGGACTCTTTCTTCCAAGCATTCTCTCCCAGTTCCTGTAACTGATTTTTACGAAAGAATTCTAACATTTTTAAATAATAGGCTGGAGATAGCATAGACATTGGTCTCGTGAGATCCCTTCCGCACCACCCCCACTTTAACAACGGCCACCCAATCAGATAGCGCATTAAAGCAGCCGCCTTTCCTCCTACCCAAAAAAGCCTTAAGGTGCACTAACCACCACTGAACTTCTAAAAAAAGGCCAACATTTGGGAAGTTATACCCACCCAACTGTACTTTCTTGGTAACCACCTCCCTTGAGACCCTCTCCATTTTGGAGCCCCAAAAGAAGACAAAAAGTGTTCTCGTGATCTTCTGAACCCACCTCTTATTTGGAGGGAATATCATAGAAAAATACAATAACAAAGGAAGTATCACTGCCTTTACAATTAATGTTTTCCCTGTAAGGGATAATCTTCTGGTCTTCCGTAGATTCACTTTCCTCTCCACTTTCTCCAACCCTTTAGCAGCATTCACCTGATTAACCAAGTTCCTCTCAAAGTGTACCCCCAACACCTCCACCTCCTGCACCGTCCTTAATTTACTCCCCGTTACATCACATGTGCCGCTTAAGACACAAACGCTGCTTTTACCCCAATTCACACTCAATCCTGACATGGCCCCAAAAATCTCAAGTTGGAGCTCAGCTCTATTCACATCCCTTAAGGAGTTACATAGCAAGCTCACATCATCCATGTAACATAAGGATTTGACTGGCACATTCCCACCCCCTGGTAAAAACATCCCTCTAAAACATTTGTCCTTAATCAAATGCCTCAAAAGGGGCTCCATCACGCAAATAAAGGCGACGGGTGACAGAGGGCACCCCTGTCTTACCCCTGACCTCACCTGTACCTCCCTTGATAATTTACCATTCACCAGAACTTGGCTACTGATCCCTTCATAGAGGCACTTCACTAGCTTCACGAAATCTCCAGGAATCCCCATCTGCCTCAACACTACAAAAAGAAACCTATGAGTCACCCGGTCATAAGCCTTTTCTAAATCTATACTTGCCAATGCCAAAGGCATGTTGTTACATTGGGCATAGTATACAAGATCCCTCAGAAGGATTAGGTTGTCGGAGATCCTCCGTCCAGGCACAGCACAGGTCTGTCCTTCACCGATGATCTTATCTACAATCTTACTCATCCGGTCAGCCAGCAATTTCGCAAAGATCTTATAATCGCAATTTAACAATGAAATTGGACGCCAATTTTTAACCTCCCTCTGATCGCCTTTCTTGAATAATAGAGTGATTATTCCCTTTTTCATCGAAGCCGATGTTCTTTTCTCTTTCATGCAGGTCTTCATCACCAGGCAGAAGTCGTCCTTCAACACCGGCCAGTACTCAACATAGAAATCAGCAGGTAAGCCATCTCCGCCAGGGGTCTTATTTTTCTTCATTCGCTTCATCACTCTCTCAATCTCATCATCCTCCACTGGGTCCAACAGCGTCTCTGCATCCTCTGAACACAAATTTCCTCTCACCACTTCACAATATTCCTGCATCTCCTCTTCTGTAGCACCACCGTTGCCACTATACAAGTTCGCATAAAAGGAACGGATGACATCCACCATTCGGTCCCCGCTCACCTCCTCTTCCCCCTCCAAGACCGTCTGAAACATCTTCCTAGGCCCAAAGGACTTCTTAAAAAAATATGCCGAGCACTGCTCGTCCTCCTCCATCTCCTGGACCTTCGCTCTAAAAACAATACCCTTCCCTTTCTCCTTAATCAGCGTATTCCGAGCCTCACGTGCCTCCTTTAAATCCTCCTCCACATCCACCCCCATCCTTTTGCACTGAAATAGGAAATGCAATTTATCCACCACCCTCCTTTCGGCTTCACGCTTCCTCCTGGCTGCCTCCATTCCAACCTTCTTGAAAAAGCCTGCAATCATCCCTTTCGCCCAATCCCACCACTCAAGAATATCCTTAAAGTTACTCTTTTTAAGGGAAATAAGCTCAAAAAAGGCTTTAAACTTAGTAAAGACCCCTTCTTCCTTCAAAAAAGAGCAATTGAGCTTCCATACACCACCCCCAAACATGCTAGCGCTATCCAGCTGTACCAAGCCTGTGATCATAGTATGATCGGAAAACGCCACCGGATCACTCTGGTAACTTGTAATCTTAAAAGTGGGTGATACAAAAATAAAATCGAGCCTGGATCTAACAGACCCTTTATCAGAAAAAAAGTAAAAGACAAATTCTCTTTCTGTACTTCCATAGCCACATCCTGCAAATGAAAAGTATTAACCAAATCATTTAGTGCTTTGGAAGTTACGTCAACTCCACTATCCGTGCTCACCCCCTGCCTCTCCTCACTCCTCCTCACACAGTTGAAATCGCCCACAAGAATGGTGGGGACCCTCCCAGGTAACCATAACTTTAATAAATTCAAGAACACCACCCGTTCCTTTTTCTCCGCAGGTGCATAACAGTTGATAATTCTTACCCGACTCCCACCCACCTCCAAGATAAGAATCTGTAATCTTCCCGGCACCACTATTTCATGTGATACAAATTGAATACGTGAATTCTTAATCAAGACACCCACACCTTCATTCCGCGATTCACACATAGGAGACCAAAAGGATGCTCCACACCTCCACTCCTCACACACAGCTCTTTCCACCCCACATTCCTGAACACAGATAACATCAGAACGCACCCCCTCCAACCAATCAAACACAGCAGCTCTCCTCCACTTAGAGCATATGCTCCTAACATTAATAGAACTAATAGTCAGAGCCATCAAAAAATATAACAAAAAGGTTGTGTTAGCCATAACAAAAAAACTTATAAGAAGTGCGTAGCGTCTTCCAAACCCTTGCTAGCAACATTCGCATAGGTCAACCTCTTCCTCGTAAACGGGGAACTGGCAGACTCAGACCCTGAGCCTCCATCATCTTGAAGGGACACGCCTCCCCCCCTCCATCCGGCCCTTCCTCCCGAGCCCTTTTTGTGGAGGACTGTGCTGTCTCGTCCATTGAGATCACAAGTTGCTGTCCACATGGCAGACTATCATCGCTGTCCATCTCTTCCTCAATCCCTTCCTCCCCCTCCTCAGCACTTGATGACAATCCACTTATTAAGTCTGCAAGCACACCCGGGCTTGCAACAGCCACACTCCTCTGATCCAGATCCGCCCCTCCATCCTCTGGAGATTCTTCCTCCTCCTCTCGTTCCACCACACCACCTTCCGCCTGAGGATTTTCACCTACGGCATCTGTAGAGCTCCCAGGATCAGCACCAGCATCCACCACCACATCAGCAGTAGTAGGGTCAGTACTAGGAACCCTGTTCACAGCGTCCACCTGCCCTGTAAGCCCAGCGTCATTGGCCTTAGATCTAGCGGGCGCAGTAGGCCGATCCGCATCAGCGGGTTCAGCACTATCGCGATCTCCCCGAGACCCAGCTTGCCTCTGCTGCTTTCTTCTAGCTTGCGTCTTAGCGAGTACATCATGGAACTGCGCTTCCCTTTTGGTGTTGAAGTATTCCTCGCATTGCCTAGCAAAATGACCAGTCTTTTTACAGATGTCACAAAGTCTAGTCTGTTTACATTCCTTAGACGGATGATTTTCGCTTCCACAAAATCTGCACCTAACTTTACGATCGCAGTCCCCACTTGCATGCCCATAAACACAGCACTTCCTGCAATATACTGGTTGTCCAGGGTAAAAAAGAAACCCCCTCTCCCCGCCAATGTTAAACACCGCCGGGGGCCTCCTCACGCCACCAACACATCCTACATCGTTCCGAAATCTTCCATAAAATCTGTATTTACCATTCCAAATACCAAACTTGTTAAGGACTTTATCACCTCCCCGCAAGTTCTCGCAGTAATTGTTCAAAAATGCTTTAACCAAGTTCACATCTGCAAAAGGGTTGTACATATGAACAACTATGGCCTTTTATTCCTGCATGAACAAGGGAATAATCTCCATCTTCTGTAACAATTCAACATCCGCATTCCTCATCTTCTCGTATATTTCCCAACATATCTCAACAGAAAGAAACGTAATATCAAACAATCTTTGTTGCGGAAAATCCTGCAAACAAACAATATCCCTTACCCTCAGGCCAAGGAATCCCATCAAAACGTCCAACACGATGGTCCTCAAATCGATCTCCGCCTTGAACTCCGGCTTCACAACGAACCGTATAGAATCCCGCAGGCCTCGGACCGCCATCCTGGTACCTCCGAGTACCACGCCTCTCCAACGAACCAAGGGGTACCCCAAAAAGGGGCCCCTAACGCTGCCTCCGAAACCCTTTAAAAGGGGGTGATCGCTTCCCGTTGCCCGGGGACTAAGCCTAGAGCCAATAGCAACAAGGGGGGGCCCTCCGAAAAGGGACGCTCCCCCCAAGGCCGACTTTCGGGTACCCCGGGCACCTCTCGGCTAAGTCACTCACAGTCAGACTGCACTGGATCTTAGCCAAAAGGCCGAGAAGAATTTCTGAACCAGTGAGAGAACTCAGGGCAGGGGTCGGCATCAGTTCACAGCAGTGCCGGCAAATAGGCTGCATGTGTGACTTGTTTTATGCATCTCCCTCATGTCAGTGAGAACAGAGATGTTAAAGCCCCTCCCACACTGCTATCTGCATAGTTCCCACCAGGAGATCTGGCTGCTGTTTTACACAAATGCAGCTGGACGACGATTGGTGTGCTGCCCTGTCACTCAGCTCTGCACCTGCCTGCAGAGCTGAGTGACAGGGCAGCACACCAATGTTAAACATGAGTGCAGAGGGGGTGAAGCAAAGCAACATGTATGATGGAACATGGGGGGTAGCAGACCCTGTATGTATGTGTGTGGGTGTGTGTGGGGGCACTGTACCTCATATAATGGGGGTCCCCTGTTTGTCCTGAACAGGAACAGTGTACTAACAATGGGGGAACCCCTATCATGTGGATTAAGGGGACTGCACTCATATTGAGACCCCTGTGTGTACTGAGGATGGGGGCACTGTACTTATAATGGGGGACCCCCTGTGTGACCTCAGGATGGGGACCTCAGTACATATTATAATGGGGACCCCTGTATGACCTGAGGATGGAGGCTTTGTACACCTTGTTATGATGGGCACAATTTGTGACCTGACAATTAGGACTTATTGTACTTTATAATTGGGGATCCCTTTTCTGCTCTAAGTGGGGGCTCTGTGTGCCTTATAATGAGGGGTCTAATCTGTGGCCTGAGGATGAGCATAGACTCTGCACTCTATAATGGGGAAGCCCCTGCGTGCCCTGAGGAGGGGGACACTATTTTTCTTATAATGGGGTCTCCTCTGTGTAACCCTCTGTATGGGGGACTCTGTATGTCTTATAATGAGGGACCCAATGCATGACATGAAGATTGGGGCACTGTACATGTTATGATGGAAATTTCTTGTGTGACCTGAGTGTCACTCTCTCTCTCTCTCACCCCTCTCTTTTTATTGCTAACTCACCTCTCTTCTCTCTCTCATCCACATAATACCATAGCCTGTCCATATACGTGCAAGCTGGTGCCACCACTATTTGTCTTCAGGCCAAGTCCAGAGGCACACGTGTGGGCGGAGAGGTATCGCAAAAAACTCCAAACCCACACCACCTCCACCGTATACATGGTTAGGGCGGAGGGGGTGGAGTCAGGGGCGGAGCCATGTAGATGCGGAAAAATTTGGTTTCTCCTAGGGTGTCAAAAATCCTTGCACTAGCCCTGCTTGTTAATACAAGCTAGAAGTGCATAATAATATGTCCAGGATGCGCCTGCATTCCACTGACCTAAAAGCAAGCAAACTGGATGTGACATAGAAGGCTTCACCCAACACGTTTCATCGTCAATAACATCATCAGGAGTGGCCCCATCTTGCTTCCACTTATTGTATATATACACATTGGTTGCCAAGATACATGGATTAACTCTTCAAAGGAAGGGTTGTGACTCTACTTCTAGGTTAGCACATTTTCATTGTTTAAGTCACTTCAAGTATATATTGCCAGCAAGAAGGGTCAACAAATCAGCTTGTCTCCTCCCATTGACCATGTATTAATAAAAGGAACTTTCAGGAGGAGTTTTTTATGTTTTATTTTATAACTAGTGTAAGAATGACTGTAGCAGGAGTAGGAATGACACAAACTTCTTTTAATGACAGTCTATGAGACTAGTACACTAGTAATTATGAAGTCTGTGACTCAAAATAACCGTATGTCTTTTTTCTTTTTCCCATGACATCATTTTGAGGTTCACATGGTTTATTAGGCAATGTACGAGAGATTAAAATTTACTTCACTTCAAAATGTATTTTGGGTCATTGAAAGTACTTTACCAGTTCTGACAGAAATGCTAATAATACATTGAAGTGCTTCCCTCTTTGTGAGCTATACAAGTTTGTACACTGTCACATTTGGAACGTCATTATCATATTTTTTTTGTGACGGTGACTTCTTTTACATTATTGGTGAATAGCTCACAGATGCTTACTTTATTTTTCCTTAGTACTATTTAAGTAACCAGATGTGTACATTTACGTTTTTCTCACAGGAATAGTTTCAGACACAAAGTTACAAAGTTTATGTTGTCTAATATGGGAATGTGTACATGACTGACTCATAAGTTCCTTCAAAACTCTGGAAAAGTACTGTAATGTGTTGACAGCTGAACTTGTATAGGTCAAAGTTCCTTTGACTACTTGCCCCCTTCCTGCCCAGGCTATTTTTCAGCTTTCAGCCCTGTTGCACTTTGAATGACAATTGCGCGGTCGTGCTACACTGGACCCAATTTTTTTTGATCATTTTCTTCACACAAATAGAGCTTTCTTTTCATGGTATTTAATCACTGCTGAGTTTTTTATTTTTTACAAAATTTTTCTCCTTCACTGATGTGCACTGATGAGGCGGCACTGATGGGCACTGATGAGTCAAAACAAGGGTACTAGTGCGCACAACCCCTGATTAATCCCTAACGCTCAAAGATACTAAGGGAAGCTGCCAACATATATAGTGATCTCAACACCATCAAAAAAATGTGAAAAAAAGTAGTATGTGGTGCTACCTAACCCAAAATTAATTACAATAAACTAAAAAATAAAAAATAAAATATAATATACTACATAAATAAATACGTGCAAAATAAGCAATGTGCAAACAGTAAAATCAATGTGCAAAATGCTATTGTGCAAAGAACACATACAGTGCAATAATCAACACACTTATAGAATATAATGTGCAATATTCTCTTGGTGCAATCAACAAATAAAGTGCAAGGTATAAACAATATGTCCATACATCACAGCAATATAGTGATCTTAAAGAGGAGGGCCAGCTTTAAAAAAATTTTTTTAAAAGTCAGCAGCTGCAAACACTGTAGCTGCTGACTTTTAATAAGCACACTTACCTGTCCAGGGTGCCCGCGATGTCAGCCGCCCGAGGCTGACCCGTCCCTCGGCTCTCGGGTCCCGGCGCCGCTATTCTATCTAAGGGAAACAGGCAGTGGAGCCTTGCGGCTTCACTGCCCGTTTCCTACTGCGCATGTGCGAGTCGCGCAGCGCTTTGTGAATGGGGCGCGCTGTGTTCTGGGACACACAGTTCCCAGAACACAGCTCAACCCTTTACCCAGAAGACACCGCATGGAGGAGAGAAGACAGAACATCACCGCGGAGGAGGAAGAGGCAGATTAGGATGATATGCCTAACACTGCCCGTTTCCTACTGCGCATTTGCGAGTCACGCAGCGCTTTGTGAATGGGGCGCGCTGTGTTCTGGGACACACAGTTCCCAGAACACAGCGCAACCCTTTACCCAGAAGACACCGCATGGAGGAGAGAAGACAGAACATCACCGCGGAGGAGGAAGAGGCAGATTAGGATGATATGCCTAACAACAGGCATTTCTGGTAAGTTTAAGTAAAAAAATGTTTTCATTTTTTTTTCCAGATTTTTTGCTTATTTTTAATGTACTTTTGTTTTCCACTTTAATAAAAGAAGTGCTGTTCAGAATATAAAATCCCAAACAATGAGAATCCAAAGCGTCCATGCAGTGACAAAGGGTGTGACCATCCACCGACAATTGACACTTCAGTGCTCCACGTGTGCACCCCTCGTTTCCCCCAGCCTCTTACCTCTATAAAAGGCCACTATGGGCCATATGACACTGTATGGACACTGGTAGCAATCCCAATTCTCCTTTGCTCCTCGTATGTACGGCCCATCAGTAATATAAGTATCGTCAGTGATGAGAGATAAGAAAAAAGGGGGGCTCCTATGTGTAGTAAATTAAAATAAACTTTAATAAAGTATATCCACACTTACATTTAAGTTGTATAAATCGCGAGTGAACAAACAGAAAAACTTCCGATCTCGGCCGTGACCGGAAGTGACGACGGTAACACCTGTCTCACGCAACGCGTCAGGGAGGAGCCAGGTGTTACTGTCGTCACTTCCAGTTGCGGCCAGGACCGGAAGTTTTTCTGCTAGCAGAGTGCCCGCAAGCACTTGGCTGTGACACACCTAATTCTACACCTTCATTCCTCTCAGCGCAGGCTTCAGAGAGGACTGAAGGTCTAGTGGGGTTGGAGATGCCAGCTGATGAGGAGCAAGGAGAGGTCCGCTTTGTTCTTTGGTGTGGGTCTTTGAGGTAAGCTTGCCAACGAACTGCTTGGCAGGTCAACATATGTCTGGTCAAGCATATGGTGCCCAAGCGGCTGATGATTTGGCCACGCGAGATATGCTTGAGACATATGTTGCAAATAGCAGCGGCGCGATCTGATGCACTCGTCTCAAAAAAGGCCCACACCAAAGAACTTTTAGAATAATGCGCAGAGGCAGCTCCCTGCACAGGCGGAGCTCTGCGGTGTGATTCAGTCGGTGTGCTGCCCCTAAGCTGGTCCCCAGAGGGCATCCTGCCTCTTTGGAGATGTGCCTCCTACTCCTCCTCTCTCCTACCAGGTACCCACTAGGAGTCAGTGCCCTCATCATCCCCTACCTCTTCATCGCTGGAGCAAACCTGGCAGTATGCTGCAGCTTGTGGAACATGACTGCTAGATTGCTGTCTTTCTTGAGCATCCCCTCTCTCTGTGCTCACGCTACTGCCTTCCTCTAGCTGAGTATCATCATCAGAGCCTACAAAACACTGGGCATCCTCCTGGAGCATGTACCCAACACTGTGCTCAAAGAGTTCAGGGGACTCCTCAGGAGGACATGGTGGGTCTAGGGAAGGAGTCATGATGATGACATTGAGATGAGGGAAGAGGATGCGTTGGCAGCTGCTTTGCTAGTACCCTGAGCCTGGGTGAGAGAGGATGAGGAGGATGAAGAGGGCTTGGTCATCCACTATACCAAGTCTTTAGCATCATGCGGCCCAATACGTCCAGCTGCCAAAAATAAGGACAAGCGTGTCCCATGGCCACATGCTGATATCCACCGCATCCACGACCAGCACTGTTGTCTCTAGACACAGAGCCTGCTTGCCCTCTTTTATTGGCTCGTGCCTGTCTGCCTCTCCTTGTTGGCCTTCCAGACATGGTAATGGCCTGAAGGGAGATGGGAAAACCAGCAATTGGGTAGTGTATATTGTGCTGGAGGCACAAAACACCCACTAACTCCTGCAGATGCCTTTATTATAGAACACCAGCAATAAAGGGTAGATACAGGTGCATATTATGCTGTGCTGAAGGCACACAACACCCACTAACTCCTGCAGATGCCTTTATTATAGAACAACAGGTATTAAAGGGTAGATACCGGTGTATACTGTGCTGTGCTGGAGGCACACAACACCCACTAACTCCTGCAGATGCCTTTATTATAGAACAACAGAAATTAAAGGGTAGATACCGGTGTATACTGTGCTGTGCTGGAGGCACACAACACCCACTAACTCCTGCAGATGCCTTTATTATAGAACAACAGGTATTAAAGGGTAGATACCGGTGTATACTGTGCTGTGCTGGAGGCACACAACACCCACTAACTCCTGCAGATGCCTTTATTATAGAACAACAGGAATTAAAGGGTAGATACCGGTTTATACTGTGCTGTGCTGGAGGCACACAACACCAACTAACTCGTGCAGATGGCTCAATTAGAGAAGAGCAATATAGGTAGATACAGGTGTATACTGCGCTCAGGGCACACAGACAACCCCCAGAAACTCCTTCAGATGGCTAATAGCTAGATTACAGAAGAGCAATATAGCTATATAGGTAGATACAGGTGTATACTGCGCTCAGGGCACACAGACAACACCCAGAAACTCCTGCAGATGGCTGATAGCTCAATTACAGAAGAGCAATAAAGCAAAATAGGTAGATACAGGTGTATACTGCACTCAGGGCACACAGACAACACCCAGAAACTCCTGCAAATGGCTGATAGCTCAATTACAGAAGAGCAATATAGCTATATAGGTAAATACAGGTGTATACTGCGCTCAGGGCACACAGACAACACCCACAAACTCCTGCAGATGGCTGATAGCTCAATTACAGAAGAGCAATATAGCTATATAGGTAGATACAGGTGTATACTGCGCTCAGAGCACACCGACAACACCTAGAAACTCTTGCAGATGGCTGATAGCTCAATTACAGAAGAGCAATATAGCTATATAGGTAGATACAGATGTATACTGCGCTCAGGGCACACAGACAACACCCACAAACTCCAGCAGATGGCTGATAGCTCAATTACAGAAGGGCAATAACACTAAATAGGTAGATACAGGTGTATACTGCGCTGAAGGTACACAGACAACACCCACTAACTCCTGCAGGCGCCGGAACACTACACAAGGCCGTTGCGCTGGCGGCCTTATATAGTGTGGGGCATGTACTACACAGCCTGAGCTATGATTGGCCGCAGGCATCCTGCCTGCGGCCAATCATGGCTCTCCTCGCTGCCCGCACTGTGATTGGCCAAGCATGCGGGGTCACAGTGCATGCTTGGCCAATCATGAGCCAGCAATGCACTGCGATGGCGCAGTGCATTGTGGGCCGTGAGCGCCACACGAATGGCCCACAGAGTTCTGGCTTCACCGAATGGGTGAACAGCCGGTGTTCGAGGCCTTGAAACATGATCCAAACTGTATGAACTTTACAGGACCATATGTCAAGCAAAGCTAAGAATCAGCTGCTCTTTACGATGGCAGGGACAGGACAGATCCAAAAGGGCTCTCTTTGTCACTTCCCTTAGAAGCAGGAAGATCTGTTCACTGGCAGAATCATGATAACAGTATCACATTACAAAACAGAGACAAGAGAGGCACCACCAGATTAAAAACAGTTGCATTTATTTCACACAGGTGCATACATCCACATATAGTTTAGGGGATTTTCAGCACAAAGAGTCCTCAGTGGCGTCAACCAGCATTAGAGAGCCTGTAGATGCTATTCCTATCAGATGAATGGTCCCGATGTGCAGGTTCAAGGTACGGAAATGGGAACGAATTTCGCTCCGTCGTATGCAAACCTCGCAATGGGATTATGGGAACATAAATACATATGGAGCAATAATCCCTATTATAAACATCTAATTTATTATGGCAGATATATAGACGACATTGTCATCATTTGGGATGGCTCCCCTCAGGACACAGAAGATTTTGTTAACCATTGTAACAATAACGCATATGGTCTAAGTTTTACATATGTTTCAGGCGCTGAAAGATTGGCATTTTTAGACCTAGAGTTATATCACATTGAGGATGTTATACATGCCAAGAACTATTTAAAACCGACCACGGGTAACTCATACGGGTACATAATAGAAGTTGCCATTTCCACAACATCCCTAGAGGACAATTTTGTCATCTTAAATGCAACTGTACCAATCCAATTGATTTTGTGGAAGAAAGCAAGGTACTTAGTAAAAAACTCAGGGAAAAGGGGTATCAGGAATCTCTTATTCTTGAAGCCCAAATGCAGTACACACAAGACAGATTACCAACCAAAAAAACAGAACATTTGATAAATTCCATCCATTTTACCACTAGGTTTCATCATGAACACAAAAAAATTGAATCTATCCTAAAAAAAACATTGGCATATCCATTTAGAGGATCTAAATTTAAAGACCGTGTTACCAAAATGCCCCAAAGTTACGTACAGAAGAGCCCCTAATATAAAAAACAAAATCGCTCCTAGCAAGCTTAAGTCACGATCCATCAAGTCCCTACCACGGATTCGCTTAGTGCCACTATATGGCATGTTTCAGTGCAAAAAATCTCTGTGCAAAACATGTAGTTTTGTACAGCATGGACAAAAACAGTTTACAACCAAAGGCAAGACCTACGAGATTGATGAGTTCTATAATTGCTCATCAGACTTTGTAGTGTATTGCCTACATTGTTCATGGCATTTACTCTATGTGGGCCGCACTATTCGCACACTTAAGGAGAACACCGTAGGAAAATTGAGGCAAGTAAGGACAAGCACAGTGTCCCTCGCCATTTTGCACAGTGTCACAAAGGTTCTACGGATGGCCTAAAAGTTTGGGTATTGGAACAAATGCCCAAAAATATGTTAGACACAGAAAGATATTTTAAGCTTTGCAAACGCGAAACCTTTTGGATATATTCCCTTGATGCCTTGTCACCGGGTGGATTAAACGAAGCATTGGAATTGTCCACGATTTTATAAAATCATTTTTCATACTTGGTTTGTTTGTTTACCCTTATATATATATATTTTTTTTTATAATATTAGAAGAATAAACCACATAATTCACCATAGAAACCATCATATTATCTGTCAATAATTTTTGGGTTTATGGAAATTTATATAATATGATACTAATTGGTACTAAATATTAATTTTTCATCTTTATTTTTACTATATTTTATTCCATCAATGTATTTTTGTATTACATATACTCTTAGTTTGATAATTAGTTTAGATATTCAAATAACAAAATATTTATCTATAATGAATTTAAACCATGCACTGGTGACACCTATAGAATATAATATATATCATTTATTTTTAAATAAATTTGCTTAGTTCTTAACTTATCTGTAGTACACCTAAGGGTGTTGTAATATTGGATTCAATATTTTTAACTAATTCTAAATACATGACTGCATTTTTATGTATACATTAATGTGTGCAGTAAGAAAGCAACAAAATACATGGATATTTATTTATATTGAATAATTTTCCCCACTCTTCTGCCCTTCTCCTTATTTCCCCTATTCCTTCCTTCCAGTATTTTTTTTATTTTTAGTATTCTATCAATATATATAGGCCTAAACTAGTGAACCACCTCACCTTGCATTTGCAGTAATCAAAAGTTTGCAGCCGTGTTTTGACTTGATAGTAATTGTGTTTTTTTACTGCAGTCACTAGATGGCATCAAAGTGGCCAGCACATTTAAGGCTGAATACAGCTTGAGTTCCCCTAAGCTTGAGGAAGGAGCACGCCTGTCGTTCTACACACAAAGCGCATGCTCTGAAACGTCGTTGCTATTGGCAGTGACGTCTCCACGTTCGACGCCTGCGTTCCACTGTGGACCAGAGCCAAGCCTCAATCTCAGTGTGCACCGTTAGACAAGGAAGTTCTGTGGGTCGGGACCGTCCATCTGATAGGAATAACATCTACAGGCTCTCTAATGCTGGTTGACGCCACTGAGGACTCTTTGTGCTGAAAATCCCCTAAACTATATGTAAGTGGATGTATGCACCTGTGTGTTTGAAATAAATGCAACTGTTTTTAATCTGGTGGCGCCTCTCTAGTCTCTCTTTTTGCATGTAAATTGGAGTCTGCTCTCAACTCCCCTCTGAAGGCTTGCCCTGGAATGTGGACTTGTTGCTAATACCGCGTACACAAACTCAAGTCCGCCGGACAATCCCCACATGTGTAGCCTCTGGCGTACTTTTTTGACCCGAAAGTACGGCGGACTTAGAAAGTAGTTTTGCACTCCAATCTTCCTGCCGGACTTGCATTTCGGCGGACAATCCGGCCGTGCGTATGCCAGTCCGCCATACTTTTGAAATGAACAGACTTTTCCCGCCCGGAGAAAAGTCTGCTCATTTTGAGCGGGTCTCCAGGTAGGCAGGGCCCGCGAAGGAGACGTCGCTGACCCCGCCACCTGGTATGGACTTAAAGGGGAACCCCAACACCGAAAAAAATTGGCGTGGGGGTCCCCCCAGGTCCACATCAGACCCTTGTCCGAGCACGCTACCCGGCTGGCCAGGAAAGGGGGGGACGAGCGAGCGCCCCCCCCCCTCCTGAGCCGTACCAGGCCGCGTGCCCTCAACATGGGGGGTGCCTTGGGGAAGGGGCATGGCGCTGCCACCCCCACTTTAAAGCACCTTGTCCCCATGTTGATGAGTACAAGGGCCTCTTCCCGACAACCCTGGCCATTGGTTGTCGGGGTCTGCGGGCGGGGGGCTTATCGGAATCCGTGAGCCCCCTTTAATAAGGGGGCCCTCGGATACCGGCTCCCCACCCTATGTGAATGAGTATGGGGTACAATGTACCCCTACCCATTCACCTGTGAAAAAAAGTACAAAAAAAAAACCACAACACAGGGTAAAAATAGTTTATTGCACAGCTCCGGGGGTCTTCCGTCTTCGGGGGTCTTCTCGATGGACTCCTCCGCTATCTTCTTCTACCTCTTTTACTAGCGGAGGAGCTCGGCTTTCTTCCTCGCCGCCGGCCTCTTCTTCCGACTTCGGGGGTCTTGTCCCCCACTCCAGTTCTTCTGCCGGGCCACCGCGCCTTCTTATAGCTCTTTTACAGGCAGTGGCCCGGTCTTCTGTTGCCGCTGTTGTCGTCATCGCTGCCTT
This sequence comes from Lithobates pipiens, assembly GCF_037356315.1. Classification (NCBI taxonomy): domain Eukaryota; kingdom Metazoa; phylum Chordata; class Amphibia; order Anura; family Ranidae; genus Lithobates; species Lithobates pipiens. The sequence goes on along the minus strand of NW_027507758.1, from coordinate 459,460,106 downwards.
CTGTTCTTCTCTTCAGATGTTGACTCGTCACTCCCTCCGCTCACAATGATGGGGACCGGACACGCGGTGACTTATATAGGGACATCACCGGATGATGTCCCCGCCCATTATGGTGTCACAGTCCCAGAGGATGCTGGGACTGTGACATCTGCTGGGATGCTGGGAGCGACGAGTCAACATCTGAAGAGAAGAACAGAAGAACAGAAGGTGGCAATGACCGGGCCACCGCCTGTAAAAGAGCTATAAGAACTCGCGGTGGCCCGGCAGAAGAACCGAAGAGGGGGACAAGACCCCCGAAGTCGGAAGAAGAGGCCGGCGGTGAGGAAGAAAGCCGGGCTCCTCTGCTAGTAAAAGAGCTAGCAGAAGATAGCGGAGGAGTCCGGCGAGAAGACCCCCAAAGACGGAAGACCCCCGGAGCTGTGCAATAAACTATTTTTACCCTGTGTTGTGTTTTTTTTGCAATTTTTTTCACAGGTGAATGGGTAGGGATAGGGGTACATTCCTTTCTCCTTCAGGTTGGGGGCCTGTAACATAACTCCACTATTAATTTCCCACTTATTTCTTCTCTTTGAAGTTCCACCCACATGGATTCTACCTCCTCCCTTGCTTCATTTAGAATGTCTTTTCTCTCTTCTACCCTTAACTCATTCTTGATATATAGACACACCCCTCCCCCTCTTCTACCTTCCTTGTCCTTCTGATACAAGGAATAACCCTGGATATTTGCCAGCCAGCCGTGTGAGCTGTCAAACCAAGTTTCTGTTATTCCCACAAAGTCTAAAACCCTCCTTGTGTAATAACAAATTCAGTTTCTCCATTTTGTTAGCTAGGCTCCTGGCATTTGTGTATACGCCACTCAGTGTTGTATGAGTGCATATTATTATCTCCTTATGTTTTCTCAGGCTTTGTTTTTGATTTGTCAACTCATTCACCCCAGGATTAGATGTTATGGATATATTATCACTAGTGCCTACACTATTACCGTCTATCCTTTGCTCACTACCGGCTATCGCAACATGGTACGCCAGGCACTTTAAGAGATGTAGGGGGAGCACCTGCGCCGCCGGAGCCAATGCACGTTAGCCAGGGGGCACGATGTTCGCTGGCCACCCGTGATCGCTCCTGACAGTGACAGAATGGAGATACTGTATGTAAATGGACAGATATCCTTTCTGTCAGGGGAGGAAAGACAGATCTGCTGTTCCTACTGATTAGGAACAGCGATCGGGCCTTCTCCTTCAGGCAGTCCACACGCCCACAGTTAGGAACACTCCCTAGGTAACACATTTAACCGCTTGATTGCCCCCTAGTGTTAACCCCTTCCCTTCCAATGAAATTTACTGTGCCATGAAAAAGTATTCATACCCCTTGAAATTTTCCATATTTTGTCATGTTAAGACCAAAAACGTAAATGCATTTTATTGTGATTTTATCTGATAGACCAACACAAAGTGGCAGATAATTGTGAAGTGGAAGGAAAATGATAAATGGTTTTCAAATCTTTTTACAAATAAATATGTGAAAAATTTGGCATGCATTTTTTCAGACCCCCCCCCCCCCCAGTCAATACTTTGTAGAACCACCTTTTGCTGCAATTACAGCTGCAAGACTTTTTTCAGTCTCTACCAGCTTTGCACATCTAAAGAGTGACATTTTTGCCAATTCTCCTTTGCAAAATATCTCAAGCTCTGTCAGATTGGATAGAGAGCATCTGTGAACAGCAATTTCCAAGTCTTGCCACAGATTCTCAATTGGATTTAGGTCTGGACTTTGACTGGTCCATTCTAACATACACTTTGATATAAACCATTCCATTGTAGCTCTGGCTGTATGTTTAGGGTCGTTGTCCTGCTGGAAGGTGAACCTCTGCCCCAGCCTCAAGTCTTTTGCAGACTCTAACAGATTTTCTTCTAAGATTGCCCTGTATTTGGCTCTATCCATCTTTCTATCAACTCTGGCCAGTTTTCCCTGTCCCTGTTGAAGAAAAGCATCCCCACAACATGATGCTGCTACCACCATGTTTAACGATAGGCATAGTGTGTTCAGGGTGATGGGCAGTGTTAGTTTATCCACCACACATAGAGTTTTGCTTTTAGACCAAAACATTTAATTTTGGTCCCATCTGACCAGAGCACCTTCTTCCACATGTTTGCTGTGTCCCCCATATGGCTTTTTACAAACTGCAAATGGGATATCTTATGGCTTTCTCTTAACAATGGCTTTCTTCTTGTTACTCTTCCATAAAGGCCAGATTTGTGGAGTGCACGACTAATAGTTGTCTCGTGTACAGATTTTCACACCTGAGCTGTAGCTCTCTGCAGCTCCTCCAGAGTTTAACCTGGGCCTCTTGGTTGCTTCTCTGATTAATGCTCTCCTTGCCTGGCCTGTCAGGTTAGGTGGACAGCCATGTCTTGGTAGGTTTGCAGTTGTGCCATACTCTTTCCAGTTTTGGGTGATGGATTGAACAGTGCACCTCACATTTTTTTGGGTAGGGATGAAAAAAAAGGGGGGGGGGGATTTATGGAGACATTAACAGTAACACTATGTTTACTTACTATTGGGATGAACCTCCCACCAACCCAAGACAGAAAAGTATTTTATATGAAAACCATCATGATAAGGAAGAGATACCTAGGAGGAGGTAAAAAAAAGGCTAATTATTGTGGGAAAATGTTATAATATAGTAGACACCTCTAGTTCCTTGTTTAGTCCTCCTGGCAAATGAGTATCGAGAGAATAAATCCAATATGTTTTGCGTTCGCAGTGCCTATGGAATTGTCCAGCCTCTGAAGTTCTTAGGCATCTGTTCCAGGATCCATACGTTTCGGCCTTCAGTAGATCTCTTTGATATTGGGAGAAGTGTCGAGGAACGCTGTGTTTATCTTTGCCTTTCTCAACCTTCCTCCAGTGCTCACCAAATCTCTGTCGGAGGGGGCGGATAGTACAACCTATATAAAGTTGATGACAGGGACAGCTGAGGCAATACACCACATAATCGGATGAACAGTTAGAAAATGCACTGATATTGTAGGCTTTGCCCTTGGTAGTAAATTGTTTCTTGCCATGTTGTACAAAACTACAGGTCTTGCATAGGGTTTTTTTACATTGAAACATACCCTGTAATGGTATGAGGCATATTTGGGGTGTCAAATTTGACGATTTGAGCTTGCTGGGTATGATTTTATTTTTGATATTTGATGCTTTTCTGTATGTGATTCTGGGGAGGTTGGGGAGGATAGTTTTGAGATGTACGGTATATCCTCAAGAAATATCGGCCAATGTTTTTTAAGAATTGTTTCCATTTTTTTGTTATCAGAATGGAATCTGGTGATAAAATGAACAGATTGCTCAAATGTACATTTATCTATTTTAGTGGGAACATCTTGTGAATACTGAGTGTAAGCTTGTTTGATCAATGATTCGGGATAACCCTTATCCTTGAGTTTGTTAGTAAGTCACTTTGTTCTGTATAGTCTGTCATATTGGTACAGTTACACCTCAGAATTGTACTTTTGGTATATTATTTTTCCACTTGTGGTAGCGACAGCTTTTGTAATGTAGTAGAGAGTTTCCAGCTGTCGGTTTACAATCCTTTTTATAGCTTTTCAGCTAACAGCCGCGGGAGGGAGAGGAGTTGAAGCGGCTGTCAACTGAAAAGCTATACAGGGAGATCGGTGTTTGCAACTGTCCCCCTGCCACACTGATCATCCCTATTGTCAAAGGACAATCATCCATGAATACAGGGTATGTCACAGTGGGCCCCCCCTCGGGGGACCATGTGCAGTCAACCCCCTGCACATATGGATGATAAGCCACTGGCTCAGGGGGATGTAGACTCCTGGCAAGAAGACATCGAAGTAGACCCTTGGTGCCCACGGAATGCTCACTAAAAGAACAAGGAGAGGTTCCCCAGGTGGAATCCACAGAAATCTACAGCCAAGAGGAATGTGCACTGATTCATCAGAAGGATCCAGACCTTATGCAGGTGCAGCGTTTCCTCTCCCGGTGCTCCTCCCATGAGTGCCAGAAACTGTAACACAGCTAGAGCGATTCTTAGGCAATTGGATCGACTTGAGATGCTGGACAATTTGCTGTATCACCAGTCGCACATTCCTAACGAGCAGCGGGACATCCTAAAAAACATCCTCCAAGTCTGCTGAGTACTACACACCGTGATTAGACATTTTTGGGACTGACAGGACTGATTCCTTGGTCAGAAGATACTTCTTCTTCTGTCAGTGACTGTTAGAATGGGTCCAGCAGGTCTGCCGGCAGTGACTTGTTCTGTATTTAAGTCCTTGCCTGAAAGAACCACGCCAATGACCATTACCACCGTGAGCTGCTCACCATGGACTTTTTAACAATCTCCACTTTCAGTGCACTTTCAAGTGCACTTGCAGTGCAAAGTGGATTTTCCTTTAGTAAATAACCCCCTATGTGTTTATTGCCTTCGCACCACGCTGCACCTCCCCACAGGGGGCTTTAAAATAAGTATTTGCCATTTTGTTAGCTTTAGTCATTTGTAGTTCATTTTAACCGCTTGCCAACCGCTGCATACAGATGTACATTGGCAGAATGGCACAGGCAGACAAATGGGCATACCTGTATGTCCCTTTGAATTTGCCACCTACCCGGCGCACCCGCCATTGCCGCGGGAGCATGCCCAGGAGTCCCGGGAACTCAATGTTTGCTGGCGGCCCACGATTGCAGTGAGGAGAAGCAGAACAGGGAGATGGAAATAAGGCATTTCCCCGTTCTGCCTAGCAACATGACAGAGATCCATGCTGTAATGAGACGATCTTACAGTTAGAACACCTCCCTAAGACACATTTAACACCTTGATCGCCCCCTAGTGTTTAACCACTTCCCTGCCAGTGTCATTTATACAGTAATCAGTGGCTATTTGTAGCTCTGATCGCTGTATAAATTACAATGGTTCCAAAATAGTGTCACAAGTGTCCAATGTTTCTGCCATAATGTTGCAGTCCTGATAAAAATCCCAGATCGCCGCGATTACTAGTAAAAAAAAATAATAATAATAAAAATGCCATAAATCTATCCCCAATTTTGTAGACGCTATAACTTTTGCACAAACCTATCAATATACACTTATTATGATTTTTTTATTTTTTTTTACCAAAAATATGTAGGAGAATAGATATCGGCCTAAACTGAGAAAGAAATGAGCTTGTTTATATATTTTTGGGGGATATTTATTATAGAAAAAGTAAAAAATATTGCTTTTTTTCACAATTGACAGCCTTTTTTTGTTTATAGCGCAAAAAATAAAAACCGCTGAGGTGATCAATTACCACCAAAAGAAAGCTTTATTTATGGGGAAAAAGGGATGTCAATTTTGTTTGGGTACAACATTGCATGGCCACGTCAATTGTCAGCTAAAGCGAAGCAGTGCCGAATCGCAAAAAATGCTCTGGTTAGGAAAGATGTAAAATCTTCCGGGGCTGAAGTGGTTAAAATAAGTGGACATTTGGAAAATGCTAACAATATCAGATGCTTAGGCATCACAACTATATATATTGTATACAGTATGTGTGGTTAATAAACAATAAAAATCAATGATCAAATATATTCATATTTACACTAAACATCTTTATTGTCACTTTCTTTCTTTATCAATAGATTTTACATCATTATTGAACTGCAAATGAAAACCTTGCCTAGTTAAAAATTAATGAATAGTATGAATGAAACTTTACATTCCTCGTTGACTTTATGGCATTTGGCCCCACTGGTAAGTTACTTATTATGCATTGTTTAAGACATAATTGACAATGTATTTGACAGCAAGCATAGTTTCCTCGCAAGTGGGTTTGATCTGACTTTCGGGTAGAGCAAACCCATATTCTTGTTCGTCACGCAATTCAAATGTGTAGGAATATTTCACACCAGCATCATAAGCCCAGTCATCGGAGCCTCCTGCAGCAAGATCTGTTGTAAAGAATACATTGTTTTTTAAAGGATATTTATAATAGATACAGTAAAAGAATTGGTTCACCCAAAAGTCATATTTTAGCTATAGCTTGATTCTAATAAAACCAAATGAGCTGATTTAGAAACTCCAGGAGAAAGCTATAGTCCTTGTCACTTTATCGGGCCCTTTATCTATTTTATGGCCTCCTTCATGTAAAATAGTATAGAGTAGTCCTCACTTCCCTTAGGCCAGCCATAGACTGTTTGAATCACGGCCGGCTCCTGCTGAAACCAGCTGAGATGTGAACCACGTGTGGGCAGGCTGAATGTACCAAGTTGATAGATTTTTGGGTACAGCCAGCCTACCGGATTCACTTGCGATTATCGATAGTGGCTGCTATATATAATCACTGTGTTCTCCCAGACCGAACAGACAATGGCTTGGCAGGAGGTATTCCCCTATCAGCACTGGTTGCAGGAAAGAAATTTGCACCATCTATTGCTTTTAACAGGTGTCCAAAGTCCACAAAAATAAATACAAACCCCATGGTAGGATTGGAGAATACATACAGGGCCTTGAAAAAGTATTCGCACCCCTTGAAATTTTCCACATTTTATCATGTTACAACCAAAAACTTAAATGTATTTTATTGGGATTTTTATGTGATAGACCAACACAAAGTGGCACATAATTGTGAAGTAAAAGGTATAAATGATGATAAATGTTTTTCAATATTTTTTACAATAAATATCTGAAAAGTGTGATATGCATTTTCATTCAGTCCCCTTTATCTGATACCCCTAACTAAAGCTCTAACTAAATCTAGTGGAACCAATTGCTTTAATAAGTCTCCTAATTAATAAATAGAGTCCACCTGTGTGTAATTAAATATCTGTATAAATACAGCTGTTCTGTGAAGCCCTCAGATATTTGTTAGAGAACCGTAGTGAACAAACCTCACAATGAAGGCCAAGGAAAACAACAGACAGTTCAGGGATAAAGTTGTGGAGAGGTTTAAACCGGGGTTAGGTTATAAAAAAAATATCCCAAGCTTTGAACATCTTACAGATTAATGTTCAATCCATCATCCGAAAATGGAAAGAGTATGGCACAACTGCAAGCCTGCCAAGACATGGCTGTCCAATTAAAACAGACAGGCCGGGCAAGAGCATTAATCAGAGAAGCAGCCAAAAGGCCCATGGCAACTTTGGAGGAGCTGCAGAGATCCACAGCTTAGGTGGGAGAATCTGTCCACAGGACAACTATTATGCCTTGTACATACGGTCGGAAATTCAGACGGAAAAGGTCCGCTTGGATTATATTGTCGGAAAATCCGATTGTGTGTGGGCTCTATCGGACTTTTTCTGTCGGAAATTCCGCGGGGAAAAAAATTGAGAGCAGGATCTCAAATTTTCAGACAAAAAAAATCAGAACGGACTTTTTCCGATCGTTTGTAGAGAATTCCGATCGGACAAAGTGCCATGCATGCTCAGATCAAATTACGAGACCAAAGCTATTGGCTACTAGCCTCAACGTAGTCCTGTCCTAATGAACGAACGTCATCACGTTCCGAACAATCGGATTTTCCAACAACTTTGTCCAACCGTGTGTATACAACACCAGTTTAGGACAAAATCCGTCTGAAAAAATCAGATGGATTTTGTTATCGGAATATTCGACCATGTGTACAAGGCATTAGTCCTGCACTCCACAAATCTGGCCTTTATGGAAGAGTAAGCAAAAAGAAAGCCATTGTTGAAAGAAAGCCATAAGATGTTCTGTTTTCAGTTTGTGAGAAGCTATGTGGGGGAGACAGCAAAGGTGCTCTGTTCAGATAAGACCAAAATTTAACTTTTAGGCCTGAAAGCAAAACGCTATATGTGTGGCTGAAATCTAACACTGCACATCACCCTGAACACATGATGCCCACAATGGAGGTAGCATCATGTTGTTGGATGTTTTTCTTCAGCAGGGACAGGGAAGCTGGTCAAAGATGAATGTAGCCAAATACAGGGAAATCATAGAAGAAAATCTGTTATGCCCTGTACACACGGTCGGATTTTCTGACGGAAAATGTGCAATTGGATTGCGTTGTCGGACTTTTTCTGTTGGAATTTCCAACACACAATGTTTGAGAGCAGGATCTAAAATTTTCCGACAATTAAATCAGATTGTTTAAATTGTGTAGGTAATTCTGATGGACAAAGGGCCACGCATGCTCAGAATAAATTAAGAGACCACAGCTATTGGCTACTGGCCCCTTTATAGTCCAGACGTACGTGTTGTACGTCACCTCGTTAAGAACGATCAGATTTTCCGACAACTTTGTCTGACCGTGTATATGCAAGACAAGTTTGGCACAAAATCCGTCAGAAAAATTCCAATGGATTTTGTTGTCGGAATGTCCAACCGTGTGTACAAGGCAGTAGAGTTTGCCGAAGACTTAACCCTGGCGAAAAGCTTCACCTTTCAGAAGGGCAATGGTCCTAAACATACAGCCAGAGCTATAATGGAATGGTTTAGATCAAAGCATATTCATGTGTTAGAATGGCCCAGTCAAAGTCCAGACCTAAATTCAATTGATAATCTGTGGCAAGACTTAAAAAATTGCTGTTCACAGATGCTCTCCATCCAATCTGACAGAGCTTGAGCCATTTTGCAAGGAAGAATGGGCAAAAATGTCACTCTTTAGATGTGCAAAGCTGGTAGAGACATACCCAAAAAGAATTGCAGCTGTAATTGCAGCAAAAGGTGGTTCTACAAAGTATTGACTCAGGGGGGCTGAATACAAAGGCACGCCACACTTTTCACATATTTATTTGTAAAAAGGTTTGAAAACCATTTATCATTTTCCTTTCACTTTACAATTATGTGGGACTTTGTGTTGGTCTATCACATAAAATCCCAATAAAATATATTTATGTTTTTGGCTGTATCATGACAAAATGTGGAAACGTTCAAGGGTATGAATACTTTTTCAAGGTACTGTAGATGTCTGTTTGCAGCCATTAGCAAAAACATCCCTTCGCTTTTAAAAGATAGCTAAGATGTTATTACACAATTGAGGGATTTGCCATTGCATGAGAGGTGTATTCTGGTGGCAGTAGACAATGAATCATTATATTCTAACATAAAATAGATAGATGCCCTGGAAGCAATACAATTGGCCTTAAGAGATCAAATAATCTGAAAAGAGAACTTAGAAATTTTATTATGGAAGCTTTGCAAATAGCAAATATTTCTGGTATCAAAATCAAGTTTACATCCAGATTAACCACTTAAAGGGGAGTTCCAACGACATATGGACATTTTTTTTAATGCATATATTAACATCACAATATACACTAATGGCACTCATTATTCTTATACATTGTGCCGCTGTGACTGTTTTTGAACAAAAATCACCTTATATTTTTCTTTGTTGGCAGTTTCCATCTTGCTTGTGGGCATGTGAAGCCCACAAGTATAATCTTCTGGGATACGGTGATGCTGAATAACCAGCATGCACCGCCCCTTCTCACACATGCGCAGTATAGACAGCTTGCAGCGTCTCGGGTTGCCATCACAGTGGGTGGCATCCTCAGAAGTGCCCACCCCTTTGTGATGGCAACATCTCATAATGATGAGCGGCAGCGATCAACACTGACTCCTGGGAATTATGACACATAGCTCCCAGGAGACATTGCGCCGCCAGATATGATGGAGATATCTGGGGGTGGGAGAAGGCGGAAGCTATATGGAAAAGCTTACAATCATGGTAAGCTACCTGAAAAAATGAAAAAAGTGCCCATTGCTGAAAATATGGGCAGTAATATATAGATTGAGAATGAGTTTATAAAGTGGGTGGAACTCTGCTTTAAGGTTTGCCCTATAGCAGTTTTACAGGGAGACACCTCTGTCTGAAGAGACAAAATTTGTGTCCTTACAAAGCAGGGAATAAATGTAATCTTTTCCCCTAATGTAGTAAAAAGCTAGTTAGGTACCCTCTTTGTTAAGTGCTCCCACGGAAAGCATGCTCACTCCCGAGCCCCAATGCTGTGTCCATTGACACAGACAGTAGGACTCTGCCTCGCCCCTCCCCTCCACTCCTATGTCACAGGATTTAATTGACAGCAGCAGGAGCCAATGACTCCCATTGCTATCAATCTGTCCAATGAGGAGAGAGACAGTGGCAGGAGCCACTGTGCTCGTGCACATCGCTGGATTGGATTGGGCTCAGGTAAGAAAAAGGGGGGGGGGGCTGGGTGGGAGGAGCAGCAGCACACAAGGTTTTTCACCCCAATTCATGGAATGCATTAAGGTGAAAAAACGTAAGGCTTAAGAACTATTTTAACTGACCATGATACTAGATAAAAAAAATGCTTTCTCTGTACCTCAATTGGTATGGATATCTCCTACTCTATCTGCCTTTAGAGGATCCATGAAAAGAGAATCCATGAAAACTCATACTGTATGTCAGGGAAGCCTATCCCACCTCTATCTACCAATTGGAATTTTACTATCCTTATAACTCATCCCCACATAGTTATTACCTTTGTTTCACATGCCATTCCCTTTTAGATTTGAATCTCTTGTGAGTAGGGCAATCCTAACATCCTAACCCTCTTGTATTCAATTCTATTGTAACTCTACTGTCTCCCTTTATTTTGTAAATCACTATGCAAACTGTAAGCTCCGTATAAATCGTGTATAATATAATACTTGAATATTAACTTACAAATTGTAGATGCACCAGGACCATACGTGTATTTAGTTCCATAGAGGGAAGTCAAAGCAGAAACGGCATCCTTGGCAACAGTATTCTGAAAGAACATGGAGGCACAAATGTATTAGAGAAGAATAAACATCTCTGTGAACTTTCCAGACTGGTATATATGCAGGCATACCCCACTTTTAAGTATGCATTGGGGTTTATTTACTAAAGCTGGAAAGTGCAAAATCAGGCTCACTTCTGCATAGAAACCAATGAGCTTCCTGGTTTTATTAAAAGCTTAATTGAACAAGCTGGGGTTAGAAGCTCATTTGTTTCTATGCATAAGTGAGTCTGATTTTACACTTTCCAGCTTTAGTAAATAAACCCCATTGTGTACTTAAAGGTAGGGTATGCATGTGATTTCCTGGTGCTAAGTATGATTTAAACGGGGTGTGATTTGCTATATTTGTATCATTGCTCAAAGAACGCTCCAACAAAGGAAAGCCTATGTCCATATATTTATAATGCCTAGGGCCCAACTACACAAGCCCTATTATTCATGTGCAGCCAGTGTTTGGCATTGTCAGCATCCACTATGTAATACTCCTGAGCTGGATTTATATTTTATGCCTCTTGGCCAATTAAAATGTGCCACATCTTCCTTGCCTTTGTGGGTTGGTGGAGGAGAGGATGACTACTCACCCAATCTGCAACAGTTCAACCAGAACCAATCCACTAGAAGAGTAGTGAAAACTATTTGATTGGGAGTTCCATCAGAGCTTACGTTATGGAGAGGCAATAGGATGGATTGATATTTTTATACATACATTTTGATGTCATATGATAATGTAATATTTGTTTAAATATTTGCTTTACATATAAGGTATGTTTTATGATTTGGCTACTCTTCTGTTACTTCATGCCCATATATTTATTTTACACTTTGTTATCGGTTATGTTGAAATGTTAATTCTACAATGTCTCTGCAGTTGTGCTCTTGTTATTTCTACTTTTCTATGTAAACCAAACTTATAAGGAAAAAGTTAAAAGATAAGACACCTATACTAACAGTGGTGATCTGTAATGTGCTTTCTACCGGGTTGATCTACTAAAAACTGTTTTTTCACTTTGCATGTAAATTTGCACTTTGCAAGGGAATTTACCCCAGACCTTAGTGAATGTGGTGAAATTCGACTTTATGAAAAATACCCAATCATGTCCAAGGAAATTTAAAAAAATTACATATTTACATAGTTAGTCAGGTTGAAAATAGACACAATTCCATCCAGTTTGACCAATAGAAAAAAATAAACAGAATAAATAAATAGAAGACCTCCATATACAGAATACTGCACCTACTGTTGATCCAGAGGAATATGTAAAGCAAATAAAGCGTTGCCCAATTTGCTCCAGCAGGGGAAAATGTATTTCCTTCCTGATCCCCCAGAAGGTAATTGGATATTTCCTGGATCAACAATCCCTAGTCTTTTTTACCAATAAACTAAGCAAATGCAACTTCCTTTGCTATGTGAATGATCTATTTGTCTTTAGCAGATCAATCCCAGTGTGTTTCCAAAGATATTCCCCTAGGGGGCAAGCAAAACCATTGCTTGTTTACAAGCCAGGTAGAATAGGAAAAGGTACGGCAAGATTGTTTTATGGTTTCCAATATGAAATATTTCCCCCAGGAACTCAGACAGCTTTTGAAAGCTAACTTCTTAGAATCATGAGTTATCAGTAATTGGTGGACTTGCCCTTTACACACTTTAAAATATAATTTAACACAGTGCATTGGTAATGCATTGGCAACGATTTACTAAAGGAGTAGAGTATGTTCAGTTTGCAAAGTGATTTTTCACTTAGCTTAGGGAATGAGGTGAAGCTAAGCGAAAAAATTCCCTTTGCAAAGAATACCCAATCATGTGCATGGAAAATAATAATAATAATAATAATGGTGTTTAAATAAATAAATAAATAAATAAAAATAGGATTTTTGCTTGCACAACTTCACTTCATTCTCTAAGGTAATTACTTTGCTAAGTAAAAAGATCCACTGCACTAGAAGCAATAAGGCCCAAAACACAACTACATAAAAACAGTCACATAGGGGAGAGTCCAAAGTGCTGGCTTAGTGGCTGCCACTGCAAAGGAGCTAGAAGTAAGGGATGAGCCGAACACCGCTACCTCCCAGTTCGGTTCGCACCAGAACCTACGAACGGACCGAAACTTCGCGCAAACTTTAGAACCCCATTAAAGTCTATGGAACTCAAACGTTCAATATCAAAAGTGCTAATTTTAAAGGCTAATATGCAAGTTATTGTCCTAAAAAGGGTTTGGGGACCCGGATCCTGCCCCAGGGGACATGTATCAATGCAAAAAAAGTTTTAAAAATGGCAGTTTTTTCGGGAGCAGTGATTTTAATGATGCTTAAAGTGAAAAAAAGTTAAATATTCCTTTAAATATCATACCTGGGGGGTGTCTATAGTATGCCTGTAAAGTGGCGCGTGTTTCCCGTGCTTAGAACAGTCCCTGCACAAAATGACATTTGTAAAGGAATAAAAGTCATTTAAAACTGCTTGCGGCTTTAATGTAATGTCTGATTTTCGGCATTCGGTACCCCCCCCCCCCCCCCCGGTCATTACCAAGCCCTGTGGGTCTTGTGTGGATATTAAGGGGAACCCTGCACCCAAACTTAAAAAAAGGAAAGGCATGGGACCCCCAGGCCCTATTTACTCTGAACAGCAGTATACAGGCATTGCAAACAAGACAGGGACTGTAGGTTTGTTGTTAAGTAGAATCTGTTTGTAATTTTGAACTGGTACATTTTTAAAGTGTAGCTCCAGCCAAAAAATCTATTTTTAAGCTTTTTGGAAAACATAGGGAAGGGTTATCATCCCTGTAACATTTGTTTTGCTGTCTGTGCACCTCTTCAGTAGATTTCACCTCACTTTTTCTCCCAATGACAAATGCATTTTGAACATTTGGGGTTTTTAGTGAAACAAGGATTGGTGATAAAGCATCAGTGGAGAGGAGACATATTTTTCCCATATCAGCTCTTACAGGAGAGAATTTCCCTTCCTAGAGGTAGATTTCATCTCACTTCCTGTTGTCTCCTTCCGTTTGCAAGTAGGAGTCGTTTGTAAGTTGGATGTTTGAAAGTAGGGGCCTGCCTTATATGCTCTGCAGAAATTTGGGCCTTAGGTGTTGGTGTTGCCACAACACTGTAAGCCCTCACAGTTACTCTTGGTGGGCGCTGGAATGCCCTGCTGTGAACTATTATATCAAGATTTGTAATTACATGCCATTGTTGAACAGTGGAAAAAAATTGGTCCTTTGGTGGTGGTGGTGGTGGTGCTGGTGCTACAACACTGTAAGTCCTCACAGTTACTCTTGGTGGTTGCTGGAACAGGCCCTGCTGTGAAATATTATATCAATAATTGTAATTACATGCACCTGTTGAACAGGGGAAGAAAAATTGGGCCTTTGATGGTGGTGTTGCCACAACACTGTAAGCCCTCACAGTTACTCTTGGTGGGCGCAGGAATGGGCCCTGCTGTGAAATATTAGATCAAGAATTGTAATTACATGTCCCTGTTGAACAGGGGCAGAAAAATCAGGCCTTAGGCACTGGTGCCACAACACTGCAACACCTCACAGAAACTCTAGTTGGAGTGCAGGAATGAGCCCTGCTGCAAAGTTTTGCAACAAAAATTGTAATTACACGTCCTTGTTAAACAGGGGCTGAAAAATTGGGCCTTAGTCACTGTTGGCAATGCCCAGAACCAAAAATGTTCTTACAAGCTATCAGCATGGTCATTGAGGAGGAAGAGGATAGTCACCCAGCATAACAGTCAATCAGCATCAGCATCAGCATAGGCAGTCATGAAGGGATCTGACATTTCAAAAATAATTATTCAGTTACATCAGCATCAGGTGCTTGGTAGCTGGTGGTGATCCAAGAATGATTCATTTTTATGAAGGTCAGTCGATTAACTGAGTCGGTGAATAGGCGCACCCTGTGATTGGTTACAAAGCCTTCAGCAGCACTGAATGTGCGTTATAAAAGAACTCTGGATGCAGGACAGGCCAGTAGCTCAATTGCATACTGTACAAGTTCTGGCCAGTGATCCATCCTCAAGACCCAGTAACCCAGCAGATTTTCAGTGGGAAAGGTCTCCAAGTCTGAGCTTGCCCCTAGGTATTCCTGCACCATGTAAATCAGATGCAACCGCATCTTGTAATGTGGATCAAGGAGGGTTGCCAGCCAGTAATGATCCCTCTCCTTGATCCGTTAGGTTAGCTGAGGCATTTGGTCCGGAGTCCTCTGGGTCACTAAGGACGACATGACCTGCAGCCACCTTCTCCCAGCCACGTACAAGTCCATGGGATTCTTGGGACTGTAAATGATCCTTTAAAGACGGCTGCTGATGCTGATTGCTAGGCTCCACCTCCATGCTGACACAATCCTCCTCCTCATCCTCTTCCTGTGTGATTGGTGGCCCAGCAGGAACACTGTCTGGATAAAGGGGGCCTTGAGAGGTAAGGAAGTCCTCCTCTTCCTGCCTCTGTTCTGCCTCAACTGCCCTGTCCATTATTCCATGCAGCGTGTGCTCCAACAGGTGGACAAGAGGAACAGGGTCACTGATGTGATGCATGCACTGTCACTGCTCACCATCCTCGTGGCCTCCTCAAATGGTGAGAGGACAGTGCATGCATCCATGATCATGACCCACTGACGTGGGGGAAAAAACAAGCTCCCCTGACCCTGTCCTGGTGCCATAGTCACACAGGTACTCATTGATGGCCCTCTGCTGCAGCATGGCCAACGTTGAGTTACACCTGGTGGGCATGTCACAGATTAGGCAGTTCTTGGGCAAGTTAAATTCCTTTTGGAGGTCAGCCAGCCGAGCACTGGCATTATATGACTGGCGGACATGCACAGGACTTTCCTGGCCTGCCTCGGGACATCCTGTAAGCCCGGGTACCTGCCCAAGAACCGCTGCACCACCAAGTTAAGGACGTGAGCCAAACAGACACATGGGTCAGTTGTCCCTGTCGGAGGGTTGGTGACATTGTCGCAAACCACCATTCCTGGCTTAAGCTGGCATGGCATCAACCACCTCTCAGCCTGCCCCTGCAGAGCTGACAGAATCTCTGCCCCAGTGTGGCTCCTGTCCCCCAAGCACACTAGCGCAAGCAGCGCAATCGTTTATGGGACTATTACATATATACTTATTTTCTAATTTTAGTAACTACGAGATTTTCAGCCACTACCAGCATTTTGGGTTTCATGAGCCGACAATTCTTGGACAAGCTCTCTTGGGGTCTGGGACTCTTTTTTTGCAGACCTGCATGTACCATACTCTGCCACCGCTCCCGGACAAGATACCCCTAGGGGAGCTTCCAGCCCTCAGTTTAGCACCTCCATATGGTAGCGGTGAGCAATGCTGTCAGACTATAATCTTTCCTAGTATATCCCTTCTCCTTTGTAGTGACCCAGATACCTGGTATTGTTCCTTTTTAGATCAAGACATTGCTGCTCCTGATGAGTGGATTAACATACTTCACGAAACGCGTAGAGCCTTAGTATATGCAATGTACAAATTGATGAATTGTTATCATCTATCTCTATTTATATGGACAGAGGGAGGGATTCATAACGCCTATGCAATTCTTGGACAACCTCTCTTGGGGTCTGGGACTCTTTTTTTTGTGTACCTGCATGCACCATACTCTGCCACAACTCCCGGACAAGATACCCCTATCTCTATTTATATGGACAGAGCCTCAGTATATGCTATTATGCTTAAGCCGGTTAATTATTGTCATTATCATTCATATGGATATTTGGAATGTTGCCAGCACTTTCAAGCAAATATGAAGTTTCTCAGTCAATGTAGTATAAGGGCTATATACTGTCATGTAAACCCATGTTCCGATTTGTGTATATATATGAAATTCGCTGTCTTATCATTTAACTTATTGTATGAATTGTAATTATGATGTATATTAAATATGCTGCTTCTTACATTCACCACGGTCGACTGCACAGCTCATTTAAAGTTCCACCTTGTTCTCTTTTTTCTCTTGAACACCTACGAAGTACTTCTGGTTCCAAAGACAAAGCACAGGAAGAGGCCAAGGAGGAAGAAGAAGAGGAGGGGGTGGAGGAGAGAGGTGTGTTAGAATCACCAGTAGTAGCATTTTGGAGGCGTGGTGGCAGAACAACCTCCAACACTACTGCACCTTGTTCTGCATCCTTCCCAGCTGCCAGCAGAGTCACCCAATGCGCCATGAAAGATAGGTAATGTCCCTGTCCATGCCTGCTGGACCATTAGTCAGCGGTAATATGCATCTTACTGCTGACTACCCTGTCCAGCGAGGCCAAGACATTGCCTTCCACACACTGGTAGAGAGCCGGAATCGCCTTCCGTGAGAAAAAGTGGCGTTTGGGAACCTGCCACTGAGGAACCGAAACATTCCACAAACTCACGGAAGGGGGCAGAGTCTACAAACTGAAAAGGCAGCAGTTGAAGTGCTAGCAATTTAGCCAAGCTAGCATTCAACTGCTGGGCATGTGGATGGCTGGGAGTGAACTTCTTTCGGCGGTGCAGCAGCTGGGGCAGGGAAATTTGCCTGGTACAATCTGACGTCGGTGTACCGATAGCAGATTGCCTGCAAGTGCTTGACTGTGACACACCTAATTCTACATCTTCATTCCTCTCAGTGCAGGTTTCAGAGAGGACTGAAGGTATAGTGGGGTTGGAGATCCCAGCTGATGAGGAGCAAGGAGAGGTCTGCTTGGTTCTTTGGTGTGGGTCTTTTAGGTACGCTTGCCAACGAACTGCATGGCAGGTCAACATATGTCTGGTCAAGCATGTGGTGCCCAATCAGTTGACATTTTGGCCACGCGAGATACGCTTGAGACATATGTTGCAAATAGCAGCGGTGTGATCTGATGCACTCGTCTCATAAAAAGCCCACACTAAAGAACTTTTGGAATAACATGCAGAGACAGCAGCGCCCTGCACATGCGGAGCTCTGTGGTGTGATGCAGTCAGTGTGGTGAACTTAAGCTGGCCCCTGGAGGGCATCCTGCCTCCTTGGAGATGTGCCTCCTCCTCCTCTCTCCTATCAGGCACCCACGTGGAGTCAGTGACCTCATCATCCCCTCCCTCCTCATCACTGGAGCAAACCTGGCAGTATGCTGCAGCTGGGGGAACATGACTGCCAGATTGCTGTCCTTCTTGGGCACTCCCTCTCTCTTGGCTCATGTTACTGCCTTCCTCTAGCCGGGTACCATCATCAGAGCCTTCAAAACGCTGGGCATCCTGGAGCATATACCCAACACTGTGGTCAAACTGTTGGAGGACATGGTGGGGCTAGGGAAGGAGTGACTGATGCCATTGAGCAGAGGGAAGAGGCAGCGCTGGCAGCTGCTTTGTCAGACAATGTACCCTGAGCCTGGGCGAAAGAGGATGAGGAGGATGAGGGTGGAGTGGTCATCCACTCTACAAAGTCTTTGGCATGTTGTGGCTCAACACGGCCAGCTGCTGTAAAAAAGGACAAGCGTGTCCCACGGGCACGTACTGATGAGGATGCATTGTGTCCATGACCAGCACTGTTGCCTCTAGACACAAAGCCTGCTTGCCCTCTTTTATTGGCTCGTGACTGTCTGCCTCTCCTTGTTGGCCTTCCAGACATACTAATGGCCTGGAGGGAGATGTAACTGCCTGCCTCTATTATTATTAGTATGAGAACACCGGAAATTGTATTCAGGTAAGCTTTAGGTGCACACTGTGCAAAGCACACTAAAACAAAATACTGCAGCTCCCTGCTTGTGTTTGTATGAAAACACCAGCAATTGTATTCAGGTAAGCTTTGGGACACTAAAACAAAATACTGCAGCTCCCTGCCTGTATTTGTATGAGAACACCGGCAATTGTATTCAGGTAAGCTTTAGGTGCACACTGTGCAAAGGACACTAAAACAAAATACTGCAGCTCCCTGCCTGTATTTGTCTGAGAATGCCGGCAATTGTATTCAGGTAAGCTATGGGTGCACACTGTGCAAAGGACACTAAAACAAAATACAGCAGCTCCCTGCCTGTATTTGTATGAGAACACCGGCAATTGTATTCAGGTAAGCTTTAGATGCATACTGTGCAAAGGACACTAAAACAAAATACTGCAGCTCCCTGCCTGTATTTGTATGAGAACACCGGCAATTGTATTCAGGTAAGCTTTAGGTGCACACTGTGCAAAGGACACTAAAACAAAATACTGCAGCTCCCTGCCTGTATTTGTATGAGAACACCGGCAATTGTATTCAGGTAAGCTTTAGGTGCACACTGTGCAAAGGACACAGTACACTAAGTGAAAATACTGCAGCTCTCTGCCTGTCAGTATATTATGAAGAGAATAACAGGAACGGATCTAGCTAAACTGAATACAGTGTATAAATATATATACAACACCTGGGATGCATATATATCCTCTACATACAGTAACTGAAGCTAACTGACTCGCACTCGTATCTAACTCAAATTAAATGACACTGTTTCTCTCTCTCTGTCTTTAACCACCTCTGCAACACACTACACAAGGCCGTAACGCAGGTGGCCTTATATAGTGTGGGGCGTGTACTAAACCCCCTGAGACATAATTGGCCAAAGCCACCCTGGCTTTGGCCAATTATGGCTCTCCATTTTTTCTGTACTGTGATTGGCCAAAGCATGCGGATCATAGTGCATGCTTGGCAAACCAGCAGCCAGCAATGCACTGTGATGCTGAAGTGAATTATGAGCCATGACGCACCACTTGAATTTGGCACGAACAGCCCATAACGTTTGGAATTCGGGGAACGGCCGAACAGACGGTGTTCGAGTCGAACATGGGTTCAACTCGAACTCAAAGGTCATTCCTAGCTAGAAGTAACTCTGCAGGGAAGACAAGAAAAGAAGCAGCGCCATCTAAGTGAAACAGTATAGGAGCTTTAATGACCACAATAAGTAACCCACTCACAGGATGGGATGCTTGTCAATTAAAATCCCTGTTGTAGGATGGCCGGATAGGCAGCGTTCCTCAAAGGGAAACCAAATGAATCCCTTGGCAGTGTGAGTAAAGAACAACACTTCCTGGAAGGCCGGTACGAGGATCCTGAGTGGACAGAGGTTGAGCCGGCGTCACGGACATCACTGGCAGTGGGTGTGGCACGCAATCAGAGCATGCATGCTCCTTCTTTAGTGAAGGAGCCATGTTTGTGCGCTTATGAACTAAGCCATTGGGGTGGAAGAATAGTGGCGCCCTCTGACAGAGGAAGGGGAAAAGAATCAGACAACCAGTTGGTAATTATTATTCATTTGCTAGAGGACCGATATAGGTAAATAGAAGTGGAGATACATATGAATGTAATCTCGTGTATATATTCTTGCACTGGTGGGATTGGGTGGGTTCGGGGATAGGCAGAGATCATAAAACACTGTGAATCTCCAGATCTTCATTAATGCCTCCTGGGGACAAGGTGTATATATCTCTTTGGCGTACAAACAATTGAATCTTTTGGCTGTGGGCAAATTCTGCGGGATGGCTTCCACAACCCATAGTGTGAGACCCTCTGAAGATTCATTGTGGAACTTGGAGAAGTGTCTGGGTACACTTAACTTATCCTTTCCCTCCTCCACAAACCTTCAGTGTTCCCCAAACCTTTTACTGAGTGTACAGACAGTCCAGCTGATGTAAAGCATGTTGCATGGATATGACAAGCAATCTATTTGTATCCCACTACAACAACACAACAACAACAATATGGCCCTTTCCTTAACATCTGTACATGACGCTGACAAATTGGCCTTCCTCGACTTGGAATTGTGTCACAAGGGCAATACCATCCATGCCTAGAACTACAACAAGCCCACTGCGGGCAACTCTTATTTACACTGCCAAAGCTGTCACCATCAAAAATGGAAGGATAAGATCCTGAAAAGCCAATTTAACCTCCTCAGGCATAACTGTACTCAGGATGTGGACTATTTTGAACATGGCCAATTGATGACACAGAAATTCCTAGAAAAGGGCTACCCTAGTCCACTGGTTAAAGATGCCTACAAGTTCTATCTTACAGGGACCCCACACAACAATGCCAAGTCCCAATCCGAAAAATCCACACAACCCATGATATTTGCACTCAATTCCATTCCCAGTTTAGAAATATGGAACGCATTATGCAGAAACACTGGTCCATATTGATGGAGGATCCTCGTCTGCAGAATTCCACCTGGATTCAACCCAAGGTTTCATATAGAAGGTCCTGTAACATAAAAAATAAGATTGCTCCCAGCAAATACAAGTCTACCTCCACTAAGATCAGCCCCAACTAAAGTTCTTCAACATCATAGGCATGTTCCAATGTAGAAAACCTCACTGCCTTACTTGAAAATATGTCCCACATGGTAAAAAAGAATTCACAACTAAGGGCAAAACTTTCCAAATCCCTGATTTCTACACTTGTTCCTCTGAATATGTCATATACTGCTTGTCATGTCCATGCAACTTGCTTTATGTCGGACAGACCATCTATACCAGCCTTTCTCAACCTTTTCAACATAGAGGAACCCTTGAAATAGTTCTCTGGTCTTGGGGAACCCCGACTAAAAATGTGAAATCTACAACTCATGATACATTAGTGTGATGGTCAGTGGGAAGAATGGTCCTTACACTTGTGGTCATTGGAAAGAATTACCTCCTTACAGATAGCTAAAAAGATCAATGGTGTGAGTGGGAACTTATCTGAGAGGCAGAAATTGCTCAATGCTGAAGGAACACCTAGCAACCTCTGGAGGAACCCTGGTTGAGAATCACTGATCTATACCCTTAGGAAAAGGTTCGGGGGAACACTGAAGGTTTGTGGAGGAGAGAAAAGATAAATTCAATATACCCAGACACTTCTCACTACCACAGTGAATCTTCGGAGGGTCTGACAGTATGGGTTGTGGAAGCCATCCCTCAGAATTTGCCCATGGCCGAAATATTCGTGTGTTTGTGCTCCAGAAAGACTTACTGGATATATACGCTTGATACCTTGTCGCCAGGAGACATGAATGAAGATCTGGAGATTCACAGTGTTTTATGATCTCTGCTCATCCCACGGACCCACCCAGCCCCACCATTGCAATAGTATGCACAAGATTACATTCATATGTATCTTCACTTCTATTTACCTATATCGGTCCTCTAGAAAACTAATAATAAATACCCCCTGGTTGCCTGATTCTATTCCCCTTGCTCTGCCAGAGGGCACCACCATTCCTCCACCCCAATGGCTTAGTTCATAAGCACACACAGCAAAATATATTTTGAATCTATTTGAATTGTTCTTGTTTCAATTTAAATTTTGATTTCTTATTTTTATTTATATATATATATATATATATATATATACTTTTACATTTAAATGTATCTTGTTACTAATGCATTACACATTTATCCATGTATACAGGACCCATAAGGTCTTTTTATTTCATCTTAATATGGAAATATTCGTCTGTTTGTAAGTATGCTGGTAATTATTAATATTTTATTATTTTTGCAAAGTCTACTGTTCATGCTCACCTATCAATATTAGTGTGAGGGGTGCTTCTTTTTGAGCGTCACCTGGTGCATCATGCAGTGGCAGCAGCCTGGGTTTGTGATTCTGCTGCACATCAATTCCAACTGCTAACAAGGCTCCCTCATGGCCTGAAGAAATAGCACGCATGCTCCGAATGCATGCCATGCCCACCGTCAGTGACGCCAGCTCAACCTCCGTCCACCCAGGAACCTCGGACCAGCTTTCTGAGAAGTGTTGCTTTCTACCTACACTGCCGAGGGCTTCATCCAGTTTCCCTTTGAGGAGGAATGCCAGCCATCCAACCACCTTGACGAGCATTACCTGCCATGATCCTGCGAGTTGTTTACATATTGTGGTCGTGAAACTCCTATACCACCCCCACCATTTGGAAAACAATAGGTGTTGTCAAACTCACCAGTTCATTGTGATCTTTGGAAAGAGCACTGGTATAAGAGTAAGGGAACAGAAGCATCTGGCCATAAGAGTGGATAGTCAGGTAAGCCTTGATGGAATCAATGTTGGCACGTATAAAGTCAGCTACAGCTTTAGCTTCCTTTTCAGATTCAGGAGCAGTACCGCAATATGATTCATCGCAAGCTCTAGTAGAAGCTCCGGCAGCTTTAAAGGAAAATTAAATTAAATTAATTAAACATAAAATCAGATTACAGCAAATAGACTAAAGAGTATGTAAAATGCAGCAGTGGATTAATATATAACAACTGTGAGCTGTGAGGGACATTGATAGGTCTTCTTTCAGAAAAATTCTTGATTCAATTTCAAATGCATGAAGCCCACATTTGGATAGTGTGTCATCCAGATTTGATGTCTGACTAAATATATCATCTTACTTCTTTAAATGAATAGCACACACATTTTTTGCACAGTATTTGTAGTTACTGAATTTAAGCACATTTTATGGAAGCAACAATACAGTAGTGTAACTTCACCAAAATGTTATTAGACAACTTGCATATTTGAATGTTAGACAATTAGCACATGTGGAGGAACTGCAACCCATAATCTCAAAGCTTGTTGAGACTTGTGAACATCTAAACACTGGAACATTCTTTATTTCCTACAGATGGTCTATACACTTTACATGAGTTTAAGGAATAATGCCTTTAGTATTTTTAGGTTTTGGAAAAACATGAAGCCACTTACTGCACCATCCAGCGTCGAAGTTTCTGTTTAAATCGGTTCCCAGGCAGGAAGAATTCTTGTTAACAGAGAGAGTCTTTCTCCACATGCGGTACTACAGTGAACATTACCATGGTTAGAGAGTTTAGCTACACTAAATAACAGCTGTCTTTGTTATTGGCTGTCACAGGCTACTTACTGTGGTCCAAGAATATACATAACCATCAACGTTCATAACAGGGAGAACGTAGAAGTCCAGGTTGTTCAAGAGGTTGGTAAACTCAGCATCACTGCCATAGTTGTTAACTGCCTGAGATATATAAAAAGCATTATTAATATAAGTTAACCATATGGTCTCTCCTATCCCTATCGAGGTTCAATATCACATCACATGACTTAATGTCTTGAATGTGTAAGGCCGCGTACACACGGGCGGACTGTTCGCCCAACTTTGTCCGCTGAACAGTGTTTCAGCGGACAGTCCGCTCGTGTGTGGGCTTCAGCGGACAGTTTCAGCGGACAGTCTGACGAACAAAGTTTTTCGGAAATCCCGTAAAACTGTCCGCTGAAACTTGGTTTGAGCGGACAGTCCGCTCGTGTGTAGGCTTGTTCGTCAAACTAAGTTCCGCGCATACTCAGAAAGGATTTACACGCCGAAGGTTGCATTGCAGTGTATAGGACGTCGTTTTTCTAGTCCTGTCGTACGTGCCGTTCACGTCATCGCGCACGGTTTCAGCGGACTGTTCGTTCATCGTGTGTAGTCAAGTCCGCTCATGCAAATTTTGAGCGGACTGTTTGTCAAACTGTTTGATGAACAAAGTTGGGCGGTGTGTACGCGGCCTAAACATTTTGAAAAAAAAACAGGAGACTTTTGCCTA
Organism: Lithobates pipiens; assembly: GCF_037356315.1. NCBI lineage: Eukaryota > Metazoa > Chordata > Amphibia > Anura > Ranidae > Lithobates > Lithobates pipiens. Next base: position 459,435,859 of record NW_027507758.1, on the reverse strand, counting down.
CAATTCAAATAGACATAATTTGTATACCGCAAGACTCTAACACAGAAAAGAGATGCTTTTATTAATGTACTTAAAGTGGAACTTCTCCAAAAAGGGGAAGTTCCACTCTTCCTTCCCCCCCCCCCCCCCCTTTTCCTCTCTCATATTTGGAACTTTTTTTTTTTGGGTGGCATGTACCTAATTTTGACACTTCCACTCAGATCACGTAAGCGACCCGAGCAGATATTCTTCTCCCCCTCCCCCCACCCAAAACCTTCTGGGACATGTCACAGGGACATGTCATAATAAAAATGTAGGTAGCAGCTGAAAGAGGAGAGAAGGGGAATAGTATAGGATATAACTTGAGTGACAGCTCTGGGTCTGCTAAGGCTGCTGAAATCACATCCATTATGGTGGCTCCCACTAGCTGTCTAAGGGTATTTGGATATCTACACAAGGGAGGCTTTTTCAGCTAAATAACATGCAGAAAATACACTTTTGTTGTCTTTTGACAGGGTTTCTTTAACTGGCAACAACTTAAAATGAGATGGATCAACTCTTACTTTTAAAGCAGTTTTAAACCACTGCACTTTTTTTTTCTTACCTGCAAGGCAAAGGCATAATGTGCTAGTATGCATTGCATACTAGCACATTATGGGAAACTTGCCTCAAAACGAAACCTTCAGGCATTACGATGTCATTGCTGGAGACGACGTCCATCTTCACCCGGTCTTCCTCCTGGGTTCTGGTTCTGTGACTGGCTGGAGCCGCAATGATGTCACTCCCGCGCACAGGAGCCGCTGGTCACAGTACAGGGCTCTGAAGAAACGGCACAGGCTGCCGTTCGTTCAGAGTGCATGCGCCAGTGATTTCACTGGCTGCATGTACAGTAAATATCTCCTAAACGGTGCATGTTTAGGAGATATTTACACTATTAAAGGCTTCCCTACTGTATAGGTAAAACGTAAAATGTAAAGACAGAAGTTTACTTCCTCTTTAAAGGCACTCTATAAATGCTTAAAATAAAATATAACTGCGCTACCAGAAATTCAAAACACAATACAAGCAGCCAACATTGACAATAATACAATTGCATAAAACATAAAAACCAAAAAATGTAGCGCTTAAAATATAAAACACCTCGTGGAGAAAAGTGTTATTGTAACACACAAAAAATATAAATGTAATAGATAGCGTAGCCAAGCTACACTAAATAAAGGCAAGTGCACTTAGTATAACTACACAAGTGTGAAAAAGTCTTTGTGACTCGTGACATGAAAAAAACAAAAAAGTTCAAATAATGGATGTACCAAGTGGCCTGGGACTATACCAAGACCCTACATAAGAAAAGACAATAGTCTTTATAATCCTAGATGATCACTTCACGGTAGAGAGTAGCCAGGATCTGTTGCAATGCCACACGTCAAATACCCCAGAGGTGAAGACAATGAAGAAACCAGCAGCTGGATGTCACCCTTCATACAGATACCACGTTATAAACAGGAAAGGTAATGGATACGCTTACCCGAAGGTGTGGACCCACACACCTTGGTGGTGAGTCATTCAGACATCAAATTGTGATAGACAGCAATTCCTCCATCCAGGTGATGTAAACCTCAGCTATGCCAATACACCATCCAATCTCAGGGTATCCAATCCGGGACGTTTTTTCGGCTCCAAGGTGGTAAAAAGGACAATCACACCCCAAATAGGTGAGTAAAAAATGCAAACAGAAAAAGAGGGAAAAAACAAAAAGCCTCTTCATAGAGCAGATTATTCCGATAGGAAATGTTTTATTAAAACAAATTTAAAAAAACAAGATACATGTATAAATAAACCCTCAATGAAGAAGGGTACAAAAATACAGATATCAATAAAAAAAGCGTAGAAAGTCTGCAGGCTATGTACCCGACATGTTTCGCAATAAACTTGCTTCAACTTTTGTTTTTTCATGTCACGAGTCACAAAGACTTTTTCACACTTGTGTAGTTATACTAAGTGCACTTGCCTTTATTTAGTGTAGCTTGGCTACGCTATCTATTACATTTATATTTTTTGTGTGTTATAATAACACTTCTCTTCACAAGGTGTTTTTTATTTTAAGCGCTACATTTTTTGGTTTTTATACTCTATAAATGCTGTTTACAAATTTTCTGTCAATATTCTAAAATGTTTATATTTATTGAAAAAGTATTTATATATAACCACAATCAATCATGTCTACATTAAACCCTCCAGATCTGCGCTATAGCTGAATGACGGCCGCAGCGCGGACCTGAATTTCCGGGAGGCCATCATAGGATGTCCTCCCTGTGCACCCCCTGCAGGGCGCGTTGCGCATGCTGTGATCACGAGTTACCGAGACTGGGGTGATCACCGATCCGATCCTGGCCCCTTACCATGTGATCAGCTGTCAGCCAGTGACAGCTAATCATGTGTGTAAAGAAAAGCTGACAGCATGAGGAGAAAAAAAAGCCAATCACCGTTCATGTTCAAGGGACATGGGTCCCAAAGAGGTAAGAAGGCACATCTGCCTCCTACTTTGCCTCCTCTGTGCCAATCAGTACCCCCTGCCAGTGCCATCTGCCAGTGCCCACAGTGCCCACCAGTGCCACCTGTGAATGCCGATGAGTGCCACCTATAAATGCCCACAAGTGCCACCTATCATTGCCCACCAGTGGTGCCAATCAGTGCCTCATTAGTGCAACCTAGCAGTGCTACCTTTCAGTATAATCTACCAGTGCCGATCAGTGCCCATCACTGCCACCTATCAGTGCCCATCACTGCCATCCATCAGTGCCCATCACTGCCACCTATCAGTGCCACTTCTCAGTGCCCACCAATGCCACCTATCAATACCCTTCAGTGCCACCTCTCAGTGTCACCTATCAGTGCCCACCAGTGCTGCTTATCAGTGCCCACCAGTGGTGCCAATCAGTGCCTCATCAGTGAAACCTAGCAGTGCTGCCTTTCAGTGTAACCTACCAGTGCCGATCAGTGCCCATCACTGCCACCTATCAGTGCCCATCACTGCCATACATCAGTGCCCATCACTGCCACCTATCAGTGCCACTTCTCAGTGCCCACCAATGCCACCTATCAATACCCTTCAGTGCCACCTCTCAGTGTCACCTATCAGTGCCTACCAGTGCAGCCTATCAGTGCCCACCAGTGCCACCCTATAGGTGCCCATCAGTGCAGCCCACCGGTGCCCATCAGTACAGCCCATTGGTGCCCATCAATTCAGCCTCATCAGCATACATCAATGAAGGAGAAAAATTACCTGTTTGCAAAATTGTATAACAAAATATAAAAAAAATATAATTTTTTTTTTATTTGGTCTTTTTAATTTTTTTGAACAAAAAATAAAAAACACAGAGGTGATCAAATAACACCAAAAGAAAGCTCTATTTGTGGGAAAAAAAATTATAAAAATATAATTTGGGTACAGTGTTGTATGACCGAGCAATTGTCATTCAAAGTGCGTCAGCGTTAGAAGCTGAAAATTGGTCTGGACAGGAGGGGAGTTTAAGTGCCCAGTAAGCAAGTAGTTAAAGACCCGTATGGCATATTTATGTTTATATTTATACAGTAAAAGTGACATTCACTTAATGTAGCTTAATCCTCTCTGTGAATGTATTTTAATACTAAGTAAATGACTCACCACCAGTGAATGTTTTCTAAATGTCACTGCATTATAGATTTGCCCCCCAAAAATTACCATCAGTTTGAATCATAATGATATACTCAGTATTTCCATTATAGCTTATCCTAACTTGTGCACAGCAATGTGTACTCACTTCCTCTACAAACCACTGGCAGAAAGCAGGGGAGATCCATTCTCTAGCGTGGACCCCACAGTCAATGAAGACAGCCTTCTTGTTTACTCCCCTTTTTCCAACCTTAAATATAAAGCATCACTGTAAAAAAAAAATTACCAAATAAACCACATAGAGCAGGGTAATTCAATTGTAGACATACCTGTTCTTGATAGAAAAATATGTAAAATTTGAACAGTCCACGAAGCAATAAAATTCAGTATTGGCACATCATGGGCAGATCATAAGGAAATATGGTAAATAAATGCCCATTGTGTTGGCATACTAAAGCTGGGAGTTCTACCCCAAACTGAACGATTCTCCTATATTTCACTTTTAGCACATAAACCACACAAATATTGCAAACTACCTTTGACACACATTGCTTGGGAAAATTGTATAGTGCATAGCCATGGACATACATTATCTCTTTCCATAGGGAAAAGATTATGCTAGTGAAATAACACTTCTGTGAAAAGTGTGAAAGGTATTACCATGGTGGACTAAAAGGCAATGCCCACAGTGCAAACAAAACGCGGGCTTTCTAAACTGGCCCTCTCTACTTAATAAATTTTGAAAAGAAACTTCAAAAGGTGTAATCCAGCCCCACTCTACTCCACCCCAGAAGATATTATAATTTTTCTCTGAAACTACATGAAATACCACCATCTATAAATGTGCACTGTTAATAATGCTGACAGTAAAATTACCTTAAGTAAATAAAGAGGACGTCCCTCATATGAGGTTCCAATCTCAGAGCGTGAAACCAGAGATGGGTTCTGAGCAGCGATGTTAGCAGACCAGGCATTGATCTTTGGGATACACATATTTTTTATTCAGTATGAATATTTACATAAAGTACATTGCTTAGAGAGCTACAGTAAACATACGTACAGTATCAAGATTATTGTACTTTTCATAGCTGTGTACTACACGAATGTTGCTATCACGCTGCTTGTCCAGTGCAACCTGCAGGTCATCGATTAGAATTCTGAAGAAAAATCAGATGATCATGTTATACATTTTAGAAAAGGGTAGCTGTAGAAATCAGATGGTTAGTTAGGCCGCGTACACACGGGCGGACTGTTCGCCCAACCTTGTCCGCTGAACAGTGTTTCAGCGGACAGTCCGCTCGTGTGTGGGCTTTCAGTGGACAGTTTCAGCGGACAGTTTGACGGACAAAGTCTTTCGGAAATTCCGAAAAACTGTCCGCTGAAACTGTGTTTGAGCGAACAGTCCGCCCGTGTGTAGGCTACTTTCGAAATGAGCAAACTGTTCCCGCTCGGAGGAAAGTCTGCTCATTTCGAGCGCGTGTGAAGGTAGGCGGGGCCCGCGACGGAGACGTCGCGGGCTCCGCCGCCTGGAATGGGCTTAAAGGGGAACCCCAACGCCGAAAAAAAAATCGGCGTGGGGGTTCCCCCAAAGTCCACAACAGACCCTTGTCCGAGCACGCTACCCGGCCGGCCAGGAAAGGGGGGCGAGCGAGCGCGCCCCCCCTCCTGAGCCGTACCAGGCCGCGTGCCCTCAACATGGGGGGTGCCTTGGGGAAGGGGGGGCCGCGCGGCCCCCCCACCCCAAAGCACCTTGTCCCCATGTTGATGAGGACAAGGGCCTCTTCCCGACAACCCTGGCCGTTGGTTGTCGGGGTCTGCGGGCGGGGGGCTTATCGCAATCCGGGAGCCCCCTTTAAGAAGGGGGCCCCCGGATACCGGCCCCCCACCCTATGTGAATGAGTATGGGGTACAATGTACCCCTACCCATTCACCTGTGAAATAAAGTACAAAAAAAAACACAACACAGAGAAAAAATATTTTATTGCACAGCTCCGGGGGTCTTCCGTCTTCGGGGGTCTTCTCGCCGGACTCATCCGCTATCTTCGTGTAGCTCTTTTACTAGCGGAGGAGCCCGGCTTTCTTCCTCCCCGCCGCCGGCCTCTTCTCCCGACTTCGGGGGTCTTGTCCCCCTCTTCGGTTCTTCTGCCGGTGACATATACCATGTGACACCGCCCCATTGTCACTATATAAGTGACCGCACAGCGCGGCTCTGGCATTCCGGCCGGAGAGAGCGACGTGTCAACATCTCCTGGGGAAGAAGAAGAAGAACAAGAAGAAGAAGAAGAATGGAAGGCGGCGACGGCGACAGCGACAGCGGCGACAGAAGACCGGGCCACCGCCTGTAAAAGAGCTACAAGAAGGCGCGGTGGCCCGGCAGAAGAACCGAAGGCGGCGACAGAAGAACGGAAGGCAGCGGCGACAGAAGACCGGGCCACCGCCTGCAAAAGAGCTACAAGAAGGCGCGGTGGCCCGGCAGAAGAACCGAAGAGGGGGACAAGACCCCCGAAGTCGGGAGAAGAGGCCGGCGGCAGGGAGGAAGAAAGCCGGGCTCCTCCGCTAGTAAAAGAGCTACACGAAGATAGCGGAGGAGTCCGGCGAGAAGACCCCCGAAGACGGAAGACCCCCGGAGCTGTGCAATAAAATATTTTTTCTCTGTGTTGTGTTTTTTTTGTACTTTATTTCACAGGTGAATGGGTAGGGGTACATTGTACCCCATACTCATTCACATAGGGTGGGGGGCCGGTATCCGGGGGCCCCCTTCTTAAAGGGGGCTCCCGGATTCCGATAAGCCCCCCGCCCGCAGACCCCGACAACCAACGGCCAGGGTTGTCGGGAAGAGGCCCTTGTCCTCATCAACATGGGGACAAGGTGCTTTGGGGTGGGGGGGCCGCGCGGCCCCCCCTTCCCCAAGGCACCCCCCATGTTGAGGGCACGCGGCCTGGTACGGCTCAGGAGGGGGGGCGCGCTCGCCCCCCTTTCCTGGCCGGCCGGGTAGCGTGCTCGGACAAGGGTCTGTTGTGGACTTTGGGGGGACCCCACGCCGATTTTTTTCGGCGTTGGGGTTCCCCTTTAAGTCCATTCCAGGCGGCGGAGCCCGCGACGTCTCCTTCGCGGGCCCCGCCTACCTGTACACGCGCTCGAAATGGGCGGATTTGCCTCCGCCTTACGTGGGCGAGTCCGTTCATTTCAAAAGTTGAGCGAACTGTTTGGCAAACAGTTCGCTGAAACAGTCCGCTCAAAAAGTGCCGTGTGTGGCCATGTCCGTCCATGCTAATTTTGAGCGGACTGTTTGCCGAAACTGTTTGACAAACAAAGTTGGGCGAACAGTCCGCCCGTGTGTACGCGGCCTTAGTTGTCTGATTTTTTATTTTTTTTTGCTCCATTATTTCATTTATAGTGGTCTAATCATCGACTATACCCTGCCTATGTATGAATAATTTCATGATTTTAGTCCTAGTGCTTTTTTAAACCAACCTTTGCCTCAGCACTGCAGTGGCTGAGATGGAATCCCTAATAATTTAAAATTACAGTACTGTCCCAAATACTCTGTGATAAAAAATGTGATTAGTGACAAATTGATATATAAAAACAGCTGCAACTTTTCTGCAAGATACGCACATCAATCAACAATTTCCAATGTCAAGTCGCACTATAAAGTGAGTATGTGCTGTGAAATAAAATACTTCAACCTTTCTAAACTAATTATTATAAATAAAATTAATCAAATTGCACATTGTAAACAGTACACTCAATTTGCTAGTAGATCTCCACTTTGAATAACAACAGACAATGCACCCAGGAATGGTGATGAGAGAAAAAGATCTGCCTTCCACCTCCACACACACTGTCGCTTACCAACTCCTATTGATCTCTTTTTAAAGGAGATAACAAGCGCTTGTGGTTTAATACCCAGCCTGGGCCTTTTATTGCATACAGCAAAGCATCCCAGCATCTTCACAGGAGTTGTAACTCTTAAAGGCATGTTTGTATGCTGGATGTCTCCCATTAAAAAGTAATAAAAGCTTCCATAGCGTAAAAACCATTGGATGTTTATTTAATTAAAAATAGAAAGTATTGCACTTACATTGATAAAAAGCATCACATGCAATATAAGAACAGCGAGCTGCTCGCCTATCTATTGCAAGCCTTGGTTTCGGGACTTGCATGTATTGCGGTGATGTCAGCATGTCTATGCAAGTGTTTCCTTTCTTTGTTCCAGATCGCCGTGACCACTAAACAGTAGTCTCAACAAGCTCAGGAAAAAACTTTTTTCAGCGTTTTTTGTCATACATCTTTGATGTTTTCCTTGACCTTCTTTAAATCCCGATTGCACACCATTATCTCCCCAATTAGGTCTTGTGCACTTGCACTGGTGAAATGAGTTTCTTTTTCCACAACATTCACATCACCTAAAATTAAAAAACACACCATGTATTATAAATATGCAGGCATACATCTATTACCTGAAGTTGTGGTCTCAGACACCGACCTGTTGTGGTCACTATTTCTACCACTTCACCCACCACTTCCTGAACCTCTCCTTCCACATCTTCTTCATGGTGTGTGGGGATTTCCCCTTCTTCAGGAATAGTGGTGTCCTCATATGTCCCAATTCTTTTCTCCCCTATGTGAATACAAAAAAGGTATACTTAGCACACAGATATTTGAGGCAAGAAACAGGAATATGAAACATTGCTTGGAAGTCTCATACAATTGTCTGTTTTGGCAGAGTTTGAAGCTTAAGACATGATTTTTTTTCCCTTTCTTTAAGCTGGAACACTTACTTTTTTTTGTAAAGTTTCACACATGGAGAGACCCCTAGTATCCACTGGAGCACCTGTGTGTCCCACACTAGTGCTCCTGTGTCCAGATGTGTAAACAGCTGCTGAGTGTCCTCTTCTTACACTGAATCAAGTTTGCATTTCATTATAGTTACAAACCCATCCAGACAACAATGTACTAAACTTCTTTTAATACAAATATGCCTGAACAAATGTAGTTAACCTGCATCTGCCAAAAACATCATATTAGTAGGCAAAAAAACAATGTTTACTACGAATGATTACTGTGCCCATGAACCTGAAACTTGCCATTTTAAACTGTACAACAGTAAAGAAAAGCACATGGAGCAGCATGCAAATAATAATAATAATAGGAACACACGACAAATACTTTTTAGAAGCACTTTCCTGATCCTTCTATACTGATCATACTGCCTCAATTTCAGGTCTGACCAGCATTTCCTCAATTGCTCCTTGGATCGTCGTACTCCAAAGTTCCTGTGCAGACTTCTCACAACTTTAGTCATGATCTTGGCCTTTCTCACATTTGGGTTGCTGTACAGTGCATACATCCCATCATAGTCAGCCCTCTTCAAGATGTCCACCATCTCCACAAAGGACATATTTTAGGCCTTATATCTCCTATGGGATTGGGACGTTTCTGGCTCCGGGCTTTCCTCGTCATTGCTGCTGTTATTACGTAGCTGCTGTCTCTCAGCCATGTGCTCTTCCATTGCGCCAAAAGAGAAGGGGCGGGGAAAATACTAGAAAGAAAGTCAGGGATGGAGATTCACGCATGAGCAGTGTATATAAAGCATAACACGCGTGCATCATACGTACTATCTGTGAGTGCAGGAAGGAGTTGCATAAGCGCTGATCGTGGTAACAAAGGTACAATTTTAACTTGAGGCATCAGTGGTTAGTGGCCTATACTGCTTATAGATTGAGACCTATATTGGGACAAGATTAGGAGAGTTTAGCCTGACAATAGGGTTTGTCTTGTGTTGTGTCTTGCAGATAAAATGGATAAATTCAATGACCATGACTTCCTCCCCAACTTCATTGATAAGTACAGGGAGCTGCCCTGTCTGTGGCAATAGAAACACCATTTTTATAATAACAAAATAAAGAGGTATTTGAAGTGCAAAATTGGTGGCCTGAGGAGCACATATAATCGGGAGCGCAAAAAGGTCCAGGATTCCATAAAATCAGAAGCAGCAGATGACATTTATGTCCCCAGGCTGTGGTACTATGACAGACTGCGGTTTTTGTCAGACCAGAGTGAACCCAGGTAATCACTCTCAACCCTTCCTTCCACTCTTCCTTCCACCTCAGTTGAGGCTTCCGATGTACAACCTGGGCCTTCCACCCAGGAAGAAGATGTGGAGGAGCCCAGCTTGAGCCAGGTATAGCATTGTTCAACATATTTCTTGTCAAAAAATTTAATGATGTTAACTAGATGCTATTATTGATCACTAATTTCTGATTTAACAAAGTGGTTTACATATCAATAGACAGTAGTAGCCACAAATGATTGGGACAAGAATGAAAAATGCTGGGGTCAGAATGATAGTCTTTTCTCTTTGTGAACATTCAATTTGCAACAGTCATGAGTTCAACATTGTGTGTGATTGATGACCAAAAAACTAAGACTATGTCCCATTTCATAAACAGGAAATTCTCAACCAGCCGGAGGCCGTGGAAAGTAGCAGCCAGGAGGTGGCGGAAGAAAATTGGTAGCCAGGAGGTGGCTGGGCCCAGTATCCTGACCGAACTGCAGGTTCCTCCCCTCCGCCTTCCAACAAAAAAGGGCCAGGAAGGGCAGGAACGTGAAGGAGTCAGCAGTTGCTTTGATTAGGCAGGCTACACAGAACCTCAGAAACACCCCCAGTGTTCAAGAGGCCTTTGGCTGTATGACGGTCAGTAAGATGCAAGAAATGGAGGAGAGCTAATGTCTCCTTTGTGAGGAGGTCATATTTCAGGCCCTGAATAAGGGGGTGAGGGGCCAACTCACCAATAAAAGTCATGTATGTGAGTTGGACCATACTCCTCCTCCACGTCCTGCAACAACTCCAACAAAACAGCCACAGCCTGGAAAGAAGTGTGGAAGGAAGTCAAGAGATTGATGGCTTGGGTTCGGTCTGGTCTGGCAAAAGATGTAGGTTGTTGCAAGACCACAGCTTCTGGACATATATGTCATCTGCTGCTGCTCCCGATCTCTTGGAGTTCTGGACCAGATTGTGCTCCCTATTAAATGGACTCCTCAAGCTACCAATTTTGCCTGTCAAATAGTTGATGTCTGCCCTGGGGTACAAAAATTTGCCAGTTTCAAAATTTTATCCAGCGTTGCCTTCCTCTTTAGTTTGTTATGATCCCTAATAAATTTCTATTTTTTTTTGACAAATACTTGGCACTATGTGTTTTACTTCAAAGGGACAGTTTGTTTGTGAGTAGGCAGGTACATTTCAAAAATACAATGTCAAATTAACAAGGGACACCAACACCAACCAACCTCTTTGAGGTTAAAAAATACAAGACAATAATGGTGTTGTGGTAACTTGACAAACAAAGCGACAAAAAATATTATGGAGATCACTATAAAAAAAACAAAAAAAAAATAAGAAGATCTTGATTAAAAAAAAAGTAGTAATAATAATAAACATTATTCTGGAGATCTGGCGAAAAAAAAAAAGATTATTCAGGAGATCACGAGAAATAATAAAGAAATCAGTTTGTCAGAACTCTGTGTGAATATCAGCAGCAAAACAACTTAATTATTCTAGCATTATAAAGATTGAAAGATTTAAAAATTTTCAGCGTGATGAATGTGCTATCTCCATTATGAACGTTAGTTTTACAAGACCGATCACTTCCGTCTCGTACTTGATTCAGAGCATGTGCGGAATTTTGTGCCTCAAACTTGTGTACACACACTCGGAATTTCCGCCAAGAAAGTTTTTAGTCGGAAAATTTGAGAGCTTGCTCTCCAACATTTGTTGCTGGAAATTCCAATAGGAAAAGTCCGATGGAGCATACACACGGTCGGACTTTCTGACAACAAACTCACATCGAACATTTGTTGTCAGAAATTCTGACCGTGTGTACGTGACATAAGAGTTACAACTCCTGTGAAGGTGCTGGGATCTTGGCTATATGCAATAAAAGGCCAGCCTGGGTATTAAGCCACAAGTGCTTGTGATCTCCTTTAAAAAGAGATCAATAGGAGTCTGTAAGTGGCAGTGTGTGTGGAAGTGGAAGGCAGATCTTTTTCTCTCATCACCATTCCTGGGTGCATTGTGTGTTATTCACAGTGGAGATCTACTAGCAATTTGAGTGGACTGTTTACAATGTGCAATTTGATTAATTTTATTTATAATAATTACTTTAGAAAGGTTGAAGTATTTTATTTCACAGCACATACTCACTTTATAGCGCGACTTGACATTGGAAATTGTTGAGAGATGGAATCCTTGGCTGTTTATGGTCCAGCTCAATGTAGCTAAATCAGCTTCTGGGCTTCTGATCATGCTACAGACGCTAAAAGTGCACTGCAGCATGGTATAACAACAACGAGTCTGCATGAGAAAATGCATTAGCCCCCGCTTAAACTGGTGCAACTTGTCAAACAATTTGACAGTTCCAAATGTCATGACATTGTTGGCAATGGAACTGTTCAAACCGGGGCAACACCGACTTTGCCATACTGCACCGGTTTGAAAAAGGTTCCTGCACTATTTTTTGTGTGTCAGGTGTGACTTGCATAGACATCTGTGCATGAAGTTGCACAGATGTCAGACAAATCGCACCTGAAATCGCACTGACCTGCAGCTTTGAAATTGTGACTAGTGAAGTAGCACAATTTCAAAGTTTAATTCAGTGTGAATGGAGGCTTAAAGCGGGATTCCGCTGCGTTTTTTTTTTTTTACCTGTGTCACTGGTGGGCGATTCCTACGGTGTCTTTGCAGTCACGATCCGCGTCTTTTTAACCCCCGGCGTGACGATTTCATTGCTAAGGAAAACTTTTAAAAAGCAGTCCGGCGGTTTCCATTTTCACTGTGGGCATTTGAAGCCCACAGGCATTTACTTCCTGGATGCGATGACGCTGAGCTCCCAGCATCCACCGCTCCATCTCGCGCATGCTCATTGAGTGTCCTCTTGCCTCTTGTGCTATAGTGGTAATGGCAGATAGAGCTGCCTGCCCACTTTCAAAATGGCAATTTCGGACATGCCCTTGTCACGTGACCGGCGTCCTCCTTCCGAAATCTCATGAGATTTCGGCATGACTGTGTCCCCCACGGATTCCTGGGAAATAGCTAAAAAAGTTCCCAGGGACCATTGCGAAGCCGATAAACACGCCTACTCCCACGGGAGGAGAGCCCCGAAGTCGGCATAAACATTAAAAATAAAAGGTAAATACTGCATATTATTTTATTTCAATGGTCATAACTGCATCTATGTTCCAAAGCCATTTGAATAAGATGAACTTGCAATTTTCTGTACAAAACCGCTTTAATGTATATCTGATGTCACTGAGTGTGCAATAAACTCTTAAGGTCATCTTAGAAGAGACTCTTAGATCAATATTTTACATAATCTGAAAAAATAAAATAAAAGTGTATGTCAAGTCAAAACTTTTAATTTTCTTTTTGGGCAGAGAAAAAATTAGGAACCCTGTTTTTTCTCCTTTCTGGGTCTCCATTAGAACAATTTCCCTTCACTAACTATAACAGTGGCAATGATTAAAAGGAAGTAAAATAGAATCTCCAACAGCACAACACAATGAAGAGAAAATCTTTTACTTAGCATATAGGAAAGGCTAGAACCCCTGACCGTTTTTTTTATGTATGTGTGTGTTGCTTTTGCATATTTTTCTTCATTTCCCTTTTGGTGAAACCTTTGTCACCGGGAGAAAAAGATATACATTTCTCTCGCTGATACTCTTTCTATCCCCTTCTAACCAAAACCAACCAAAAATGTTTGGCCAGAGTTACACTTAATAAACACATTAATATTAAAGTGGATGTAAACCCACTCCCATCCTTTCTAAACTAGTGCCATAGTGGTTATCTATAAGGGTATACATGCCTCCTACATGTATCCTTATCTGTCAAATGTCTCCCCTCTGTCTCTAACTGCAAATTCTGTGGGTGGGTCTGTTGTCCGGAGCTCCGAGGGTGGAGTCGTGATGTCAGTAGACTCCCCGCCCACCTCTACACTCCCCTTGTCAACATGCATTTTCTCCTGTGTAGTTCTTACACTGAACTTCTGCTTTGATCTCTAACATCCAGTCAAAACCCAGAAAAGTCACCACATGACTTCAGCCTGCCCAATCATGCTGAGGTGTGAAGCAGCCAATCCTGTGAGAGTTGGAGAAGAAAGGAGGAGGGGTTCTGAAGTATACAGAATGCCTCTCTCAGACTCCTGCATGAGATATATAAATCACCTGTCAGTCGCAGCAAGGGGGAAGAACGGACTCCTATTTCTCTGTATGTCAGTTTTTATCTCACTGAAAAAAGATAAGAGGACTGCTCAGAGCTGGATTAACTGTTTGTGGCAAGACTGGGCACAGATGACATTAAATCCTATACTGTACAAGGTGCAAGCCTTAATTTTTTTTGGGGTGTACATCCACTTTAAAGAAAACAAAATCCCATATTACAGCAGGCATTTCAGATGTTGTAAAACGCCTTTTATTCTTACTGCATAAGTGTCAGTCATTCGTGCAAGCATGTTCAGTGTAATTCAGCATAGTACAAACCTGTATAAATGGTACCATTGCACATCTACATTCTGCATGATTTACATTCCCCCAATTAAAAAAAAGAATTTACACAAAAAACTTTTTGCATTGTGGTGCACTGTTGAAAGGGTAAACTCCAACTTAGAGCATTACAACTCAACTTCATTATCTATAAATTACACATTTGTGGCATCCTTATAGAAAATATTGTAATTTAGTTTTTTTGTATCTGAAAGATAACAAGGCCATTGACCATCTCTATCTAATTTCCATACAGCATATTGTTTTCTCCAGATCCATAGGCTGCCATATAACTTTAAAGTTCAACTTACTTATAGGACATTCCACTCTGCTCAAGCATGGCCTGAACATCATAGACAAAATGGCTCTCAGCACGGAAGTCAACACTTCTGCCTGGTTCTACAAGATCCACGGAGTCAGGAACCCAAAAGTCAAGCTGTTATGTACAATTAAAATAATAATTAGTAAGTAAAGATTAATAAAGATTAATAATAAGTAAAGATTGCTAATTTCATAAAAAGTATTATAAAAATACATTGATTACTGAATTAATGAAATAGAGAACAAAGTAATTTTGGTATAAACAAGATGAGGCTTGTTTATTAATCTGAACCTGCTATTGTTAAATGTAAGGGCAGGCTGCCATAAAACCCCCACGTTTGCATTACATTTTTTTAAGGCTTCTACTAGTATGAGCTCATTTATACTTCAGAAAATGTCCAACACAGACAATCTCTGCCACATGCTGCAGTTATAGTCCTCAAAAAGCAATATTTTAAACATAATTTGTCTGTTTTATTCAGGTTATTAAATCCTTTAAATAAATATAATTATCCAGACCTAGCTTTGTTAAGTGAGTTTAGTTTTGGATTGGGAAGGAAAGGTTGTAACAAAGGTAGGGAACCTTGGAACTCCAGCTGCTGTGGAACAGCAAATCTCATGAGACATTGCAAGACTGACAGCCACAGACATGACTCCCAGCGGCAGAGCCATGATGGTATTTGTAGTTTCATCACAGCCAGGGTGCTGAAATTGCCTTTCCTTGTGTTAGAATGTATTTTAGGTTTATTTTTCTCTGTGTCTACATTGGGAGGTTTTACCCTCTCTACCCCCTCTACTTCTATAATGAGACTTCCTTAATGTAAATTAAGCAGTGACTTAGCTCATTCATAAAAAGAAAACAATGTAGTGGTAGGAAGATGAATGTATGAAGGTGTTAGATGGAGTGAAAAAAATGGTGTGGTCACTAGAAAAATAGCAGAACGAATATTATGCCAAGTAGTGGATAGGAATGTTTCATAATATGCATGTAATGTACTGAATATGTTATTTTGAAACGTGACCACTGGCCAATTCTAATCCTAAGATATAACTTTATATTTCTTTAGCCAAAACAGATGTTGTACACAATGCAGGGGCAATTTTGGCATGTCCCTTAGGCCTCACTCACACCATGTGCAGAGACATGAGTTTTTCTGCATGTGTTCTGCAAGGGCACAAAAAACTATTTTCCTCTATATGCCCTGTTCACACCATAACACTGATATAATGTGTGGATTTTTAGTGCGCAGGAATCTGCAACATCTATGCAGTTTTCCGCGTAGAAAAAAAAACTGACGTGATATCAACATTGTGGTGAGAACAGGGCACTTAGAGAACAGTTGTTTTCTTTGTGTCCTTGCAGAGATGTAAATAATAAATATGCGCATCTCTGCACAAGATTTGAACAAGCTTATGGAAGTTAAAACTGTGTGTTTTTTTCCATCAGTTTTTATGTACGTATTGTGTGATAGAGGCCTTATTGATGTTAATCTCCTAACTGCAATACAAGGGACTCCTTTCTGTTTCATATTTGCTCTGTAAATGTTAAAGATCTGTTCCATATAAAGCATTCATCTTTGGTTTTACTTTTATTTTTTCCAACAATGTAATTTTTACAGAGTTTCATTAAAGACAATCATGTACAAATACTAAG
This sequence comes from Lithobates pipiens, assembly GCF_037356315.1. NCBI lineage: Eukaryota > Metazoa > Chordata > Amphibia > Anura > Ranidae > Lithobates > Lithobates pipiens. The sequence goes on along the minus strand of NW_027507758.1, from coordinate 459,419,711 downwards.
TGATAAAAAGACAAGGGATCAATCTCTTGTGAAAATATAGGCAATAAACCCTATGGATAGGGAAATAGTACAGCTCGACTTAACTAAAATGAGAACATTGTCCTAAGGAAAAATGGGGAAGGTTATAACAATAACCAGAACATTGAATAGTAAACATATGTCAACAGCCATTGGTTTATATCAGTTACAGTCTAGCAAGTAGGGTATAGGTACTTCCATGCCTTATCAAACTTTGTTAGATCATTGGCCCTAATAGCAAGCATTCTTTCATATGTGTAGTGAAGGTTGATTATAGCCATGAGTTCTGATATGTTGGGTGTTAGATTCTTACGGCACATTTTGATGATTAGTAGACATGTGCACACTGAAATATGGAATTCTGGAATTTTGTTTTCGTCTGAAAAATACATTTATTTAGTTACTCCTGAAATTCGTTTTTATTTATTTTGTTTCGTTAAAAAATGCATTCGTCCGAAAATCCAAAATAACTAAGGTCGAATCTGTCATTGAAGGCTTATGGTGTCTGTCGAATGTTCTAAGAAGATTCAACAGAGCAGCTAAACTGTACGATGCCGGAATCATACATTTCTGATCGAATATTCTGCCCTACAAGCTATGGTAGAATTGTAATGCTGTATAACACTAGTTATAATTATATTTATTAATTATTATTACTAGTCAACCAACATTAGAATTCTTCTATAGCCTATGGGCAGAGCATTTGACCATAAATATTCGTTCGCTCTGACTGTTTCGTCAAATATTCATGTTGAATCTTTTCTATGTCAAATAATCTTGGACTAATAGTGTTAGGTTAGGCACATTCAACCTTTTTTGCTATTGTCTCTATTATGCCAAATCTTTTGTCTCTATGTCAAATCTTTTGTCTCTATGTCAAATCTTTTCTCTTTATGTAGATTCATCTTGGACTCATAGAGCTAAGGTTAGGCACATTCGACCACAGGTTCAATGGACACAGATCGCTATTATTCGCGTCATGTCAAATCTCCTATCTATATCAAACTGTTGTCGAAGCGAAAACGAAAATAAACCATTTGTTTAAGTCGGATCTTTCGGTTTTCAGATTCTGCGCGTTCGTTATCGTTTGTTAAAATTATAACGAAAATACCCGAAATTTGGAAAAAAATGCATTCGGATGAAGCAATTGCACATGTCTAGTGATTAGTGAATTTGGTCTTAATAATACCTGAAGTACAACATTATGGTTTAAAGTGGGAAAGTTTTCAAACTTATCAAAAATTTACTAACACTAAACTCTGGTTAAAAAGTATGAAAAATATCTATTCTTAAAGTGATTGTAAAGTTAGAATGTTTTTTATCTTAATGCATGGCCGCACCTACCCTCCCCTAACACCAAACTTATAATACCTATTTAAATAAAACACAAACTACTTTTTGGCAAAGATTGGCCGCTGCACGTTTATTGGTGTATTCAGATCAATAAATAATAATAATAACAATATTCTTGATAATTGTATTAATTCATAAAATCCATAAATTTCAACAATAAATTTAAAACAGCTCAGTCTTAAAGGACTTGAGCATACATAATATTTTAAAACCAAAGTCCCCACACACCAGGTTTGAAATTTCAAACTCGGCCTATCCCACAACAATGGCCAATTTAATGTAATTTTGCAATCCTATTTTAAAGATGTATAATCCTATTTCTGACAGATAAACACCATCTGATCTATATACACCATTGAAACCACCCTCTAACTCTTTATGTCTATATGAAAAGCCTCCAAGGGATGGCATAACTTTCTCCATATATCTGTTCAAACGTTTCCTAATCATCTCAAAATTCCTTGACTTAATGAAGCCAAATTAGACTAGGAACTAACTCTTCAAATATAATTCTGGTATTCGGGAATGCTAACTTTAATCTATGTAAATCCCATCTCATCATAAATATGAGATCCAGAGTTCTTATTTTACCAACATCGTTTCCCCCTAGGTGGACAATTAACACATCAGGAGCTGGCCATAACTCAATCAACCTGGAAAGATAGAAAAACAAATGAGACCATTGTAGAACTCTAATTCCTTTCCATAATATTTGACATTTTTCTGGATCAATAGACAAATTGGATGAATAGCAATGCTTCTTGGCTCTTTTATTGGCCAAGTAAACAAAAGAATGTCCCAGGATCCAAACATATCTTCTATTGCCTGGAATTAAAGAAAAAGATCAGGTCTGACATAAATCTGGAAACATTGAGACTCCCATCTACCCAACCTTTTGATAATTGAATCATCCAATCCCATCCTAGCATCCTCTGTAGCTGCCCTGATCCTGAAACAATGAAATGTAAACTTAAAATGATTTAATTTCAACTTTTTCATGCACGCCTTCAATATGAAATTAAACGGATACTGAATCATAGGGGACCCATCCGCGTATATCAAAAAATTACCCTCCCTTAATTGCCTGATTTCTAGATAATCTACCACAGCTCTAATTGGACATATCCCCCCACCCCCACATTTGCTTAGAGATACCCAACTCATTTACCTAACCTATCTGTCTTGGAAACCGGGATGAACAATCTTATCCCTGCTGCATAGACAATCACATGCCTCTTCATCAAACCTGAAACTCCCTCTTTGTTTTGGTAACAGTTCTGATATTCTGAGAGCACCAAAGAAAGCCAGAACAAACACAATGTTAAATAGCACAGCCTCAAAACTTGATGAACACACTGACTGTCTTGTGACACACAACTTTTTTTAATAACTGAATTGAAATAGGTCTCATATCATCTGGAAAGGAATGACTCTTCTTGTATCCTTTAAGCCGGTGATTGGCTTTTTCTGACAGCGTGAGGAGAAAAAAAATGATTACCAAGCTTTTTGTTTACACACATGATCAGCTGTCATTGGCTGACAGCTGAACACATGTTATGGGGCCGGGATCAGCCCCTTACTTGGATCGGCGATCACCCAAGTCTCTATGACTCAGTGATCACAGCATGTGCCACACATGAGGAGCGCGCAAAGGGGAGGGCGCCCTATGACGGCCTCCCTGAAATTCAGGTGCGTGCTGTAGCCGTCATTCGGCTATAGCGCAGACGTCAAGTGGTTAAACTACAAAGAAACATCTGAATATCTGTTTAGGAAGGAGAATCAAATTGTATCTCAAGTTCGCTAGCAAAGTTGAACCACCTGTGCCATGCGGCTGAATACTCAAATCATGTACTTTCTGCCACAGAATGTAAGAACTTCTAAATCAGGCTCCACAGATGTTCCGGACATTTGTAACCTTCCTTGTCTGCATTTGGCATGAGTTGACAAAATCTGTATACCTGAGATTGAGACAATTCGTCCGCAATTTGATTCTCCTGGCACAATTTGATTTTCCTTCCCTCCTTGTCTGGCTTTAAGCTAAATATAAAATTTAAGACATAGAAAAACAAGGTATCTTAGCAATTTGATCACCGAATGGATTTAGCTGACGAACAATTCACTGCATATATTACTCCTTTATTGTCTGAGTTAATTAAGATTCTTTTATTGGCAAATTGCTCACCCCGTATTTCTATCGCTACCACTAACAGGAATAGTTCCAACATTATTACACTCCTGGTGACTTTATTGGCCTCCCGCCTCTCTGACCACTTACCACAACACCAGTGTGTCTTCCAAATAGCAGAGAAACCACAAGAACCTGCACCATCAGTGCATAATTCAAGGTCAGGGGATGACACAAACTGATCCTGAAAAAATTATCGACCATTATATACTGTATCTCAAAATTTTTTTGCCAAACTAAAAGATCAGCTGTCAATCTTATGTGAGAAAATGGGGATTTCATACCTGACATGGCTAAATATAAGCGCCGCGCATGATCCTTTTTGCAAATGCCAAAAGACCTTATAAAGATTGGAGATCTTTTAATACAAACTTTTTTTCTCCTAACCAATACAGCAATAGAGTTTTTAATTTTAATGATTTTTGATTCAGGTAACTGAAATTAAAGCTTTTCCGTGTCTATCTTGATACCTAGAAATTCTATTACCTGGGCTGACAATACAGTTTTTTCACTAGCTAAAGGGATTCCAAAGTGAAGGGCAACAGCACTAAACAACTGTAGCATGAAATAACAAATAGGGGACTAAGCTGGGCCAATAAACAATAAGTTGTCAAGAAAATGAAGTATACCTTGATAACCAGACTCAAACTCAATCACCCATTGTAAAAAGGTTGAACATTTTTCAAAATATGCACAGGATATTGCACATCCCATAGGGAGGCACTTAAAAGGTAGCAGCCTGAAAGCAGCCTTTATATCTGCTTTTGCTAGCAGCGCACTTCTGCCAAATTTCCTAATCTGCTGAAAAGCATCTTCAAACGTGCAGTAGGATACTGGCGACATTCCAGAATCTATTTCATCATTTAAAGAACCACCTTTGGGGAATGACAGATGGTGTATTAAACAAAATGAGTTTGGCTCCTTCTTGGGTATGATGCCTAAACCCTAAAATGTGTAAAAGAAGGGAAAGCAAATGGACCCACTATCCTACCTTCCTTAATCTCTTTATTTATTTTTTCCTTAACTATATGTGCCTAACTAGAAACTGACTTAAAATTTTCAACCAGTTCACATCCTTCTCCTTGAAATGCTGGCAAAGGAAAACCTATTGAGAAACCTTCAGTTAAGAACTTGGCTGTCTCCTGGTCTGGATATATTTCCAACCATTGTTGCATGATTGTTATCTTCACTGGAGTGTAAGATTTTTGTGTAATTATCTCTCTGTGAGCTTTGAAAATTGGCATTCCTTTTGAAACACCGGCGTAAAGGGTGGGGTCCTGAACAGTGTGAACACTCATGCTTAAATTTAAAAGACTCCCCCCCCCCATTTACACTGGTTCTCCTTATAAGCGAAGCAGTACCGCCTTTTATAAGGGGACAATGTAGCTTGTGGCATTGACTGCCTATTGTAACCTGCTTTCTGTGGCACCATTAGGTTAAGCCACAACCCCACATTTTTATACCCCACTTCAATGATGGGTAAATAGATAACTTCTGCCTAAATGTTTCATCATACTGGAACCATCCCAGACCTCCAAAACTTGTATAAGCTTCTAGTACATGTTCTATATGTTGAAAGAGCCCACTGCAATATTCCCGGATGTTTTTCACCCAATACACTGGCTTATATAGCAAATGACTGAAGCCAAATATTAAAAGACCTCGCCACTAGCCTTCTCCTGTCATCCTCAGATTTATCATTCAAATTTTTGTCAGTTCTGTTGATTAACTCTTTTGTAGATGGCGGAAGTGACAAAATATCAACAATTGGACCTTTCCAAATTTTTTCTTTGGTCTGAGGAGAAAGATGATATCCTAACGGCGAGATCTTGCATGGTAATGTCTCTTTAAAACATACTTCTGGGACTAATGTGTTTGCCACATTAATCTCAGCTGGTAACAAATTTTGAAGCTCAACATTATTTGACTGAGCAATATTGCTATTACACATATTGCTGACACTGACAGAATTTCTACTATCAGTGGACCAAAACACTTTCATAATTACTTCTATCCTTCACTGTCAGCTAATCTATTAATGGATTCCATAATGTTATACAATGTGTATGCTAACTCACCTATATCACCAGGTGGCGCTTGGACATTAGGAATAGCTGAATCAACATTAGGCTGCTCTCTGTTGTCTCCAGTGGCCGTCAGGCATCAGCAATATGTCCACAACACTCACACTGCTTGACGCTGCACTGTGTGATAGTGATGTACCAGACAGGGCTTGTCTCTCCAAACCTCCTACCTCAGACACTGCCCCTATCCTCTTCATGGCTGATGCCCCTCCCAGCCGCCCACCATGATTACTAGGCGGCGATGGGGACTGAACCTTCCTCTTCTTCTTCTCCCTCAGGCTGACACGCCACTGCATATTAGAAGCAGTCTCTCCTTGCTGCGCTGTACTGCTCTCTCCCCCCACCTGTGTCACAGGCAACTGAGGCAAATAGCCGTGCTAAACTGTCCGGCGGTGTTGCAGGCTGCTTATCGCTGTGCCTCTGCTACCCTGTGGAATGGAGGGCACTTCCACTGTTCCATGTGCCAGTTGTTCTTCATCCTCCCTCCGCTCATTAGCTTCTTCAGTGAGGCATCTCCCGAGCCATTTTTCACTGCCATTTTCACCAGCTCTTTCCAGCACTTGCCTCATGAGGGATTTCATATCTCAGGTATACAGCCCTTCCCAGGAGCTCGATGCACCTACACTGACTAGGTGGGCACTGATGGGAATACGTGCGAGAAGGGCCCTATACATAATAAGCCCCTTTTCCAGAACATTCCACAGGGGTCACTTGACTATCTGGGAATTGCCAAATCAGCCTGTTCACCTTAATCCCACCCCCATACCTATTTGAAAACCTCTTAAAGGGGCCCTGTCTCTAATACATTAACCTGTGCATAACTTCCTAACAGTATCTTATTATTTAAATCTATCCTATGTTTTATGAAGGGAGGGGCGACCACATGCCCTTGCTTGTCAGGCTCAAAGCTTTAAGCCTTCCTAGTCCATTCTATTCTAATAATAAAAAAAGATAAACAAACCTTCTGTGTGTAGCATCCCCCCCCCCCTGCTCCCCTAATACTTACCTGAGCCCCATGTCTATCCAGCAATTTGGACAAATGTCTCAGCTGTCCGGAACTCCCATCCTGATTGGCTAAGACACAACAGCGGCACCATTGGCTCCCGCTGCTCTCAAAGTCAGTCAGCCAATTAGGAGAGAGAGGGGTGGGGCCGAACCACAGCTCCATTTCTGAATGGACACACGGAATTGCTGCTCGGCTGGGGCGGGGGGCAGGAGTGCTGGCGAGGGACCCGAGAAGTGGAGGATCCGGGCTGCTCTGTGCAAAACCACTGCGCAGGCAGGTAAGCATAGCATGTTTGTTATTTTTAAACCAAAAAAAACCTAGATTTTACAATTACTTTAACTCAAAAAAGGTACTTTCTATTGCTCTCAGCCTCCTTCAAATCTCCAAATTCATTACTTATTTTCGTTGCTGTGATAAAACTGTTAGAGGGTGACTTTGTTCATTTTCGATGGCTCCACTGTATGTAGGAACATCGCCACCTCTCTTGCTTACTCTCGAGATAGACTATAAGCTATGGAATGTGAGGTTTGCATAGAGCAGTGCTCATGACTGCAACTGAGCGATGAAATGTCATAGTCCCCCTTCACATCCTCATAACCCTAATGTTTCATAAGATCACAAGAAGCAGCAGCTCTTTGTCATTAATTATTTGTTTACCACTGAAAAAAATGCCATATAGGAAAGTGGTAATGGAACAGTAAGCATTTGAAACAATTACATGGGAAATTACAAGCACAATGTCTTTCTACTGTATTGCCAGATGATTTGAATTTTGTTTTCCGCTATACAAGGACATAGGCGCTTGAAGTGTGTTTATAATTCAGATAAAAAAGAACATTTTATAGTCATGCACATGAAAAAGAGAAGGTTAGATCAATAAAACTTATCTCTACAATGCAGTAAGTCTGGCAGAAATAACATTCTATGCCTGAAAATGAATCCTTAGAACAAATTTGAAATGCATTTGCAACAAAGCACTCATAATTTTTTATTAACATCTGAAAGTGTTTTACTAAAATTAACATTAAACCCTCAATGTAATTGTGCTCTTTCCATTAATCTCTACCGAGCTAGTAGGAATGGGCGAACGGTTAAGTTCGGACCGAACTTTCGTTGCCCAGCTGTTCAGTGAACAGCCGAATAAACAGATCACCGTTTGTTCAGCTACCCGAACTGACCACAATGCATTGCGGCACTGAACAGTGCATTGAAAGCCCTGATTGGCTAAGGCAGTGAAAGTTTCAGCCAATCAGGACACAGAGCACTTTCAGAGTCATGATTGGACACTGTCATCATGACTTTATCCAATCATGGCTCATTCCCGCCCCACAGTAAAAAAGTATTATTTCAATGGCAGAGAGATAGAACAGGGCTCTGCTATTAGTTAGTTAGTGTGCTATACTGTGCTATTTTGCTTCGTCAGTGTAGAATATTAGTTTAGTGTCAGTTTTTGGATACTGTGAGTGTAGTGAGGAGGATCATCATTCAGCTTTGCATAGTGTGCAGCTAGAGTAGGGACAGCTCAGATAGTTTAATTGTAGTGTAGTGAGACCATGTCATTCATACATACATTAGTGTAGAGTAGGGACAGCTCATATAGTTTCAGTGTAGTTTAGTGAGACCGTGTCAGTAATCTTGACATTAGTGTATAGCTAGCGAGTAGTGATGGTGGAACACCATCTATTTGATTGCGTTACTGCCAGCTTAACGCCATTTATTTCTGTGTGTGTTACCGCCAGTTTAACGCCATATAGTTTTCTGTACGTTACTGCCAGTTTAACGCCATATAGTTTTGTGTGTGTTACTGCCATTTTAACGCCATATAGTTCTGTTTACATTACTGCCAGTTTAACGCCAATATCGTTTTTCACACGTTACTGCCAGTTTAACGTCATATAGTTCTGTGTGCGTTACTGCCAGTTTAACGCCATATAGTTCTGCATGCGTTACTGTCAATTTAATGCCATATAGTTTTGCATGCGTTACTTCCAGTTTAGCGCCATATAGTTTTGCATGTGTTACTGCCAGTTTAATACCATATAGTTCTGTTTGTGTTACTGCCAGTTTAACGCCATATAGTTTTATGCGTTACTGTCAGTTTAACACCATTTACTTCTGTGTGCATTACTGCCAGTTTAACGCTATATCGTTTTGCATGCGTTACTGCCAGTTTAACGCTATATAATTCTGTGTAGATTACTGCCAGTTTAATGCCATATGGTCTTGTGTACGTGACTGCCAGTTTAATACCATATGGTCTTGTGTGTGTTACTGCCAGTTTAACGCCATATAGTTCTGTGTGTCACTGTACGTTTGGCGCATTATATTGCAGTTTATTATAGTGTATCCATGGAGTGTGTCTGTGTAATGTGAGTACTCAAATGAAAGTGCACCAAACACCTCTTTGCATTAATTAAAGTGCATCTATATACAGAGTTCAACTTCTTCTTTACATTTTCTTATAAGCATCACCCCCTTCCTCCCAATAATGTCTTGGAGGACAACAAGTAGAGGCAGACATTCCCTTGGCACTGTAAGGGGGCCAGCAACAAATGTATCCACAGGCAAAGGTGGACATAGTAGTCAGTCCTCAGGAAGGGTATCATTTCCTCTGTTTAATGAGTTTGCCCATGCTATCCAGCCACAGCATGCAGAGGAGGTGGTGGACTGGCTTCCTAAACCTTCCTCATCCTCCTCATCCTCTGTCATGCAGGCAGAGACAAGTGTGCAGTCCCCTGCAGTTGCCAGAGTGGATAAACCTGCCTCCTTGTCCACATCTATTCCTGCCATAGCCCCAACATGAGCCATTAAGGAGTCAGCTGAGTTATTTGACCACAGCGTTAGCCACTTGCACCTTGATGATGCCCAGCCATTACTGGATTCAGATGTTGGTTCTGAGGTTGAGGATGACAGGAACATGAGCCTAGAGAGAGGGGAGAACACTGGTAGACAAATTGGCATGCATGTTTCCCAAGCTGCAGCGTATTGCCAAGTTGTCTTCAGTGATAATGATGAAGATGGAGGAGATGGAGATGATGATGATGAGGTCACTGATGCGACTTGGGTGCCAGATAGAGCAGAGGAGGAAACTGAAGGTGAGGTGGCACAACTCCAAGGAGGCTGACGTCAAGAAAGTGTAGAGAGCTGCCACCCTATTCCATCACATTCTGCAGCTGTTATAAAATGAGCACGTTTGATTATTCATGTTCGTGTCCCATAGACTTTAACGGTGTTCCGTGTTCGAACAAATTTTTTGCCTGTTCGCATGTTGTGGATGTGAACTGAACAGGGGGGTGTTCGGCTCATCCCTAATGGTGGATGTTATATTTTTGAACATGTGTCTTTTTTAGAATTATGTTAGAATGCTTTGTAAGAATGACTGTTAAGTATGTTTCCATAATCTTGCAGATAAAAATGTGATGTGTTGCCTGTTATACACTGAGAGTAAAGCTGTGTCCACTCTAAGGTTTAGACACATTTTAGATTGTAAACTCCTATGAGCAGGGCCCTTAAAACCAACTGCTAACTGTTTTGTTAAAGAGGAAGTAAACCCTGATGAGTTTACTTCCTCTTTCATTCCCTGCAAAGGCAAAGCATAATGGCCTACTATGCATCGCATAGTAGCCCATTATGTGTCACTTACCTGACACAGAAGCCAGCGAAGTCACCGCTGTCCCCTGTAGTCCAGCGCATCCATCTTCTTGGTGGGTCTCGCAGCGCCGCCGCTGTCATTCGGCGACACGTGCGGCAGCTCCATTGTTGGAAATGCCGCGCTCAGTGCGCCTTGCGCGCCGCTGTCTACGGCGCATGTGCCGTAGACAGCGGTGCCTGTCTTATGGCAAATATCTCCTAAACCATATAGGTTTAGGAGATATTTCTTGGACCTACAGGTAAGCCTTAATCTAGGCTTACCTGTAGGTCAAAGTGGTTTGTAAGGGTTTACAACCACTTTAAATGTAGCATCATACATCCTGTAGAATTTTTTTTGAAGCTAGTAAATTAATATACACAATTTTGTTTTTGCTGACAAAATAAAAGTACATTATTGAGCTTGTTTGTTGTTGTGTGTTTTTTTTCTTTTCTTTCTTCTTTTTAATTAGTTTTGGGGGTGGTGGTTTTGGGGAAGTGCAAGATCTTTTATATCTTAGGCTGCTTTCACACTGGAGGTGCTTTACAGGCGCTGTAGCACTAAAAATAGCGCCTGTAAAGAACTTCTCACTCCAGTGTGAACTGGCCCTAACCCGAAGGTTCACACCTATGCATTTTTTAGTGCGTTTTGCAGTTTTCAGAAATGCTCTACAATTCATTTAACATGGTTTCCTATGGTACTAGTTCACATCTATGCATTTTTGGAAACGGTCGGGGACTTTTTTCACGCAATTTGCGGGTAATAGATTATAATGGAACCACACCAGAAATGCAACTGTTGTATTTGTGATGTGATTATTGATGTGTTTTGCAGTTATTATTTTAACACTGTATATAGCTGGTTGCAAACTGGGGGGCGTGAAGCCAGTTGCCGTGTCCTTAAAGGGGTTGTAAAGGTTTGCGTTTTTTCACCTTAATGCATCCTATGCATTAAGGTGAAAAAACACCTCGCTGTCATGGGCCCCCAGCCTCCCCGTTTTACTTACCTGAGCCTGTTCACCTGCTGTGGGAGTCCTCTTCTCCACTGAGCCTGGCCGTTGATTGGATAGATTGATAGCAGTGCAGCCATTAGCTTGCACTGCGTTCAATCACATCCAATGACACCGCTGGGAGGGATGAGACCGAGTCATACACTTGGTGTCTATGAACATCAACTATATGACACAGGAGCGCACCCGCAAGCTAACCCCCTCGGGAAAGACCTTCCCAGAGGGGGTTAGCTTTAGTGGAGAGGAGCCGAGACAGCTGCCGTGGGACCCCAGAACAGCAGGATCGGGCCACTCTGTGCAAAACGAACTGCACAGTGGAGGTAAGTATAACATGTTTGTTATTTAAAAAAAAAAAATTTAACCTATACAACCCCTTTAACAACCAATGAATCTTCAGCTGTCAGCGGCTTCCCCACTGAAAGTAAAATAAAATGGCAGCCAAAAAAAAAAAAAACACAAAAAAACTGCATGGGGTCCCCCCAGGTCTATACCAGGTCCTTCAGCTCTAGTATGGATTTAGTGGGGACCCCCCCCCCCACACCAAAATTTTACAAAAATGGTGTGGGATCCCTCCCAGTCCATTACCAGGCCCTTCAGGTCTGGTATGGATATTAAAGGGAACTCTGCATCAAAATAAAAAAATTGCGTGGAGGTCCCACCAAAAGCCATACCAGACCCTTATCTGAGCACACAACCTGGTAGGTCGCAGAAAAAGAGGGGGGATGAGAGAGCGACCCCTGAACTGTACCAGACCACATGCCCTCAACATGGGGAGAGTGCTTTGGGGTTCCCCCCAAAACACCTTGTCCCCATGTTGATGGGGACAAGGGCCTCAGTCCCACAACCCTTACCCGGTGGTTGTGGGGGTCTGTGGGTGGGGGGCTTATCGGAATCTGGAAGCCTCTTTTAATAAGGGGGCCCTCAGATACTCCCCCCTGTGTGAATGGGTATCGGGTACATTGTTCCCCTAACCATTCACCAAAAAAATCCGTGAAATGTGACAAACGACAATAGATGGTTTTTGACAATTCCTTTATTAAAAAGGTCTTCTTCTTTCCCTGCATTCTTCCTCCTGTCTTCCCCATCTTCCTCCAGCTTCTTTCTCCATCTTCTTCCAGTCTGCTCCATCTTCCTCCGGTCTTTCTCCTCCACTGCTCACACTGAACATTCAAAAAACAAACCTCCTCTGATGGGGCAGATGATGTGACTCTGACACCTTGTCCCTTGTGACTTTACCGCATGGGGTATGATGTGAAGTGATGTTACAAGGGGGCGGGGTCTCCTGATGCCATGCCCCATAGTTATATATAAAATGTGTGCTATGGAAGCGGACAGATCGGCTGGCCGCAGCGTCGGAGGTGGGTCGTTTTCATAGCAGGTCAGTGGTGGGAGTGGTGGATGAGAAATACCGGAGCCAGAGGAAGATGGAGAAGACCAGAGGAAGAAGCGGAGGAAGATGGAGGACGAAGCAGGGGAAGAAAAAGCTAGCGGAAGAAGGAGAAAACCGAAGGAAGACTGTAGGAAGAAGCGGGAAAGAAGAAGACATTTTAAATAAAGGAATTGTCAAAACCCGGCTATTGTGTTTTGTCACATTTCACTGCCTTTTGTTGGTGAATGTGTAGGGGTACAATGTACCCGATACCCACTCACATAGGGGGGGCTGCGATCTGGGGACCCTCTTGTTAAAGGGGGGTTCCAGATTCTGATAAGCCCCCACCCGCAGACCCCCACAACCACTGGTCAAGGGTTGTGGGGATGAGACCCTTGTCCCCATCAATATGGGGACAAGTTATTTTGTGAGGACCCCAAAGCACCCTCTCCCTGTTGAGGGCATGTGGCCTGGTATGGTTCAGGAGGAGAGGGGGTGCTCTCTCGTCCTCCTCCTATTTTCCTGCGGCCTGCCAGGTTGCATATTCGGATAAGGATCTGGTATGGATTTTGGGGGGACCCCCACGCAATTTTTTTTATTTTTATGTGGGGTTCCCCTTAATTTCCATACCAGACCTGAAGGGTCTGGCATGAATTTTGGGGGAACCCCCACACAATTTGTTTTTATTTTGATGCAGGGTTCCCCTTAAAGTGGTTCTAAAACCTAACAGACCACTTTTACCTACAGGTAAGCCTAGATTAAGGCTTACCTGTAGGTGCAAGAAATATCTCCTAAACCTACAAGGTTTAGGAGATATTTGCAAAAGACAGGCACCGCTGTCTATGTCGCATTCGCTGTAGACCATGGCGCGCAGGCGCACTGAGCATGCCGCTGCTTACGGCGATCATTCCGTTACTGGCGGCTCCCACGTGCATGCGTGGGAGTGACGTAATCGCGGCTCCGGCCAGTCACAGCGGCAGACTCGCGATACCCGAAAGTAATTCCAGGATAGATGGCGGCGTCAGAGGAGGACAACGGGTATTCCATGTATCATGTTTTATTGTGGTCTTATACTCTAGAGCCCTCCATATCATGATCTATAGATTTATCTGCATGAATTGTGCAATATATTGTTTTTAATGTGTTTATTTGTATAATATTCTAATAAAATGTATTATTTTTGTACTACCGTTGTACTTGCTGCACATATTCAGACCCACACCTGTATAGTCCCTGGGAAATGTTCTCTTTTTTGAGGAGGACAACGAGGGTCGCACACATTTGAAGAGTTAAAATGATGAAATAAACCAAACTGATGTGCATTTGCTAAATATACTGCTAAGTTCAATGTATCTTTTCAGGAGATGATACCATTGGTGGGATTCAAACCCATGGCAAGGTAGCAGGGTATACACTATGCTATGGAACTGAAGACAATCATACATAGAAAATAATATTACTAATGTTTGATTATTTTCATTGTATACAATAATGTTTTGCATTTGAGACATTAATATTATGGTACCAACCATGCTCTTGTGTGATTGGGTAGGGATGAGTCGAACGCCCCCAGTTCGGTGCACCAGAACTTGCGCAGGGGCCAAAAATTTTTGCGAACATCATTAAAGTCTATGGTACACGAACATGAAAAAAGTGCTCATCTTAAAGGCTTATATGCAAGTTATTGCCATAAAAAGTGTATGAGGACCCGGGTCCTGCCATAGGGGACATGTATTAATGCAAAAAAAAGTTTTAAAAATGACATTTTTTTTTCAAGAGCACTGATTTGAATAATGCTTAAAGTAAACCAATAAAAATGAAATATTCCTTTTAATATCGTGCCTGGGGGGTGTCCTTAGTATCCCTGTAAAGCAGTGCATCTTTCCCATGTTTACAACAGTACCACAGCAAAATGAAATTTCTAAAGGAAATTTTTTTTAATTTAACCACTTCAATACCGGGCACTTATACACCTTCTTGCCCAGATGAATTTTGAGCTTTCAGAGCTGTCGCACTTTGAATGACAATTGCTGCGATCATGCTACACTGTACCCAAACTAAATTTTTACCATTTTGTTCCCACAAATAGAGCTTTCTTTTGGTGGTATTTGATTGCCTCTGGGATTTTTATTTTCTGCTAAACAAATAAAAAAACGCAAATTTTGAAAAAAACATGTTTTTTTTTTGTTTCAGTTACAAAACTTTGTAAATAAGTAAGTTTTCTCCTTCACTGATGGGCACTGACAGGGCTGCAGTGACGGGCACTGAAAAGGCAGCACTAATGGGCACCGATGATGTGGCACCAATGAAGTGGCACTGATAGGCGGCACTGATAGGTGGCACTGATATGCGGCACTGATAGGTGGCACTGATATGCGACACAGATAGACACTGATAGGTGGCACAAATAGGCACTGATAGGTGGCACGGATTGGCATCTATGGGCGGCATGGATAGGTGGCATGAATGGGCATGGGTAGGCAGCATGGATGGGCACTGATAGGCGGCACGGATGGGCACTGATAGGCAACACGGATGGGCACTGATAGGCAGCATTGTAGTGTACAGTATTGTAAGGATGGATGGATGGTCTAGGGGGGCATACCTGGTGCTGGGCATCCCTGTTGGTCTGGTGGCGTCCGTGGTGGTCCAGTGTGGGCATCCTCAGGGGGGGGGGGGGGAGGCTGTGCTGATAATCGGGTCTGGTATGAATATCAAGGGGAACCCCGCATAAAAAAAAAAACGATTGCGTTGGGTCCCCACTAAAATCCATACCAGGTCCTTCAGGTCTGGTATGGATATTAAGGGGAACCCTGCATCTAAATAAAAAAAATTGCGTGGGGGTCCCCCCAAAATACATACTAGACCCTTATCCAAGGACTCAAACTGGCAGGCCACAGGAAAAGAGGAGGAGGATGAGAGAGCGCCCCCCCCTCCTGAACCATACCAGGCCACATGCCCTCAACATGGAAAGGGTGCTTTCGGGTTCCCCCAAAACATCTTGTTCCCATATTGATGGGGACAAGGGCCTCATCCCCAAAACCCTTGCCCGGTGGTGTGGGGGTCTGCAGGTGGGGGGCTTATCGGAATCTGGAAGCCCCCTTTAATAAGGCGTACATTGTTCCCCTACCCATTCACCAAAAAAAGCAGTGAAATGTGACAAAAGATAATAACAATAGAGGACAACGTGTTTTTGGGGGACACCAACGCACCCTCCCATGTTGAGGGCATGTGGCCTGCTATGGTTCAGGAGGGGGGAAATCTCTCGCCCCCCTCTTTTCCTGCAGCCTGCCAGGTTTCATGCTCAGATAAGGGTCCGGTAGGGATTTTGGGGGGACCCCATGCCATTTTTTTTTTAATTTTGGCGCAGGGTTCCCCTTAATATCCATACCAGACCTGAAGAGTCTGGTATGGATTCGGGGGGGGGGGGGGCTATGCCATTTTTATAAAAAAATGAATTGGCGTTGAGTTCCACTTAATATCCATACCAGACCTGAAGGACCTGGTATGGACTGGTGGATGGAACCTATACAATTTTTTTCTTTGATTTTAACTCTATATTGCCAGGAACCGGCAATTCATTACAGTCGCAAGCAATTTTAAATTAAAAGTTTTTCTTTAGAAATGTCATTTCTGTGTGGTACAGTAATAAACACAGGAAAGGTGCACTACTTTACAGGCATACTATAGACATCCCCCAGGCATGATATTTAAAAGAATTTTTAATTTTTATTGTTACACTTTTAGCATTATTAAAATCACTGCTCCCAAAAAAACGGCCGTTTTAAAAACATTTTCTTCAAATTGATACATGTCCCCTGGGTCAGAACCCAGGTCCCTATATACTTTTTTATGGCAAAAAACTTGCATATAAGCCTTCAGTGAGAACTTTGTATTTTGCAGGTTCGAGCCCCATTAAATTCCACTATTCCCACGTATGTGATCTGACAGGCATTTTTGCTGCAATAGCGCTGCTTTATATTTGCATTAGCGCTCAGTTTCTGAGAGTTTAAAATGAATGACGCAACAAAGTACTGCAGTAAAATATGTGATAGGTCAGGTAGGTTTTATTATTTTAAACAATACTCTTTATTTTTGAGATATGGAATATACTTTTATATACTCTATTGCCGTGTACACACGATCGGATTATCCGGCGGACAATCCACCCGTCTGTGTGCTAGTTCGGACTTGCCCACACATGGAGAAAATTCCTTCATTTTGAACGTGGCTCCAGGTAGGCGGAACTAGCGAAGGAAGTGAATTTCGCCTCCTCCATCGGCGAGATTGACAGCTCGCTAGCCCCGTCACCTGGTATGGATTTAAAGGGGAACCCCTATGCCGAAAAAATGGCATGGGGTCCCCCCAAAGTCCATAGCAGACCCTTATCCGAGCACGCAGCCTGGCCGGTCAGGAAAGGTGGTGAGGACGAGCGAGTGCCCCCCCACCCCTGAGCTGTACCAGGCCGTGTTCCCTCAACATGGGGGGTGCTCCTTGTCCCCATGTTGATGAGGACAAAGGCCTCTTACCGACAACCCTGACCGTTGGTTGTCGGGGTCTGCGGGCGTGGGGCTTATCAGAATCTGGGAGCCCCCTTTAATAAGGGGGTCCCCTACCCTATGTGAATGAGTATGGGGTACGTTGTACCCCTACCCATTCATCTGGGGAAAAAAGTATACATAAAAAAAAACACAACACAGGTTTTTAAAATACTTTATTAGACAACTCCAGGGGTCTTCTCTTCTTCCGTCTTCGGGGGTCTTCTTGCCAGACTCCTCCGCTATCTTCTGCTAGCTCTTTTACTAGCGGAGGAGCTCGGCTTTCTCCTTTGTTGTCGCCGCCGATGACTGGGGGTCTTCTTCCAACTTCGGGGGTCTTGTCCTGCTCTTTGGGGGTCTTGTCCCGCTCTTCAGGGGCCTTGACCTCCGCTTTCTCTTTCCACTTCTTTTACTAGCGTTGGCCTGGTCTTCTGTCACTGTCGCCGTTAGAGATGGCCTTGCGGTTTGCCCGGCGGTCGGTTCGCGGTGAACTTTGCTTGTTCGCGATTCGCCAAACCAGCAGACTTCTGGCGCTGTTTGCGGTGGACATATTTGTTTACATTGTGAAGAACTTTGACCCATGACACATACATCATGGGGTACAGGACAGCCAATTGAGACATTTCAGCACATGGACATACCCCCTACCTTATAAATAGACCTGATGTGGCGGCCATTTTACATTCTGTCTTTTGTCAGTGTAGGGAAAGGACGCTGTGTGGAGCAGGGACAGTCAGTGTAATCACTAGCTATTACTATTAGGTCTACAAAAGTCCTTTTAAGGACTGGTATAGGTGTACAGTATATAGGATTGTAATACACTTATAATATACTTTCTTTCAAATATAGAAAGCATATTATAGTGCACTGCTGTGCTGCTGAGTGCTGACTGATTTTGCAGCTCTCAGTGTAGGGAGGGACAGTTTGGTGTTTGGAGCAGGGACAGTCTGCAATTCACTAGCTACTAGGTCCACAAAGGTCCTTTTAAGGACTGGTATAGGTGTACTATTTGGTGTGAAGTATATAGGGGTGTAATACACGTATAAAATACTTTCAAATATAGAAAGCATAGTATAGTGCATTTCCACTGTGCCGCATTGTGACTGCTGAGCGGTTCTGCAGCGATACTACAAAGAGTAACGCAATTAGAAAAAAGTATTATAACTGGTGTGATAGACCAGTGGCCCCCCCAAAACGACAGATTGAAGTGGGGTGTTATATACCAGACTTGGTTGAGTGGCTCACTCAGACTTACTCTTCTGCACCCTCCTCATCCTCTTGATCTGCACCCTCTTCACTCTCTGCTGTGTGCACCCCCAAAGACACTACCACCAACACCACCACCACCATATACCCTCCCCTTGAGTCACAGGAATTATTTTCCGATCCATCACAAGACATTGCCAATGCGCAGCCATTATTGGCATTGGATCAGGAAGAGGAGGTAGCAACAACCGCCACTCAGCAGTCTGACGACAGTGCCCAGATCAGCCCAAGGAGGTTGGTCTCCAGTGTTGCTGCCTACTCCAAGATCTCTAATTATAGCGGTGGGGAAGGTGACATCGATGATGACGTGTCTAGTGATGTCACGTGGGTGCCCACAAGAGAGGAAGAGAAGGGGAGTTCAGAGGGAGATATGGACCAGCAGATAGGGAGGAGAAGCAGGGGAAACTTACATTGCACAGGAGGGACAAACCAGACTGCTAATTTATCAGGAGCCAGGCATCAACCATGTACGGTCACATCTGGCGCTCCCAGGACGCCGGCACATGGCTCCGCAGTGTGGGATTTTTTTCAGCGTGTCCACTGCTGATCGTAGTGTTGCCATCTGTAGCCTTTGCAGTCAACGCATAAGTCGCGGTAAGCCCAACACTCACCTAGGGACGACTGCCTTAAGAAGGCACATGAGCTGCCATCACCGAGCCCAGTGGGAGAAACCTCCAGCCTCTTCTACTTCTCCTTCTCCTCTCTCCTCAGAATTGTCCTCCACTCCACCTTCCATCATGCCGTCCTCATGTTTTTCTGGAAAAAGGCAGGCTTCCGTGGGCCAAATGTTCAAGCATTTTTTTTTTTTTAAATAATAAAAACGGTGTAGCGCTTCAAAAATAATAAATGTGATAAACATAAATTATAAAGGTAATAATAAAAATCGCAAAGATATAAATGCCTAGAGATAAAAGTCCAACATTAGGCGCTCATTCCACTATGTTGCTGGCATAGAAGTAACCAAACCGTCACGGAGAAGGAAAATGGTGCACTAGGCGAAATGTATCCATGTGGGTCTACTCGATTGAAAACATCAGAGAAAAGTAGATAAATACTTCTTACCGGAACAGTTGGACCCACACAGTCATATGACGGTTGGATCTAAAAGGCTTGAGGTCACAGTCTGGTACCAAGGAGTATGAGGAGAGAGGTCTGTTGAGCTGATAGAAGAGCTCCAGGTGGTTGAAGGCTCAATGCTGGATCCTTTCAGGTGGAACGTCAAAGTAATCAAGCTCAAACGCAGCCCGTTGTACCAATACTCCAACCTCCCCCGGATGGGGAGGGGGGTGTTGTGAAGTATTAAACCAAAAAAATGGAGAAAAAGAAAGAAAAGCTCCACATGGTGCGGGTCAAACGATATAAAAAAATATTGGTTTATTGAAGTCAAAAGGTAATTAATGACTTAGTGATCACATAAAAAACAAAATAAAATTAAAAGCAATGTGGGGTGCCAACAGCTCGCCCGACGCGTTTCGACATATGTGTCTTGCCCCAGTTGAAGACACATATGTCGAAACGCGTCGGGCGAGCTGTTGGCACCCCACATTGCTTTTAATTTTATTTTGTTTTTTATGTGATCACTAAGTCATTAATTACCTTTTGACTTCAATAAACCAATATTTTTTTATATCGTTTGACCCGCACCATGTGGAGCTTTTCTTTCTTTTTCTCCATTTTTTTGGTTTAATACTTCACAACACCCCCCTCCCCATCCGGGGGAGGTTGGAGTATTGGTACAACGGGCTGCGTTTGAGCTTGATTACTTTGACGTTCCACCTGAAAGGATCCAGCATTGAGCCTTCAACCACCTGGAGCTCTTCTATCAGCTCAACAGACCTCTCTCCTCATACTCCTTGGTCCCAGACTGTGACCTCAAGCCTTTTAGATCCAACCGTCATATGACTGTGTGGGTCCAACTGTTCCGGTAAGAAGTATTTATCTACTTTTCTCTGATGTTTTCAATCGAGTAGACCCACATGGATACATTTCGCCTAGTGCACCATTTTCCTTCTCCGTGACGGTTTGGTTACTTCTATGCCAGCAACATAGTGGAATGAGCGCCTAATGTTGGACTTTTATCTCTAGGCATTTATATCTTTGCGATTTTTATTATTACCTTTATAATTTATGTTTATCACATTTATTATTTTTGAAGCGCTACACCGTTTTTATTATTTTACCTGTTGAACTTTGTTTGTTTTTGGTGTTGGCTGCTGTTGTGGCCGTTGTGGCCATTTCTTCACAAACTATAGCGCAGTGTTTTTCCCCCTTTTTGTATTTTTTTTTTTTAGTAGCCCGCCAACTACTTCCATATAAACTGGTGGACTCGGAGGCCTTTCGAAAATTTGTGGCCTTTGGAACACCACAATGGAAGCTCCCAGGAAGGAAATATTTCTCACAGAAGGGCATCCCAGAGCTATATGGCTATGTTCAGCGGCAAGTGAATGTATCTCTGGCACACAGTGTCAGTGCCAAGATACATCTGACCACAGACACGTGGTCTAGCAAACACGGGCAGGGAAGGTATATAACTTTTAATGCCCACTGGGTGAACCTTCTGACGGCCGTCAAGCCCTGGACTCCTTTCAGCTTTGCGTTCACAGGCAGATCAGTGGCTAACACCGCTCAATTTGACAGTTGGTAAAGTGGTGTGTGACAACGGTGCCAATCTGCTTAGCGCATTGAAACAGGGCAAAATTACACACGTGGCATGCATGGCACACGTCTTAAACTTGGTCATGCAGTGATTCGTTGTCAAATACCCTGGGGTCCAGGACATCTTGGCAAGGAAAATCTCGGCCCATTTCAGAAGATCTTACACGGCCATGGCTCACCTTGCTGACATTTAGCGGCGACACAATCTGCCGGTCAGACGTTTTATTTGCGATTGCCCGATGCAATGGAACTCAACCTTCTATATGCTTGATAGGCTGTTCCAGCAGAAACGTGCAGTTAGCAACTACCTGTATGAACTCTGCGGCAGAACAGGTTCTGGGAGCTTGGTTTTTTTCACCGCGCCAGTAGCTGCTCATGCGCGACCCATGCAGACTTCTGTGGCCATTTGATGAGATCACCAAACTGGTCAGTCGCAGCCATGGCGCCATCAGTGACATCGTACCTTATGCCTTCTTTATGGAGCATGCATTGCGTCGTGTCATTGATCAAGCAGGAGCGGGAAGATGACAAAGTCACAATGCTGGATTAATTCCCAGGGGGGGCTACTCTATCTGACACAAGTCAACAACAGGAGTCTGAAGAGGAGTCAGAGGAGGATGGTGCCGGGGCGGATGAGGAGGAGCAAGAAGAGCTTTAAACCTTTTTGGGATCCCTGTTGTTGTCCGTGGATGGGTAGAGGAGAACGAGGAGGACGACATTATCCTGGATGATGAGCAGGAGCCAGGCCACCACACCACTTCCAGTTTAGTGCAAATGGGGGCCTTCATGCTCCAGTGTTTTAACAGGGACACCCTGTAAAAAGCATAAGGGTCAATGGCCAGTACTGGGTGGCAACGTACTTAGACCCCGGTACAAACACAAAATGGTGGAAATGTTACCACCATCACAGAGGGCTGTCAGAATGGAGCACTTACAGGGCTTGCTTAGAGAAATGCTGCATTCTGCTTTTGTGTTTGCTGGCAGAGGAGGAATTCCCACTCCCAGAGAAAGAGCTGCGGGCACCAATCCAACAGCACCAGCAAGAAGAGGGCGGTTTGAAGATGTGTTCGTCACTTCTGATATGAGATCATTCTTTCAGCCGACCCATCGACAGGTGTCATCCGGATCCAGCATCAGGGAATGCCTAGACCGACAGGTGTCCGACTACATCGGGTTAACGGTCGATGTGGACGCTCTGAGAAGTGATGAACCCATGGACTACTGGGTGGGCAGGCTTGACCTCTGGCCAGAGCTTGCCCAATTTGCAATGGAACTGTTGGCTTTCCCCTCGTCCAGTGTCCTGTCCGAAAGGATGTTCAGCGCAGCAGGGGGATTGTGACCGATAAGCGCACTCGCCTAGTTTACGACAGTGTTGACTACCTCACATTTATAAAAATGAATGAGGCATGGATCTCGGAGGAATTCAACACATGTGACCAGTAGACCATATATATGCATAACTCTATAAATGATTTATATAATCTAGCACACAGACCTTTTTTCTACCTTTGGCTCACTTCCTTGTACAAAAAAAGCACACCGTACTATATGCCCGTACCCTCCTGTTTGAAGAGGTTGAGCGGTGTCATATTTTTGGGTCCCGCAGCCAGTTGCTGGTATCAGTGCTTGTGTCAGTGCTCTCTATCTCGGTGCTGGTGTGGTGTCAGTGCTCTCTATCACAGTGCTGGTGTGGTGTCAGTGCTCTCTATCACAGTGCTGGTGTGGTGCCAGTGCTCTCTATCACAGTGCTGGTGTGGTGTCAGTGCTCTCTATCACAAGGCTTGTGTGGTGTCAGTGCTCTCTATCTGGGTGCTGGTGTCAGTGCTCTCTATAACGTTGCTGGTGTGGTGTCAGTGCTCTCTATCACAGTGCTGGTGCCAGTGCTCTCTCTCTATCTCGGTGCTGGTGTCAGTGCTCTCTCTCTATCTCGGTGCTGGTGTGGTGTCAGTGCTCTCTATCTCAGTGCTGGTGTGGTCTCAGTGCTCTCTATCACAATGCTGGTGTCAGTGCTCTCTATCTCGGTGCTGGTGCCAGTGCTCTCTATCTTGGTGCTGGTGTCAGTGCTCTCTATCTCGGTGCTGGTGTCAGTGCTCTCCATCACTGTGCTGGTGTCAGTGCTCTCTATCTCGGTGCTGGTGTCAGTGCTCTCTATCATGGTGCTAGTGTCAGTGCTCTCTCTCTATCTTGGTGCTGGTGTCAGTGCTCTCTATCACTGTTCTGGTGCCAGTGCTCTCTATCTCGGTGCTGGTGTCAGTGCTCTCTATCTCGGTGCTGGTGTCAGTGCTCTCTATCTCAGTGCTGTGTCAGTGCTCTCTATCACTGTGCTGGTGTCAGTGCTCTCTATCTCGGTGCTGGTGTCAGTGCTCTCTATCACGGTGCTGGTGTCAGTGCTCTCTAGCTCGGTACTGGTGTCAGTGCTTTCTATCTCGGTGCTGGTGTCAGTGCTCTCTATCACGGTTCTGGTGTCAGTGCTCTCTATCATGGTGCTGGTGTCAGTGCTCTTTATCTCGGTGCTGGTGTCCTTGCCTTTCCTCCATGGCCTTCATGCACTCCCCAAATTGTCAAAATTTCACAGATAAAAAAGAATGCTTGTCGTTGTCGATCCCAGATTCACTTAATACTTTTGTTATTTCAGTGTCCATGTTGTGGGACTATGTATGCACAGCTAGTAAGTATTTTGTGGCTGAAAATATGACGTGGAGGTTTTTAAGGTTTGCCTGCCATTAAAGTCAATGGTGTCCGCCTCGAACTCTGCGGTTCGCAAACTTTTGGCCGCATTCGCAGTTCGCGTAACGTCCCGTCAGAAGTTCATCCATCACTAGTCGCCGTCACCGCTGCTGCCTTCTGCTTCTTCTTCTTCTTCCTTTTTCTGATGTTGACACGACACTCTCTCCAGCCTTAATGGCAGGGACGTGTTGTGCGGCGACTTATATAGGGACAAGGGGCGGGGTCACTGGGTGATGTCACATGGTGACTCTGCCCCTATGATGTCACAGTCCCAGAGAATGCTGGGACTGTGACACCATAAGGGGTTGGGTCACAGTGTGACATCACCCGGTGACCCCACCCCTTGTCCCTATATAAGTCACTGCACAACGCGTCCCTGCCATTAAGGCTGGATAGAGCGTTGTGTCAACATCAGAAGAAGCAGAAGAAATAGAAGGCAGCAGTGGCGGCAGCAGTGGCGGCAGTGACTGTGACGACGACAGCGACAGAAGACCGGGCCAATGCTAGAAAAAGAGCTGGAAGAAGAAAGCGGAAGCCCGGCAAGAAGAACCGAAGAGCGGGACAAGACCCCCGAAGATGTGGACAAGACCCCTGAAGTCAGAAGAAGACCCCCAGACTGCAGCAGCGACGACAAAGGAGAAAGCCGGGCTCCTCCACTAGTAAAAGAGCTAGCAGAAGATAGTGGAGGAGTCCGGCGAGAAGGCCTCTGAAGACGGAAGAAGAGAAGACCCCGGGAGTTGTCTAATACAGTATTTTAAAAACCTGTGTTGTTTTTTTTATGTACACTTTTTTTCCCCAGGTGAATGGGTAGGGGTACAACGTACCCCATACTCATTCACATAGGGTAGGGGGCCAGAGTCTGGGGGCCCCCTTATTAAAGGGGGTCCCTGATTCCGATAAGCCCCCCGCACACAGACCCCTATAACCACCGGCCAGGGTTGTCGGGAAGAGGCCCTTGTCCTCATCAACATGGGGACAAGGTGCTTTGGGGTGGGGGGCCGCAGGGCGTAGGGGTTCCCCTTTAAATCCATACCAGGTGACGGGGCTAGCGAGGTGTCAATCTCGCCGATGGAGGCAGCGACATTCACTTCCTTCACTAGTTCCGTTTACCTGGAGCCACGTTCAAAATGAACAGACTTTTCTCTGTGTGTGGGCAAGTCCGTTCATTTCAAAAGTCCTAGTCTGCCGGAAAAGTCCAGGTGTGTGTGGGCAAGTCCGCTCATTTGGAAAGTCCGGCGGACCTCCGCTGCAAAGTACGGTGGGTTGTCCACCTGACTAATTCCGATCGTGTGTACGCAGCATAAAGCCGCGTACACACGTAGCCGTCTGTCCGACGTACTCAGTCTGGCGGACGTCCGCCAAACTGTCCGTCGGAATTTTCGAACGGGCTACTTGCCCACACGGCACTTTTTCAGTGGACTAATACGGTGTACTAAGTCCGCCGTACCATAGAAATGAACAGACTCGCCCACACACGTGGAGAAAAGTCCGCTCATTTCGAGCGTCTCCAGGTAGGCGGGGCCCGCGAAGGAGACGTCGCTGGCCCCGCCGCCTGGTATGGACTTAAAGGGGAACCCCAACGCCGAAAAAAATTGGAGTGGGGGTTCCCCCCAAGTCCACAACAGACCCTTGTCCGAGCACGCTACCCGGCCGGCCAGGAAAGGGGGGCGAGCGAGCACCCCCCCCCTCCTGAGCCGTACCAGGCCGCGTGCCCTCAACATGGGGGGTGCCTTGGGGAAGGGGGGGCCGCGCGGCCCCCCCACCCCAAAGCACCTTGTCCCCATGTTGATGAGGACAAGGGCCTCTTCCCGACAACCCTGGCCGTTGGTTGTCGGGGTCTGCGGGCGGGGGGCTTATCGGAATCCGGGAGCCCCCTTTAATAAGGGGGCCCCCGGATACCGGCCCCCCACCCTATGTGAATGAGTATGGGGTACAATGTACCCCTACCCATTCACCTGTAAAATAAAAGTACAAAAAAAAACACAACACACGAGATAAAATACTTTATTGCACAGCTCCGGGGGTCTTCCGTCTTCGGGGGTCTTCTCGCCGGACTCCTCCGCTATCTTCTTGTAGCTCTTTTGCTAGCGGAGGAGTCCGGCTTTCTTCCTCGCCGCCGGCCTCTTCTCCCGACTTCGGGGGTCTTGTCCCCCTCTTCGGTTCTTCTGCCGGGCCACCGCGCCTTCTTATAGCTCTTTTACAGGCGGTGGCCCGGTCTTCTGTCGCCGCTGCCACCTTCCGTTCTTCTTCTTCTTCTTCTTCTCCTTCTTCTCCTGGAGATGTTGACTCGACGCTCTCTCCGGCCACAATGCCAGGGACGCGCTGCGTGGCCACTTATATAGGGACAAGGGGCGGTGTCACATGGCTTTATGTCACATGGGTTGGTGTCACATGGTGACCCCGCCCCCTTACGATGTCATAGTCCCCATGTGACATCAACCCATGTGACCAACCCATGTGACATAAAGCCATGTGACACCGCCCCTTGTCCCTATATAAGTGGCCGCGCAGCGCGTCCCTGGCATTGTGGCCGGAGAGAGCGTCGTGTCAACATCTCCAGGAGAAGAAGGAGAAGAAGAAGAAGAAGAAGAACGGAAGGCGGCAGCGGCGACAGAAGACCGGGCCACCGCCTGTAAAAGAGCTATAAGAAGGTGCGGTGGCCCGGCAGAAGAACCGAAGAGGGGGACAAGACCCCCGAAGTCGGGAGAAGAGGCCGGCGGCGAGGAAGAAAGCCGGACTCCTCCGCTAGCAAAAGAGCTACAAGAAGCGGAGGAGTCCGGCGAGAAGACCCCCGAAGACGGAAGACCCCCGGAGCTGTGCCATAAAGTATTTTATCTCATGTGTTGTGTTTTTTTTGTACTTTTATTTTACAGGTGAATGGGTAGGGGTACATTGTACCCCATACTCATTCACATAGGGTGGGGGGCCGGTATCCGGGGGCCCCCTTATTAAAGGGGGCTCCCGGATTCCGATAAGCCCCCCGCCCGCAGACCCCGACAACCAACGGCCAGGGTTGTCGGGAAGAGGCCCTTGTCCTCATCAACATGGGGACAAGGTGCTTTGGGGTGGCGGGGGCGCGCGGCCCCCCCTTCCCCAAGGCACCCCCCATGTTGAGGGCACGCGGCCTGGTACGGCTAAGGAGGGGGGGGGGGCGCTCGCTCGCCCCCCTTTCCTGGCCGGCCGGGTAGCGTGCTCGGACAAGGGTCTGTTGTGGACTTGGGGGGGACCCCCACGCTGATTTTTTTCGGGGTTGGGGTTCCCCTTTAAGTCCATACCAGGCGGCGGGGCCAGCGACGTCTCCTTCGTGGGCCCCGCCTACCTGGAGACCCGCTCGAAATGAGCGGACTTTACTCCGGGCGGGAAAAGTCCGCTCATTTCAAAAGTACGGCGGACTGGCATACACACGGCCGGATTGTCCGACGAAATGCGAGTACGGCGGGCAGATTGTTGTGCAAACCGAAATTCTAAGTCCGCCGTACTGTCGGGTCAAAAAAGTATGCCAGGGTTACACACGGGGGGATTGTTTGGCGGACTTGAGTTTGCCGGACTTTTCCACCGGATTGTTTGATCGTGTGTACGCGGCATAAGAAGCACAAACACATTTACCAATATATCTAATAATATATTTACTGGGTGGAGTACTAGCTTTTAGGAGCAAGACACAAGTAGAGTAAAAATCTTTATAGAATAGTCTGCGGTTTTGATTCATGCTTCCTAGGCTATACAAAACATGTTGGCTTCTTAGAAATACACAATATGAAGAATACAGAAAACATTATTGATATTCATGTGACTCACATTTACCTTCACTAGCAATGACAGAAGTGAAAGAAAAACAGGCAAGAAATAGTTTTATTCTAAGATGAACAATGAGCCTTTGAGACTACTTACTACTCTCTGCAAAGTTTAGCTTAATGGAAAACTAAAGCCATTTTATAAAATAATTTGCTCTTTGTATAATCAGGCATGTATATATGAATTGTTGATGATCCATTTTCGTCCATAGCTGGACTCTATGTCATCAGTTAGCAGAAAGTGCAATCACTGGCAGGAGCAATTTGCAACTTGAAAAAAAAAATCTTATAGTATAACTATATATTCTTATAAATATAACCACGTTTGTTCAAAGTGGTTACATTTGAATAAAATGTTAATTGAAGCTCGAAGGTATTATATTGGCATTTTCAAATTATATACAAAAATAGTGCAACATGACCTCCAGTAGGCTTCACTAACCATTTTCGCCCAATTATTCTTCATCTACTATAACACCAGGAGAATGCCAAGTGTGATCCTTTGCTTAAATATTTTGTACTAAATATTGCCCCTTATGTTCATCTCAGAAATTTTGGATGCATAAGTTAATGTTGATTTGGCTGAGGAAGAGGAAAATTATTTGTTCAGTACTAAATTTCTAAATTGACAACATACCTTTGCATGTTCGGCCAGGGATTTAATAAGCTGTACTTGTGCATACGTTTCTGGAAACACACGGAATACTTTTTCCCTGAAACATACACAAATTAATAAAAAACACATAAATACAACTAATAAGAGTATTTTAATTTACTTGTTATTTCCTATATACCCATATATCATGTAATCATACCATGTAACATATCATACAATATGTGTTATTTTCTTCTTACCCATTAAAGCTTCGTGGCTCAGCTGACGCTCCTGCTATACTTGCAAGTATAAGTATGGTCCACATGATGATAAAAAAGGAAAGAGAGTGAATTGCGCCTGCCGTTTATATATGTTGGTCAGGTTGTTTTTTTTTATTATATGATTTACTGAAAGAAACTGTACACCTGTTTGTATGTATGATTAATTACAGCTTTGGCTTTGCTCTGTTTACCAATGACTTCTATTTAATACATCTGTGTTTTAATATATCATGTTCAATGAAATGTTAAGTTACCCAGAAAGGAAGGCTGAATAACTCATTCATACACTTAGTTTTCCCATTGTTTTTAATAATTAATGTTGTACCCGTGTACTGTTTTACTAATAAAACTTTGAGGTTGATTTACTAAATACAAATAGGCTGTTCAATTTGCAAGATAATATGCCCCAGATCTTGATGAATATACTGAAATTTCACTATACAAATAATACACAATTATGTGCTAGGAAAAAAAAAAAGGAAAAAAACTGAATTTTTGTTTTCACGTGATTGGATACTGGAAGTCACCAGAGTTTTGCCTTACTCACTAAGCTCTGGGGAAAATTTCCTTGCAAAGTGCAACTTAAAGCGAAATTTCAGTCATTTTCTCATCTTTCCATCTATTAAATCCTCTGCCCTTGTTGTTTTAACTTTGGATAGTAAAACATTTTTTTTTTCTGCTAGTAAATACCTTTGTAGCACTAACCTCCGAGGGAGCTGCTGGCTTTATTTGGGCTTACCGTTACCTCACCTGCTTGCTTCTCCATCTTGGGGATCCCATGGTAAATGTCCCAAATAATTTTGAAACTGACCCTGAATCCTCTTTTTGGTTATTTATTTAGAAAAACAGAGTCTCTTAATGGAGGGTAGAGGGTTAGGGGTGAGTTCAGGCACTTAAATTGCAAGGTGAAAGTATTAAGAGAATCCAGAGAATAAAACTGTTTTACAACTGGATTCAACAACCCCCGGATAAACCTCTTTCACTAGGCCTAGCAGCCGGTGGGATGCTCGGTAAAGTTTCTGCCACAGACTTGTGAGATACATGTTACTGAGGGATGTGGATACATTTAAAGAACTGACATACGGTACCAGTTTCTCTCCGTATACCGTATGAGTGTTGATGATTCAGGTTGCATCTTTCAACTAAGCCTCCAAGCTCCTTCAGAGAAACCAGCCTTGCACATGGTCTTCTCCTCAAAGAGTCCTCCCCTGGGGTTCTTCAGTTGCTGGGCCTCTCCCTTCTGATGAGACAGCACTGGACCATCCTTGGATCCGTAGGCTCCAAAATTTGCTCAGGCCTATCTCTTCAGTTGCGTCGCCTCAAGCCAGCCAGCCCAGAGACACAGGATGCATAGTTACGCACCCCAGGCCAGGAAGGCCATGGGGCTGGGTCAGGAGGGCGACCAGAACCAAAGAGACAGAAAGTAATCCCTCGCCAATATGGCGTCAGTACCTTAAATACCACCCCCAGAATGCACAGTAGGAAAACACTCCCACTGGGCTGGTTTCGAGAGATAAGTGGCATTCAAAGCATCCAGCTAGACTGCATTTCTACTCTTGCCGGCGGTAACAGCGACACATGCGGTCAAGAAGAACCCAGCTGGACTGGTACTGAAACCAGAAATTTAGAGAAATAATCCCGAAGCCCAACTGTGGCTTCAGGCAACTTAACTTTACAAAAACAATAGCGCCTGCTCGTCAGGAGCCAGCGCTACACCTTATACAGCCCACTTTCTGTTTCTTGTCTGGTAAAAAGCCTAGGTTTATGACATCATACACAGCTCTTTCTCTCACTCTCGTGAGTGTTTGCCAGGAAGGGAGGGGGGTGAGTCATAAGAGGGCCAATGAGGGCTGCAGAGCTGGAGGTGTGCCTCCTGTGTGTCTGTGTAAATCCAGGAAGTGAACAGGCAGCAGCTTCATCTGCCCACAGTTAAAACGGATGCAGCCAGACTCAGTGGAAGAAGATTTATGCAGCATATTTGTCAAGTACAGAATCACAGTATATATAAAATGATATGCAAAGTGGTTGGAGGAAAGCTTCAGAATGGCAAAGATGTTTTTATTACAAATTATGTGAGCAGACTGTAGTTCCTCTTTAATATGCAAAACGAACATCCTATTTGCCTTTGGCAAAGCAACCCCTACAAATGAAATGTATAAGCCTCCCAGCCAACAATGTTACCACATTTACCAATTACCAATACCAATTACCACATAAAAATAACCTCTTTAGGTTCTTCTATTTTAAAGAGAGCTAACACCACAATATAGACATAAGCACATTTTGCAAAAATTCTCTAAACAGTTGTTTTGACCCTGTGCTTAGGTTTGCCATCTGATTATTTTCTTTAAATCACACTTTTTCCCACGGAGAGATTTTAGACAGAAAATTTGAGTTTTCAAAAAAGAATGAAAACACTTCATCTTGCATTCCCACACAGGTATCATGAGTGCTTTGTTAGAAACGAGATAAGATCCCAGTACAGGGGTAAGATGGAAGAGAAGGAGTTGCTAAATAAAACAGACACACATGTATTTAAAGTCATGACAAAAAGTAAGTGGACACCTAACCACCACTACTACACTATGACCAAAAATGAGTGGGAACCCCTCCAAATTATTGGGTTCAGGTGTTTTCAGGGAAGGGTTCTGTTAATGCTACAGTGTACAGAGGCATTTAAGACAAGTGTGTGCTTTCCCCATTTTGGCAAAAGTTTAGGGGAGGCACTTTTCTGTTCCAGTCCCTGTGCAGAAAGTCTAGTCCATAAAAAAAAGTTTGAGGAGTTTGGTCTGGAGGAGCCTCAAAAGAACATATTTGGGATAAGTTTCAATGTGGATTCCAAGCCTGGTCTTCTCATGCAACTATAGTATCTGCTCATTTGCCTGAATGGACACACATTCCCACAAACACACAACAAATTATTTTGGCAAGCCTTCCCAGAACAATGCATGTCACAAAGGGACAATAGTAATGTTCCTGGTTTTGTAATGGGATGTTGAACAAGCTCAAATGGGTCTGATGGTCAGGTTTCATAAACTTTTGGCTATATAGTGCCAGGGTTGTTAACCTCCGAAGAGAAGTTTACTGATATGACACAAAAAAATTACTGACAGAGCCATTGTTTTAACTGACTCAACACAAAAAATGTGCTGACAGAACCAAATTTTTACTGACAGTATCCAAAATGACTATTTTCAGTGCTAATATCAATAGTTACACTACAAACACATAGCTAGTTTGATTAGCAATGTGTTGAAGGTATAGCAAAAAGCAAAAACCATATTGCTCCTTTTACATGAAGGTCAGGTTAACAAAACACATCACAGTGTTCCCCCTTACATGAGAGTCTGCAGGGTTCCCCTTTACAGTGCAAGGAGGAACTCAGCAGACCTTAACTTAAAAGGGAACACTGTGGACTCTGATATAAAGGAGAAATCTGTGGAGTCTGATGTAAAGGAGAACACTGAGGACTCTGATGTAAGGGGGAATGCTACGGACTGTGGTGTAAAGGGAAACTCTGATGTAAGAGGGTCTCTGGTCATCAGAGCCCCCCCTTACACAAGAGTCCACAGAGCCCCCTTTACATTATAGTTCACAGAGTTTTCCCTTACATCAGACTCCAGTGTTCCCCTTAACATCACAATCCACAAAATTCTCCCTTATAGCAGAGTCCACAGAGCTCCCCTTTACATCCGAGTCCGAAGAGTTCCTCCTTACAGGCTCATCCTGGAACCTGCACCTACATGATCCAACCAGCTGACTGCTCTGTCATCAGCAGATTTGTTATTTATCAGATGGGCTCACTTATAACAGCCGTGACATCTAAAATGTTAAGATGGTTAAAGCTATCATGTTAGAGCTCAGCTGAAGCTGGCACTCACTAATCCATTCTGGGGGTGGACAATTGGCAGGCAGATTTTCAAAGCCATCAATGCCTAGACCCAGGGAAATGGTATCTGCACTCAGAGATTTTTTTAAATCTCTGTCAAAGATATGGAAAGCCAGATGTGGACTTCCTAGCCTCCAGGTGCAACAAAATGATGAGCAAATCTGAAGTCAAGAGCAAGGATCCTCTAGCCTTCACAATAGATACTTTGGTGAATCATTGGACTCATTTCCAACTGGTTTATGCCTTCCCTTTGATCCTTTCTAAACTTCTGAACAAGTTGGAGGAGGAAACTTGATTATTATTGCACCAAGTTGGACCAAAAGCATGTGATACACAGACATACTCAGACTTTTGGCAGGAATGTATCTTGGGCTCTTCCAAACAGACCAGACTAACTAGCCCAAAGCACCCAGTTCCATCCTATTTCTCAGTCACTGGCTTTAATGGCATGGCTGTTGAAAACCAAGTCCTAAAGGATAGGGCTATCTCTGACTTGGGCATTTTCAGTTTGCTTAGTATTAGGAAACTGAACCCCTGCACAATTTACCATCGCACATGGAAGGCCTTCTTTGCATGGTGTAAGGAGAGAAGGCATAAAGCATATGTAGTGATTACTCTATCAATTGTATTCTGGCTTTTCTTTGGTCTGGTCTAATTACTCCTTCCAACACTGACCTCCCCACAGGTTGAAATTTTTGCTGTTCAAGGGTGAATCTGGTGCTCCTCCATAGTTAGAGGAGGAGTGAGTGTAGCCATCCTAATCCAGGAAGTGTGTTACTGGATGGATTACGAAGTGAGGTTAATGAAAAAAGACAGTAGGAAAAAGAAAACACTTGCAGCTACCACAAAAAAATAGTAAGCTGTAATACATACATTTTTTCTTTTTGGGTTTAGATATGCATTAAAGCTCCAGCCAAACCATTACATTTAAAAATAAGATACATACATGGGTGCTCTTTTAGCTGCAAGTGGATTTTTATTTTTGTCTATCCAGTAAAGGGAATTTATACAGCTCAGCCAACATGGTAATGACTTGGCTTTCCTCTACTGAGGTTAAGCAACATAGCTTGGTCACCTTCCCATCCTAACCTGTGCCTGGATAGTGAAGGGTAGGAAACACAATGATAAGGTTCCTCTTTTTACACTGCTGTCTCTTCCTGTCAGCGTGCCTCCTTTTCCACATTTTTCACTTCCTTCCTCAAGTATTTCTCATTCTGAAGTTCAAAATTTGGGAAGTATGCTGCCCCAGCAGAAAATATTTAAGCCAGTGTAAACATTCATCAAAAAGGAAAAAGAAGGATATCGGACTCTACAGGCCAAATAAGGAGCATACACCAAAATATATAAAAATCACGTTGGTGTAAGATGGGGCACAACATGTGCCAATACCCACCCCCTGCACCTAGAAGAGACAGGAGCCATCAAAGGTGAAGACAGTATATTTCAAAATGTGGGCTAATAGATCAAGAATACATTTATTGTATATATCATGATCCGATCCTCTTTCTTGAAAGAATTTGACAACTGTGCTGATCCGCATTTCATGTGGGATCGAGTAATAGAGTGCCTCAAAGTCTAGCACTAGGGATCGGCTTTATGTTCGATTCGAACATGAGTTTGACTCGAACATTGGCTGTACGCCAGTTCGCCGAACAGCGAACAATTTTGTGTGTTTGCGGAAAATTCGAAAGCTGAGGAACACCCTTTAAAAGTCTATGGGAGAAATCAAAAGTGCTAATTTTAAAGGCTTATATGCATTGTATTGTCATGAAAAGTGTTTGGGGACCTGGGTCCTGCCCCAGGGGATATGTATCCATTCAAAGTTCAAAAAAGTTTAATAAATGGCAGTTTTTTCGGGGGCAGTGATTTTAATAGTGCTGAAAGTGAAACATTCCTTTAAATTTTGTACCTGGGGGGTGTCTATAGTATGCCTGTAAAGGGGCGAATGTTTCCCGGGTTTAGAACAGTCTGACAGCAAAATTACATTTCTAAAGGAAAAAAAGTAATTTAAACTTACTCTCGGCTATAAAGAATTGTCAGTCCAACAATACACATAAAGGTTCATTGATAAAAACGTCATGGAATTTCCCCACAGGGGAACCCCAAACCAAAATTTAAAAAGAAACATGCGTGGGGGTCCCCCTGAATTCCATACCAGGCCCTTCAGGTCTGGTATGGATTTTAAGGGGAACCCCGTGCCAAAATGTAAAAGAAAAATTGGTGTGGGGCCCCCCAAAAATCCATACCAGACATTCCATATGAGAATTTAAACGAGTGACCCCGTCCCCCTCTGACAACACGGGGAAAGTCAAAGGGAAGTCCCCTTGCATCAGAGGGTGCAGGGGTCACCGGGTGGCCCCGGGCTCCATTATATAAGAAGTGTCAGAAGAACCGAAGCATCACACTGACGCGGATCGTGCGGACGGATCGAAGAAGAAGCCGGAGCAAGATGCGGGATGAGAAGAGTGGAGGAAGACGAAGATGAAGAAGAAGATGGAGGAAGAAGAAGAACACCGAAGGAAGACCAGAAGAAAGAAGATGGAAGAAGAAGCGGAAAGAAGAAGAAATGAATAAAGGACTTGTCAAAAATCGTCTCTTGTGTTTTTTAACCCTTTTGACACTTTTTTGTGAAATGGTAGGGGTACATTTGTACCCCATTACCAATTCACATGGGGGGGCGGGATCTGGGGGTCCCCTTGTTAAAGGGGGCTTCCAGATTCTGATAAACCCCGCGTCCGCAGACCCCCACAACCACCGGGCATGGTTGTGGGGATGAGGCCCTTCTCCCCATCAACATGGAGACAAGGTGCTTTGGGGGGCGCTACCCCAAAGCACCCTCCTAATGTTGAGGGCATGTGGCCTGGTACGGTTCAGGAGGGGGGGGCTCTCTCATCCCCCCTCTTTTCCTGCGGCCTGCCAGGTTGCGTGCTCGGATAAGGGTCTGGTATGGATTTTTGGGGGGACCCCACGTGATTTAAAAAAAATAAGGTTCCCCTTAATATCCATACCAGACCTGAAGGGCCTGGTATGGAATTTAGGGGGACCCCCACACATTTTTTAAAAATGTATTTTTGTTCGGGGTTCCCCTGTGGGGAAATTCCATGCCAATTTTATTAATGAACTTTTATGTGTATTATTGGACCAACAATTCATTATAGCCGCGAGCAGTTTTAAATGACTTTTGTCCTTTAGAAATGTAATTTTGCTGCCAGACTGTTCTAAACACAGAAAACATGTGTCCCTTTACAGACATACTATAGACACCCCTCAGGTACAAAATTTAAAGGAATATTACACTTTTATTGTTTCACTTTAAGCATTATTAACCACTTAAGGACCAAGCCTCTTTTTCAGACTCTGTGTTTACATGTTTAAAATGTTTTTTTTTGCTAGAAAATTACTTAGAACCCCCAAACATTATATATTTTGTTTATAACACCCTAGAGAATAAAATGGTGGTCATTGCATTACTTTTTTTCACACCGTATTTGCGCAGCGGTCTTACAAGCGCACTTTTTTTGGACAAAATTCACTTTTTTGAATAAAAAAATAAGACAACAGTAAAATTACTCCATTTTATTTTTATATTGTGAAAGATAATGTTACGGCAAGTAAATTGATACCCAACATGTCACGTTTCAAAACCCTTTTACCCTCAAAAACCTCCATAAGCGACATTTAAAAAATTCTACAGGTTGCATGTTTTGTGTTACAGAGAAAGTCTAGGGCTAGAATTATTGCTCCCGCTCTACCGATCACAGTGATACCTCACATGTGTGGTTTGAATACCGTTTCAATATGCGGGCGCTACTCACATATGCGTCCGCTTCTGCACGGAAGCTCGTCTGGACAGGGTGTTTTAAAAAAAAAAATTCTTATTTAAAACACTGTTTTAAAAAAAAAAATAATTGGATCACTTTTATTCCTATTACAAGGAATGTAAACATGGGGTGCAATAGTAAAAAAAAAAAAAAAATGTCATTTGAAAAAATTACATTGAAAAAATGTGCCTTTAATAGGTATGGGCGGAAGTGATGTTTTGACGTCGCTTTCACCCTGCTATGTTATAGAGACGGGTGGGGGCCATCTTAGCCTCACTCGTCTCCATACCACAGAGAAGGCAGGTCCTGATCACCTCCGCCGATAACAGTGGTCTTGCGGCGATCCCGCTGCAGAGACCACCATTATCATACACACGTCCGACGCCCAAAGATATGGATATCTCGGTTGTGGCTGCCGTTACCGAGATGTCCCTCTTCAAAAAATGGACGTACATCGGCATGCACCGGTCGTAAAGTGGTTAAAATCACTGCTCCTGAGAAAAAGGGTCAATTTTTAAAACTTTTTTTTGCATTGATACATGTCCCCTGGGGCAGGACCCGGGTCCCAAAACACTTTTTATGACAATACCATGCACATAAGCCTTAAAATTAGCACTTTTGATTATTCATGTTTGTGTCCCATAGACTTTAACGGTGTTCGCGTGTTCAAACAAATTTTTTGCCTGTTCGCATCTTCTGGATGTGAATCGAACAGGGGGGTGTTTGGCTCATCCCTATCTAGCACTATTAATAGATAGTTTGAGGGAACTATGATGCCCTCCAATGATCTTAAAAGATCAGGGGTGTCCTGTGTATAGGATGGCAGACTTGTCACATGAGGGTGCAAGTGCTGGTCCTTGACCGGGGGATTAGTGGAATTTTTGTGGGTCTTCAGGAGGGCAGAGAATGTTGGGCTACGTGGGTGTTATATTTTCATGTATTTGTATGTATCTTTTTTAATAACCCCATTTCTGTATGCATTATTAATTAAATTAAACATTTATTTTGAAAACTTTGCATTTTGTCCTTATAGGTCTATAGCATTGTTAATTTTTTTAGGATATTCCAAGACATATTTATGTATTTTAGGTTGTACATAATCACCACATTTCCACCTTTATCAGATGGCTTGATGATTATGTGGGCGTTGTTGCTAAGGCTAGTCAATGCCTGTCTGTGTTTGAGATTAAGGTTATCTTTGACCGAAGGTCTTCTAGATATCTTTCGTTTTTCAATATCAGCACTTGTTTTGGTGGGAAAAGCCTAAATATTGGGGTTAGATTGAAGTGGTGAAAATGTATTAGATTTCTTTTTAAGAGGACCAGGAGCCGGCCAAATTTTACTGGACATTGGGGGCATTTGCAGGCCGATCGGTAGTAGAGGACGATAAGGGCATAGAGCTCTCATCATCCTCCAATTCCAAATCTGTGTGCATGCATGGCTTTGCGT
Source organism: Lithobates pipiens (assembly GCF_037356315.1). Classification (NCBI taxonomy): domain Eukaryota; kingdom Metazoa; phylum Chordata; class Amphibia; order Anura; family Ranidae; genus Lithobates; species Lithobates pipiens. The sequence continues at coordinate 459,382,044 of NW_027507758.1, read as the reverse complement.
TGAGGTGGGTTACGCACACCGGTTATATGACTAAAAGTATAGATTGTTGTTTCTAACGTATGTACACATTTGAATATTTTGTAAATGATTATTTCTCACAATATGACGAAACGTGTCAGAACATAAAGACTTACTTTATTAGTACTCTATTTTTTGTCTGTCAACTATACGCAGCAAACTGCCACATCTATACCTTGATATTTTAATATTTACATATATGCGTTATGCATTATATCTGTTATTTTAAAATTGTGATACTTTAATAAAATACGTGATTTTAATATATTTTGGTGTATGCTTCTTCTCTGGCCTGTAGTGTCCGATATCCTTTTTTTTTTCTTTTTGTTGTATATTACATTTGCGGATGTTGGCCATGAGTGGCACAATAAATGTATTTATTCATCATTTATTGTATGCAATATCTCACTCAAAATAATCAGAGTGAAAACTGATTGTTGCTGCTGGGAAAGTGGAGAGAAGAATGGCACTGGATTGAACAAAAGGGGAAAAAAAAGGAAAAATCGAACATACTTTTATTTTGGTGTCAATTGCGGATACTGAGAGCCACCCTCAGTATTCTTGTTGTAAGTAAACAAACAAGAACTATATGTAATGTAAATGTAAAATATGTAAAATATATGTATGTCGCTGCCAATATCCTGTGTCAGCAAAGGATGTAAGTTTACATTTAGGAAAAATGCCAAACGGGACAGTGATAACAATAACATCACCATAGAGCTAAAGGAACATATGTAATATTAGTAGGTCAAACCTATATAAATAAATAGTCTCCATAGAGCGTTCCTATTTATTTTATTCACTTTGTGGAGCCACTCCTAACTAAAAAAAAGCTATTTAGGGAGATTCAGGCAAATTATATATAATACTTTTTTTTATTGCGTTTGTCACTCTTTGCAGTATCACTGCGGAACCGCTCAGCAGTCACAATGCTGCACAGTGGAAATGCATTATACTATGCTTTCTATATGTGCAAGTATTTTATACGTGTATTACACACCTATATACTGCACACCAAATAGTACACCTATACCAGTCCTTAAAAGGACCTTTGTGGACCTAGTAGCTAGTGATTTGCAGACTGTCCCTCAGTCCCTACACTGATAAAAGACTGCTGCAGAAACTAGCAGTAATCTGCAGCACAGCCCTGCACCAGCACCCTATATATTGTACACCTATACCAGTCCTTAAAAGGACCTTTGTGGACCTAGTAGCTAGTGATTTGCAGACTGTCCCTCAGTCCCTAAACTGATAAAAGACTGCTGCAGAATAGGGCAGCAGTCAGCAGCAGTGCACCACAACCCTATATATTGTACACCTATACCAGTCCTTACAAGGACCTTTGTGGACCTAGTAGCTAGTGATATGCAGACTGTCCCTCAGTCCCTACACTGATAAAAGACTGCTGCAGAAACTAGCAGTAATCTGCAGCACAGCCCTGCACCAGCACCCTATATATTGTACACCTATACCAGTCCTTAAAAGGACCTTTGTGGACCTAGTAGCTAGTGATTTGCAGACTGTCCCTCAGTCCCTACACCGATAAAAGACTGCTGCAGAAATCAGCAGTAATCTGCAGCACAGCCCTGCACCAGCACCCTATATATTGTACACCTATACCAGTCCTTAAAATGACCCTTTTGGACCTAGTAGCTAGTCATTTGCAGACTGTCCCTCAGTCCCTACACTGATAAAAGACTGCTGCAGAAATCAGCAGTAATCTGCAGCACAGCCCTGCATCAGCACCCTACATATTGTACACCTATACCAATACTTAAAAGGACCTTTGTGGACCTAGTAGCTAGTGATTTGCAGACTGTCCCTCAGTCCCTACACTGATAAAAGACAGCTTCAGAAACAAGCATTAATCTGCAGCACAGCAATGCACCAGCACCCTATATATTGTACACCTATACCAGTTCTTAAAAGGACCTTTGTGGACCTAATAGTAATAGATAGCTAGTGATTAAACTGACTGTCCCTGCTGCACACAGCGTCCTGACCCTACACTGACAAAAGACAGCTGCAATCACTAGCACAGCAGTGCACTGAACCCTATATACTGTATTACACCTATACCAGTCCTTAAAAGGACTTTTGTGGACCTAATAGCTAGTGATTTGTGTCACTACAGTCTCTCCCTGCTGCATACAGCGTACTGTCCCTACACTGACAAAAGACAGATGCAATCACCAGCACAGCAGTGCACTGAACCCTATATACTGTACTACAACTATACCAGTCCTTAAAAGGACTTTTGTGGACATAATAGCTAGCAATTTGTGTCACTACAGTCTGTCCCTGCTCCACACAGCAACCTCTATTTATAAGGTAGGGGGTATGTCCAATTGTCCATGTGCTGAAATGTCTCAATTGGCTGTCCTGTACCCCATGATGGATGTGTCATCATGGGTCAAAGTTCTTTCACACTGTAAACACATTTGTCCGCAGGGTGAACAGCGGCAATAGTCCGCCGGTTTGGCGAATCGCGAACACGCAAAATTTGCCACGGACCGACCGCCGGGCGAACAGTTCCGCCATCCCTATCCCTCAATCTAATAAAATATTCTGACAAGGTTATAAATCATTGATGAAGCAATTAAGATCAAATTCTATGTTAAGTCCCCTCGGGGAAAATGTGTCCAAAATAAAAATCCATTTAGATCCAATTTGGCTGAAGGTCCTCACTTTATGGCTTCCCCTCCAGTGTTTCTTATATGGTACAATCCCTCAGAATTTCAGATGTGAAGGGTCTTTTCCATGATGTGTGGCAAAATGATTAGACACACTGTGCTTGTCATACCCTTTTATGATATTTTGCACGTGTTCTTTAATTCTCACCCTTAGAGGTCTTTTAGTGCAGCCTACATATGCAGGCCACAGCTACATTCAAGTACATAAACTGCACCCTCAGTGTTGCAGAAAACAAAGTTGCTGACTTCGCAGCTGTTTCCAGTGCTATTAGAGGTAAAATTAAAAACTTTTTATACTGGATTTTTTGTTCTGGTGCATGCAAAGCATCGTTTGCATGGGTAAAAACCTTTTCCAGTGAAAAAAGTATACCCGTTAGTTGGAGGGTCTGGGATACCTTTTAACTATTATATCTCTAAGAGTAGGAGCCCGTTTGTAAACGAATTTTCGGTATGGGTGGAAGGATAGTTTTCAAATGTATATCATTCAGCAGGATGTGCCAGTGTTTTCTGAGGATTTCTTGGGCGTTATACTCCACCCGCCGCACCCGCCGCAAATTCGCACGGGACCCTTTTTTTGGTCCGCAGCAGAATCGGATCGCATGGGTGTTCACACCATGCGATCCGAGTTTGCAGATCGCACTGCGATATGCAAACTGATCTGGGGGTGTCATTAACATTTCACTGACACTCCCAGCAGTTCGCATAGGGCAGTGTGAACTGCCGCCGGGAGGCATGCGATGCGGGAACCCGCCGCGGATTCGTGGCGTTCCTGCATCGCTCCAGTGTGAACCCAGCCTAATAAGCGATCATTTTTCTGATCGCTGTATTAGTGTCACAGGTGACGCTAGTTAGGCAGGTAGGTATTTAGGTTCGCCGCAGCTTTTTATAGCGCCAGGGACCCCCATATACTACCGCATAAAGCCCCCTGATTGCCCCCTAGTTAACCCTTTCACCAGTGATCACCATATAACTGTTACAGGTGACGCTGGTTGGTTAGTTATTTTTTTATAGTTTCAGGGCACCCGCCATTTATTACCTAATAAAGGTTTAACCCCCTGATCACCCGGCGGGTGTCATTTGTGACTGTAATAACTGTTAGGGCAGTTAGGGTTAGCCCCCTTTAGTTCTAAGGTACCCCCCTAACCCCCCCAATAAAGGTTTAACCCTGTGATCACCCCCCGTCGCCAGTGTCACTAAGGCTGGGTTCACATTGCAGCGGTTTATGAGAACGGATGTGATTCGCACCGCACTGCAGTGCAAATCACATCTGATCTCTGTGCGATTCGAGTTCAGCCATACAGATAGTATGGCTGAATTCGCGCCGCACCCGCCTCAAATTCGCACGGGACCCTTTTTTTGGTCCGCAGCAGAATCGGATCGCATGGGTGTTCACACCATGCGATCCGAGTTTGCAGATCGCACTGCGATATGCAAACTGATCTGGGGGTGTCATTAACATTTCACTGACACTCCCAGCAGTTCGCATAGGGCAGTGTGAACTGCCGCCGGGAGGCATGCGATGCGGGAACCCGCCGAGGATTTGTGGCGTTCCCGCATCGCTCCAGTGTGAACCCAGCCTAATAAGCGATCGTTTTTCTGATCGCTGTATTAGTGTCACAGGTGACGCTAGTTAGGCAGGTAGGTATTTAGGTTCGCCGCAGCTTTTTATAGCGCCAGGGACCCCCATATACTACCGCATAAAGCCCCCTGATTGCCCCCTAGTTAACCCTTTCACCAGTGATCACCATATAACTGTTACAGGTGACGCTGGTTGGTTAGTTATTTTTTTATAGTTTCAGGGCACCCGCCATTTATTACCTAGTCTCACTAGTGTACCCCTAAATTTAGGGGTGTCTACTTTCCAAAATGGGGTCATTTGGGGGGGGGTTTGTGCCATCTTGGCATTTTATGGCCTTCAAAACTGTAACGCCCTTAGAAAGCCTGAAGGCGGTGCTTGGTTTTCGGGGCCCCGTACGCGGCTAGGCTCCCAAAAAGTCCCACATATGTGGTATCCCCGTACTCAGGAGAAGCAGCAGAATTTATTTTGGGGTGTCATTTCACATATGCCCATGGCATGCGTGAGCAATATATAATTTAGTGACAACTTTGTGAAAAAAAAAAAAAAAAAAAGTTTGTAATTTTCCCGCAACTTGTGGCAAAATATAAAATATTCCATGGACTCAACATGCCTCTCAGCAAATAGCTTGGGGTGTCTACTTTCTAAAATGGGGTCATTTGTGGGGGTTTTGTGCCATCTTGGCATTTTATGGCCTTCAAAACTGTAATAGGTAGTGAGGAGTGAAGTCAAATATTTACGCCCTTAGAAAACCTGAAGGCGGTTCTTGGCTTTCGGGGCCCCGTACGCGGCTAGGCTCCCAAAAAATCCCACATATGTGGTATCCTTGTACTCAGGAGAAGCAGCAGAATTTATTTTGGGGTATCATTTTACATATGCCCATGGCATGTGTGAGCAATATATCATTTAGTGACAACTTTGTGAAAAAAAAATAAAAAAAAATTAAAGTTTGTTATTTTCCCGCAACTTGTGGCAAAATATAAAATATTCCATGGACTCAACATGCCTCTCAGCAAATAGCTTGGGGTGTCTACTTTCTAAAATGGGGTCATTTGTGGGGGTTTTGTGCCATCTTGGCATTTTATGGCCTTCAAAACTGTAATAGGTAGTGAGAAGTGAAATCAAAAATTTACGCCCTTAGAAAGCCTGAAGGCGGTGCTTGGTTTTCGGGGCCCCGTACGCGACTAGGCTCCCAAAAAGTCCCACATATGTGGTATCCCCGTACTCAGGAGAAGCAGCAGAATTTATTTTGGGGTGTCATTTCACATATGCCCATAGCATGTGTGAGCAATATATCATTTAGTGACAACTTTGTGTAAAAAAAAAAAAAATTTTTTTTTTGTCATTATTCAATCGCTTGAGGCAAAAAAATAAAATATTCAATGGGCTCAACATGCCACTTATCAATTTCCTTAGGGGGTCTACTTTCCAAAATGGGGTCATTTGGGGGGGTTTTGTACTGCCCTGCCATTTTAGCACCTCAAGAAATGAGATAGGCAGTCGTAAACTAAAAGCTGCGTAAATTCCAGAAAACGTACCTTAGTTTGTAGATGTGACAACTTTTGCGCAAACCAATAAATATACAGTTATTGACTTTTTTTTTACCAAAGACATGTGGCTGAATAAATTTTGGCCTAAATGTATGACTAAAATTGAGTTTATTGGATCTTTCTAATAACAAAAAGTAGAAAATATCATTTTTTTTCAAAATTTGCGGTCTTTTTACGTTTATATCGCAAAAAATAAAAATCGCAGAGGCAATCAAATACCATCAAAAGAAAGCTCTATTTGTGGGAAGAAAAGGACGCAAATTTTGTTTGGGTACAACATTGCATGACCGCGCAATTACCAGTTAAAGCAGCGCAGTGCCAAATTGTAAAAAGACCTCTGGTCATTGACCAACAAAATGGTCCGGTCTGAAAGTGGTTAATTTGGCTGCCACCGTATCCTTTTTCAATAAACCTCTGGTCTATTGTATTGGCTTGGCTTAAAAAAAATCTTCTCGCTTGCTGCAATTCCTTCCTCTCCTTTCCATAGTATAACAATATCGTCAATATATTGTTTATATACTACCAACTCTGTGGGTGTATTAGTGAAGATAACTTCTTCATCCCACTTAGCCATGAACAGGCCCGCCACACTGGGTGCAAATTTAGCACCTATTGCTACCCCTGTCTTTTGATGGTAGTAATCTCGATTAAACCAGAAATAGCTATTTTTTAAACAAAAATCTAAGCATTTAACCTGGTACTTTTTTTGTGGACAGGATAAATTTGAATATATTCTCAGACCCCATTTTGTAGCTTTCACACGCTTGGTGGTGGAAAATGATGGTATATAGCGAGGATACATCTGGGGTGGCTAAAATCCATGGTCCTCCATCTCTCGGGAGTTCTTCTATAATTTGTAAAATCTGGTGTCACGCAGATATGCCTTCGTACTTTTCACCGCAGATTGTAAAAAATTATTGATATATGCACTCATCCTGGAAGTCAGTGTGTCGATTCCATTTACAATTGGTCTCGGTGGTGCATTTACTTTATCTTTGTGCAGTTTAGGGGGATAAATTATAGGGATGCGGCATGCCTCTGGGATTAAAAATTTAGCTTCTTTTCTATTTAAAATATTCTTTTTAAGACCTAGATGTAGCAATATAATGAAAATGCCTTTGACGGCGGGGCGCATCACAATATCCTTAACATAGAATTTGATCTTAAATGCTTAAATGCTTCATCAATGATTTTTAACTTTGTCAGAATATTTTATTAGATTGATGGGAATATAAATGCACTTTATACTGTACTTTGATGTTGTTTGCACATGTTTTTATGTGGGACAATCAGACGTCATTTCCAGAGTCTGTTGTCAATTGTGTTCATATATCGGGATATTTTAGAGTTTTATCCTATAATGAAACCTATGGGAACATGGCCGCTTACACTACTTCTATACGGTTTAGGATATGTTTACAAAAAGACAGCCGCCGCTGTCTACGGCGCATGCGCCGTAGACAGCGGCGGGCAGGCCGCAGATCGCGGCGATATGACGCTCACCTACTTAAATTGGTTGTAAACCCATGGGGAAAAAAAAAGCAACCTGCAAGGCAAAGGCATAATGAGCTAGTATGCATAGCATACTAGCTCATTATGACTAACTTACCTGAGAACGAAGCCCCCGAAGCGGTCCTCCATCTTTATGTCCGCCGTTGCCATGGATCCGGGAGGGACTTCCGGGTCTCGCTGCTCCAGCAAATCACAGCGTAATCGCATGCGCGTACTCGCATGCGCACAGGAGCTGACACTCGCGTCATATCGCCGTGATCTGCGGCCTGCCCGCCGCTGTCTACGGCGCATGCGCCGTAGACAGCGGCGGCTGTCTTTTTGTAA